>NC_134790.1:32430698-32433198 GCF_046742065.1 Oratosquilla oratoria
GGAAAGACGAGAGTAGAGAAGGGAGAAGAGATGTGAGGAGGGAGTGAGGAGGGAGGAAGGAGGGGAAAGGAAGGAAAGAAAAGAGAAGAAAGTGGAGGAGAAATAAGGCGAGAGGTGAGAAGAAAAGAAAGAGGAAATAAGAGAAAATAGACAAGAGGAAAAATAAGAGAGAAGAGTGGAGAAAAAGAGAGAGAGAGAGAGAGAGAGAGAGAGAGAGAGGGGGGGGAAGAGTAGAAGCGTCCATCTAGCAGTGGTACATTTAGCAGATTCATCTGTCGTGTCTCAACCAAGCAGAGTATCCTATTTATTACCCGCTGGACTGCCTCGGTACTGAAAAGATTGAAACAGTCGTTGTACGTTTAAACTAGTGGTTCTCAAACTGTTGCACGCAAGCACTTTACGATTTTCAGTTGTAGGCAACTTGGTAGCAACTGAAAATATGTCGCGTAGCGGCCCACGGGCACAGCCAGATCTCCACCTGCCTCTGTACTGTGAAAGTGAGTCTCTGTTGTTGGTTCATTTGTGTGCTCTACTTATGAACAGATTTATATCTGATCGAAATTACTTTTTTTTTCCTAAGACCAGGAGGTGGCGATGGTACAGGACCTCCAAGTGGTACTCGATCAGAAAAAGTTTGGGAACAACTGGCTTAATCCCTTAAAAACCCATTGGCCAACTTTACAAACTTGGTTCAACCTGACGCCAAAGGACTCTCTGTTAACGTTGGGGCCCGCAGAGACCCAAATCACCAAATATAAAGTAAATATTCATCCACGAGATGTTTAAATGGGAGGGGGGGGCGTTATACACGTTTTAATACATACATGCTGGGTGCGTTATTAAACTCGGCAACCCCCCTTATAAGGGGGAATTTCTTAATTGGGCCCTACACGATCAATATCATTGCGCAATATTCCGTATTGCGCAATATTCCGTATTGCACAATATTACTGAAGGTGTAGAGATGGCATTGAAGACAGTCGATATGTCTGGCAAGATGGATGAGCAACAGTTCAATTGTGTCATTCTTCAATGCCATCCCTACACCATCAATAATATTGTACAATATGGAATACTGAGCAATAATATTGATTGCGTAGGGCCCGCTGTAGGTATATATATATATGCATGTATTAATATTTTTGGCTACCTTCCTTGTAAGGGGGAAAAAGCCTTGGTATATGTATGTATGTATTAATATTTTCATACTAAGGCTAAGGGAACTAATAAGAGTTTGTAGCCAACTCTAGCATGTTTTACACTCCTCGAGTAAGGAGAAATACGTCCCAACATTTGTTTAGCAAATGTTGCTCAAAAAAGAAAGTTTTATGTGGAAAGAATACGAGATTGCGCAAATTACGGCATATCATAATTAGCAGTCCCCCTACAATCTTGAAAGAAATTTGTTGCAAACACGAGATTTCTAAACAGGCAGGCACACGCACGCATACAGGCGCACACACACACACACAAGTACTTACACACATACTGTACACATGTAACCTTTACATAAATATAGACCAATGAAAATGAATATGGAGGAACACACACATACACACAAAGATAGCTCTGGTAAATTATCAGCAACGAAACACATACGCAACACGTGACCTCTAGCTAACACACTCAGTAAAAATGACCCCAACTAACGAGGAAAGATACACACACACACATACACACTCACACACACAAAGTATAAACAAGGCAAAAAAGGGCAAAAGCACAATCATAATAACAACAACAATCGCGGCAAACAAACGGGCCAGCGACGACAACGCCATATGCAAAGGCAAAGATAAACAGCGACAATATTTCACGCTGATACTTCCCGTACGTTTCAGGCCGGACTCTCCCACATGACGTAATAACTCGTGGCATTCATTACAATGACGCCTCACCACGCACACACGTGTGTACACACACACACACACACACACACAACTCACTAACACTAGAGCCGCCCTCTTCCCCTTGAGAAAAGAGTTTAGGTATGTCTGTGTATGTGTGTAAGGTCACGACAACATTGAATATGGATCGGTCTACATAAGAACTTTGAGCTCTCATCCGATAACTAATTAATAGATGTCGACCACGAGAGCAGCACATGTTTCAAGACAATGCTGAACCATGCACGCACGCACGCACACGCCCGTTTGAGTCAAATCAATCATACATGATATAAACACTTCAAAGACCATGGTGAATCACACACACACACGATATATAAACTTGTAACAAGACACAAACTCGATCTTACTGCGGCTTTAGATATGACGTCAGATCCGTTTCCGGGTCACGAGTGTCCGCCATCTTGAAAGCCCAACACTCTAAACGGCCTCAGTTTTGATATTACATTGTACCAATACAGAATCGACCACAGAATTAAACCTTAAACGCAACCATCAAACAGAGGACCCTTAACTTCTTAGGCGTTATCAAACCGGGCTAATTTTCCTTCGACTGTTGCAAAAGTTTTCGGGAGGGAATTTCATATGCTGGA
>NC_134790.1:32438198-32440698 GCF_046742065.1 Oratosquilla oratoria
TCATATTTCTCTCTCTCATTCTCCTCCCCGGGACTTCTCTTTCTCTATCTCTCTCTCTCCCATTCATTCATTCCTTGTTTTTCCCCGTGTACTCTGTGTTCTCTGTCCTCTATTTCCATTCCCTCTCCAGTCATATTTCTCTCATTCTCCTCCCCGGGACATTTCTCTCTCTCTCTCTCTCTCTCTCTCTCTCTCTCTCTCTTCTCCCTGTAAGTTATCATCTTTATTATATCCATCCGTAATATGTATTGCCCCCTCCGCCCATGAGTGTTTCGGTTCTACCCCAGCCTTCCATCTCTACAGAACAAATAGCGACTGCTTCAGCTTCGGCAATGTGATTCAGTATTACAACTTCAGCTTTCAGACTTATGGATGCTATATGTCAGTTCATTGTATCCTATTCTTCATTCTCGGGTGTATACCATAATGAATTTCATTTCTGTAAGTGAAACACAGATACAAATAATTACATTCCTATCCTTGCTTCTTAACAGATTATACCGAGAGAAAACGTGAAGAGGGAGTGAGACGGACAGACAGACACAGAGAGAGAGAGAGAGAGAGAGAGAGAGAGAGAGAGAGAGAGAGAGAGAGAGAGAGAGAGGGGGGGGGGAGAGAGAGAAAGAGAGAGAGAGAGGAGAAAAAATGTAAGAATGATATGAAGAGTCAAAGAGAGGGGTAAATTAAAAATAGACACTAGGGTCTCAGAGTGAGATTAATAAAAGAGGGAAGGGAAGGGGGTGCAAACGATGCAAAAGAGAGCAATAACCAGCGCTTCTATCCTTGGGGACACCGAAGAAGTGGAATTATAGTGGCGGTAAAGGGAAGGTTTAAGGAAGACAGCAGAACGAAGAGAAAGAAGTTAAACAATTCTAATCAACCCTCCCCCTTTTTTTGAACAAAGATTTGGTTTTCAATCATAAAAGAATGCTGCGTGCCTCTGGCCCGTAGGGGTATCACTAAAGTCCCTTAAATACAGGCCGTATAAAATCTATACAGTCAGTCCTCTCTTATACGAGGTGGCAAAGAGAGAGAAAGAGAGAGAGAGAGAGAGAGAGAGAGAGAGAGAGAGAGAAAGAGAGACGAGAAGGAAGGAGGGAGGCATACGTATGTGTGTATACGTGTGTGTGTGTGTGTGTGTGTGTGTGTGTGTGTGTGTGTGTGTATGTGTGTGTGAGCGTGTGTGTGTGTGCATACACGCCACCATGGGCCGTGTAGAATCAATCCCAAGATCCGTTGCCGTCGGAGCAGATATAATATCTCCCGGGTATTTGCACTTACGCATGAGGCTGCTACCTTGCCCCCCCCTCTCTTTCTCTCTCTCTCTCTCTCTTTTTCTCTCTTTCACACACGTACACAACGCCATGATCATACGAACAGCCGAAGTATTTCCTATTTCGATAAACTGTCAACAGAAATCACGTTAAATACGCGAAATCAACCAACACAAAACCAACAAAGTCAGTAAATTATACAACAGTCAGCCTGGAACCCACAATGGGGGGGGGGGCAAACCCACCCCCACCCCCCACACCCAGCAATTAGGCCAATTACATACGCAAAGTCTACGACAAGTCGACCGTAACAACTCTCCCCACACCCACCCACCCACCCACTTACCCTCACATATCTCCCTTGACGTCATACTCCGGATGACGTCACGCCTGACTTCACACCCCAGAAGACGTCACACTCCGGATGGGGTCACACGTCTGATGACGTCACACAACCAATGACATCATACACAAGATGTCAAACCCCCAGAAGACGTCACACTCCTGATGATGTCACGCGCTGGATTATACAAGCGTATGCCAATTAGACCGCTTCCCCTCGACCGCTCATTTCGTTTCGAGCAACGCAAACTTGTCCTGGAAACCGTCTTACCCGGCCCCTGGGCGGGAATCGAACTCTGAAAGAGAGACTGACGGGCGTACAACCAGCGTCCTTTCAAGGTCACGACTTTTCAAATAAATCGAAAAAAATTAATGAATAAATAAAATAAAAGAAATAAAATATATAAATAAACGAATAAATAAATAAAATAACACAAAACAAATAAATGAAAAATATATACAAAATCGATAAAACAGAATAAGATAAAATATAAAAAATAATAAATTAGAAAATAATAACAATGGTGCCCAATTACCATCATTTAATGACGATGAGGCAGAAAGGTTCTTGGCAGGCAGACAGACCCCGGACCAGTTCATTCCAAGAGCGACCACATTCTTAATAGGATAATTTTTTTTTCTTATTCTATTTCATTTATTTGTCTATTTCTATTCCCCATTTTGTAATTTATTTCATTATTACTATCATCATCATTATATATATATATATATATATATATATATATATATATATATATATATATATATATATATATTCATTCTGAGAGAGCAGCTTGGTGACCGAGCGGTCTAAAGCGTGAACGTCTGGTGGCGAGAATTTAGATCGATGTCGGTTCAAGTACCGCTAGAATCAACGCGTGACG
>NC_134790.1:32445698-32448198 GCF_046742065.1 Oratosquilla oratoria
AAGGGAGAGGAGTGGGGGAGGGGAAAGGGAGTCCCGGGCGAGGGGAAGAACAATGCTTGAGAAGGGGAGGACCATACATATGGAGACATACAAGACAACCAATAACAACGAGGATGCGAGAAGAATGCAAAGAAGAATCACATGAATACATATTGTGCATACATACACACAATTATACATACATACATACATGTATATATATATATATATATATATATTTTTTTTTTTTTTTTGAAACGTAAAGTTTACAATCAATGCATTCTACCAGCAATAATCTACGGGTGTGAGACTTGGAAGCCGACAAGGGCGATGGAAACAAAGCTAAGGACTGCACAGAGGAGAATAGAGAGATCAATAATGGGAATAACACTGGGAGACCGAAAGAGAGCAAGTTGGGGGAGAGACCATAGTAGAGTGAAAGATCTTGTGGAGGACGTGGAATTGGGCAGGTAAGTTGGTGTGAACAACTGATGAGCGATGGAGCAAGTGTGTTACTGCGTGGACGCCGCGAGATAGGAAGCGTGGAAGAGGAAGACTAGACAGAGGATGGAGAGACGAGATCGAGAAGTTTGCAGGAGTGATGTGGCCGAGGATGGCACGGTCGTGTGATTCATGGAATGCTATGAAGGAAGCCTTTGTTCAGCAGTGGACTCAGAATGGCTGATTTGATATATATATATATATATATATATATATATATATATATATATATATATATATATATAGAGAGAGAGAGAGAGAGAGAGAGAGAGAGAGAGCTTGTCCCCCTTATATAAGGTTGAACGAATCAAGCATACAGTACTTCTGACGACTCTTCGTTGGAGCAGAACACGAAGAGGGAAGGGGTTTCATAGCCGCGCACCCCCCCCCCGTCGCTCCAACCAGTTCAGTCGCCTTTTTAGACACACGTGGAACATGATAGCAGCATTCTTGTCCCCGTCAGTGACGGCAACCCATTACGCCACGAGCTTACTTGTTTTTGGCAAGAATGGTCCTTTACGAACAACTACTATTACTATTACTACTACATCAGCTTCCTTGTTCTGAGCTAGGACAGTGCCTTACGAACTACTACTACTATCACTACTTGTCCTACTACTACTACTACTACTACCACCACTACTACTACTGCTCCTACTACGAAAAAATGCTAAAAAGTGTTGCAGGCGTCGAACCCAAAGTTTCGAAGCCAACCAGACGCGCACTCCCGGAGTTATAAAAGAGGCTGGGAAGGGAGAAAGCGGGAGGAGGAAGAGGAGGAAGGAGGAGGAAGAGGAGAAAGGAGGAGGAAGGAGGAAGGAGGAGGAGGAGGTAGGAGGTAAGAAGAGGAGGGGTACAGTTGTGGGAAAACAGAATCTGGAAACGTGAATTCAAACGGAAAAATGCCCACGGAGTCTCTCTCTCTTTCTCTCTTCTTACTCTTTTATTCTATTTTATTCAATTTTTGGCACGATTTAGTTTGTCTGCCCTTGCCGGAAAACTCGCTCAGCCAGAAGATTTTATTCAGATAAATCCGCGTGGGTTCTCAGCCTTCTTTCTTGTGCATATACCTCGTATTTATGTACTGCTATTCATTAACCTGCTACTGATCATTTGAACACTAAATTGTATCACTATGCTTCCCCTAACTTCCGCTAGATATCGTCTTGCGTCCTAATTTGCGACACTCTCCAGCCCCTTGGAGTCCAGAGATCCTTTCTTGTGTATGTACCCCACATCTATGTGTTGCTATTCATCAACCTCCTTTCGATCCTTTGAACACCAAATTGTATCACTAAACATCCACGAACCCCCACTAGATTTCGCATTGTGGCTTCACTCATTACACTGTCCGGCACATTAGGGTCTTGGAGACCCACGGGGAACCACGAGGAACCACGGGGACACCAAAAGGAGAACCAGATTCCGGAGTTGAAGAAGTTAAAAAAAAAAAATTCGCATGGTTTCCGGATGGTGGAAAGCAGTGGTTCCGAGAAGCCAAAGAAGGGGTGGGGGGGAGGGGGGAGGTGGAGGAAGTTCACAAGAGAGAATTCCTCGCCAGGAAAAGACTTCGACGTGGATGAAGGCCGATAAGTGGAGCATTCCACTGCGATGGAGAGATGTGGAAGATCGAAAAGACGACGAAGAAGGAATGTACGCACGCAAGCACGCGGGCAGGCGAGCTCGAGGATGATGTGAGGAGCGGAACCGTAGGGGTACTCTAGGTTATGAAAAATTATGATTTAAGATTACGATGATGGTGGTGATGGTGATTATGCTGGTGATGATGCTGATCATGACGATGCTGGTGATGCTGCTGCTGCTGCTGATGATTACGATGATGATGCTGGTGATGACGATGGTGGTGATGATAACGATGATGGTGGTGATGTTGGTGATGGTGATGATGCTGATAATGATGCTGGTGATGATGGTGTTGGTGATGATGCCGGTGATGATGGTGTTAGTGATGATGCTGGTGATGATGATGTAGGTGATAATGATGGTGGTGGTGATGATG
>NC_134790.1:32453198-32468198 GCF_046742065.1 Oratosquilla oratoria
GAACGTAGAGGTGTGGGGAGGAAGGAGGATAAGTGGGTTGAGAGGAGGGAAGGAGGAGGGGCGAGTGGGTAAGAAGACGAAGAATGTGAATAGGGAGGAATGTAAGGAGGAGGAGGAAGAAGAAGAAGAGGATGATGATGAGAGGAGGAGAGGGCGGTAAGGATGGAGAGTCGAGAACCAACGAATCAGGGGCTGGGGGCGAGATCAGGAGCTGGGGACGAGATTAAGAGCCACGGGGGCGAAGGACGGGGGAGTGGGGGAGAGCAGCAAGAAGGACAGGGGAGGAGGAAGGAGGGGAGGAAGAAGGTGAGGAGGAGGAAGGAGGAGGGAAGGGGAGGATGAAGGAGGGGAGGAGAAAGGAGGGGAGGAGAAAGGAGGGGAGGAGAAAGGAGGGGAGGAAGGAGGGTAAGAGGGAGGGTAAAAGGGAGGAGGGGAGGAAGGAGGGGAGGGGGAAGGAGGGGAGGGGGAAGGAGGGGAGGGGGAAGGAGGGGAGGAGGAAGGAGGAGAGGAGAAAGGAGGGGAGGAGGAGGAAGGTAGGGAGGAGGAAGGAGGGGAGGAGAAAGGAGGGGAGGAGAAAGGAGGGGAGGAGAAAGGTAGGGAGGAGGAAGGAGGGGAGGAGAAAGGAGGGGAGGAGAAAGGTAGGGAGGAGGAAGGAGGGGAGGAGAAAGGAGGGGAGGAGAAAGGAGGGGAGGAAGGAGGAGGAAGGAGGGGAGGAGAAAGAAGGGGAGGAGAAAGAAGGGGAAGAGAAAGGAGGGGAGCAGGAAGGAGAGGGAGATGATAAGAGGGAAATGAAGAGGAGGAAAATGAGAATATGGACAAGGAAGGTGCTATCAGGAGGGGGGAGTGGGAGTTAAATAAGGAGGAATGGGTTGGGACAAGGAAAGGAAGTGGGTAGGGGGAGTGGAGAAGGGAGGGGGATACGAGGGGGAAGTGGAGAGGGAAGGGGGAGGGGAAGTGGAAAGGGGAATGGGAGGGGAATGTGGAGTGGGTAAGGGGAAGTTGGAACGAGAAGGGGGAGGGAGGGGCACGGCACTAGGAGAGAGGGGCTGGGGAGAGAAATGGAGGAGAGTGGAGAGAGGATTGGGAAGGCGAGATGGAGGGGGAGGAAGGAGGGGAGAAAGAAGGGGGAGGAAGGAGGGGAGAAAGAAGGGGAGGGACGAAAAGGAGGGAGGAAGAGGGAGGGATGAAAGGAGAGAGAGGGAGGGAGGCCGGGAGGAAAGGGAAGAGAAGGGGAAGGGAAGGGAAGGGAAGGGGAAGAGAGAAAAAAAAATGGGAAGAAAGGGAAATAATGTAGGTTGACATGTACATAATACAGAAGGGAAGAAAGAGAGCGTGAGGAGAGAGAAAGAGAGAGGGAAAGGGGTTCAAAGACGAGCGTCGGATGAAGACAAGGGGAGAGATCAGAAAATAATTAATGAGAAAGAAAACCAATAAATATGAAGGGGACGAAGAACGCGAGAGGGAAGAGGAGGAGGAAGAGGGGGGAAGAAGAGAAGGAGGAGGAGGAGGAGGAAGAGGAGAAGGAGGAAAGGGAGAAGGATGAGGAAGAGGAGGACGAGGATGAGGAAAAGGAAAAGGAAAAGGAAAAGGAAGAGGAGGAAGAGGAGGAAAGGAGGAGAAAGAGGAAAAGGAAGGCGTATTATGTCGACATGTAAGAGGTCGAGTGGGCGATTGAAGACTGGGAGAGGTGGATGTTGAAGGAGGAGGAGGAGGAGGAGGAGCCAGAGGAGATGGCCAGAAGACAGGGAGGGAAGGAGGTAACGAAGAGGGCGACGAGGAAGAGGAGGAGGAGAGGTGAATGAGGAAGCGGGGAAGAAAAAGGAAGGGGAAGAAGAGGAGACTGGACGATAACGATGACGCTAAGGGAAGAAGTGAGTGAACGAGGGGGGAGGGCAGGGGGCAGGAGAACGAAGGGGGGAGATGAGGAGGAGGAGGAGGAGGAGGAGGAGGAGGAGGAGGAGGAGGAGGAGGAGGAGGGAGGAGGGGGAGAGAGGAGGAGAAGGCAGCAAGAAAGGAACGGGGAACATTTGTGTGGTGCACAGATATATATATATCCTGTATGTGCAGTAAGTATTGTGCAAATGTGTATATCATGAATGTATGCATACAATTATGTATCTGTGCATGCGTATGTATGACACCAAGAGAGAGAGAGAGAGAGAGAGAGAGAGAGAGAGAGAGAGAGAGAGAGAGAGAGAGAGAGAGAGAGAGAGAGAGGGAGGGAGAGAGAGAGAGAATAAAGGAAGAATGAGTATGGGAGGAAACAGAAAATGGGGAGAGGACAGAAGGACAGGAAGAAGTTAGGGTATAGGGTGGAGAATGGGGGGAATGGGGTTTTTGATTACGAGAGAGAAAGAGAGAGTGGAGGGTTGACAGGGAGAGAGAGTGGGGTTGAGAGAAAGAGAGAAAGTGAGAGGGAGAGAGAGAGAGGGGGCTTGACAGGCCGAGAGAGTGTTAATAGAAAGGAAGAGAGAGAGAGAGAGAGAGAGAGAGAGAGAGAGAGAGAGAGAGAGAGAGAGAGAGAGAGAGAGAGAGAGAGAGAGAGAGAGAGAGAGAGAGAGAGAGAGAGAGAGAGAGAGAGAGAGAGAGAGCGAAATCTCTTCGTAAGTCGAGACGAGGGATAGGGGGTGGGGTGGGCAGCCGCGGAGCAGGGAATGGCCTCATCGTGCACGCTTTATCCTGTAATCCCTCGTATGCGCTCTCCTCTTCATGCTCGTGTGAATAAAAGTCAGGTGGGAGGGAGGAGAGGGATGGAGGAGGAAGGGGGAGGGGGAGGAATGGGGGACGGGGATGGATGGATGGATGGATGGATGGATGGATGGATGGAGGGAGGGAGATTCCCTTAGGGCGGTTTCCTCCTGTACTCCGTCTGGGTTTAAGAAAAAGAAATAAAAAAAAAAAAAAAATATATATATATATATATATATATATATATATAATAATAATAAAACATAGATCAAAGACAATAGTAACAAATAGAAAAAAATTATAAAAATTGAACAAGATAAATCAATAAATAAGCCATGATGAAGATAATAATTGGAATAATAATAATTAAAAAAGGAATTGGGGATCTCAAAGGAATAAGGGTATGGACAGAAAGGACGGGGAGGAGAAAACACATCGAGACAGAGCGAGAGAGAGAAAAAGAGAGAAAGAAAGAGAGAGAGAGAAAAAGAGAGAAAGAAAGAGAGAAAGAGAGAGAGAGAAAGAGAGAGAAAAGAGCTTTTCGCGGGGCAAGCCTAAGCCCGCAATTCATCAAGCACCTCACGGAACGTCCCGCCCGGACGCCCGCTCGCGCGTCTCGCACACCGGGAAGACTTCCAGGTACCTTTGTAGATTCAACGGCAAATACCTGGAAAGGATATCAAAGTGGAAGGCCTTGGGAGAATGGGAGGTGGGGGGGGGGATGACTGAGAATGCAAGAGGGCGAATAAAGAGCGGGAGGGAGGGAGGAATGGGGGAGGAAGAATGGAGGATTGGGAGGGGTATGTGGGATGTGTGATGAGATAAAGAGAAAGCAAGAGGGAGAGAACGAGAGACAGACAAATAAAGAGGGAGGGAGGGAGAGGGAAAGAGAGAATGAGAATGAGAGAGGGACAGAAGAATTCATTTTGATGGCAACAATGAAACAAAAGCAAGTATGGAGGGCAAAGTGGAGGTTGGCAGCGCGGCATGGAGGACAGACAGGAGAAGGAGGAGGAGGAGGAGGAAAGCGATAGACGGCGGAGGTACAAGGCAGGAGGTAGTGGAGGACGATGGGTCCGAGGAGGCGCGGAGGAGGCGCTCAGGATCCAAATGTTGCACAGGAAAACTGGGATAAGGAAAAGGGGGGAGAGGGGAGGGGGAGAGGGGAGGAAGGAGGGGGAGGAAGGAGGGGGTGGAGAGGAGGGGGAGGGGAGAAGGTGAAGGGGAGGAGGAGGGGGTGGAGAGGAGGGGAGAAAAGGGTGGGGAGAAAGAGAAGGGGAGGGGGAGGTGAAGGGGAGGAAAAGGAGGGAAGGAGGGGGAGCAGGGGAGAAGGGGAAGGGAGGGGAAATGACGAAAAGTAGGAGTAGGAGGAAGGAGGAGTAGGTAGGGGAGGAGGAGAAGGGGGAGTAGGTAGGAGAGGAGGAGTAGGTAGGGGAGGAGGAGAAGGGAGAGGAGGAGAAGGGAGAGGAGGAGAAGGGAGAGGAGGAGAGGGGAGAGGAGGAGTAGGTAGGGGAGGAGGAGAAGGAGGAGGAGGAGAAGGGGGAGGAGGAGTAGGTAGGGGAGGAGGAGAAGGGGGAGGAGGAGTAGGTAGGGATAAGGAGAAGTAAAGGAGAAATACGAGTAAGAGGGAGGAGGGGAGACGAAGAGGATGATGTGGAGGAGGAGAACGAGAAGAAGGAACAGGAGGAGGAGCAAGAGGAGAACGAGGGGGCGGAGAGGAAGAGAACGAGGAGGACGGGGAGAAAGAGGAGGGTGAGGAGAACGAAGAGGGCGAGGACGAGGAAGAGGAAGAGGAGGTGGAGGACGAAGAAAAGGAGAAAGGAGAAGGAGAGAGATGAGAAGGAAGAGGGTGAGGAGGGAGATGAAGAGGAAGACAGAGAAAGAGGAGGAAGAGGATGAGGAGGAGGAACAGGAGGAGGAGGAGGAGGAGGAGGAGAAGGAAGAGGAGGAGGAAGAAGAGGAGGAGGAGGAGGAGGAGAAGGAAGAGGAGGAAGAGGAGGAGGAGGAAGAAGAGGAGGAGGAAGAAGAGGAGGAGGAGGAAGGGCGGGAAACCTTGGCGAGGTATGTTAACAATGCAGAGACAACATTCCGTTGCAATACTGAAGTTGCTTCTCGTCTGTCATTAATCGCAACAAACCGTATAATTGGTTCTGACAGGAAGACACAGACAGACGCGCGCGCGCGCGCACACACAAACATGCTTGGCTCTTAAGTCACCGGTTTGAGTTCACAGTACTGCAGCCAGGTACCCTGCTCTATTGGGCAAGAACTTGGGTTTGTGTGAGCATATGTGTGTGTGTGTGTGTGTGTGTGTGTGTGTGTGCACATACATTAAGATTATATATATATTATATATATATATATCCATGCTATGAACAATATGCTCGTACATAACCCACGAACTCATATGATCATACATTGTTCATAAAAACAAAACCATACAATCATGCAGACATGTACAAATGCCTGACAGTATACATGTGACTGAAAGATTCAATCGTGCTGAGTGTATAAAATGACATTACTAAGAGAACGGTATAAGAAAAAGAGACAGAGACAGAGAGAAGCCGAAATTCTAGGAAGTGGCCAGGTCCAATTTTTGGTTTTGTTGGTGGATTCTTCGCTGGACCGACGCCGCGCGTTCTCAAAGCCCATTTGCACCACTGGATAGCAGCGCTGGTAAAATCATACTCCTTAACTGTCTCACATGTACGTTAACCATCGACGTATTTCAGCCTCACACACACACACACACACATATATATATATGATTTTTTCACTTATCATTTATTTATTTATTATTATCTGTTTTATTGTAAATTATTATATTCTATCTTTACTAATTATCATCATCCTTTTATTTCTCTTATCTATTTATTCTTTTTTTTTTTTTGCATCCGACATAGTTATGCACCAAAAGCCTGCCGGCATGCTCTCCTTTGTAACCCTTTGTATGTATATATGTATGTATGTATGTGTATATATATATATATTATATATATATATATATATATATATATATATATATATAAGCATATACACACACACGTATATGTAAACTCCCTCCATATCACTATAATGCACAAATGCATTATCATATACTGGCAATTTAATACAAAGAAGGTGAAATGAATTTCTTTTACATTTGTTTTTACACACACGTACCATGGGTCCCCACCCTCAGCCAATTTACAAAACCATTAATGAAAAAAAAAGTTTACGTGCAATTAACAACAGTGCAATAAAAATCGTGGAGGGGGGGATCGCTAATTAAGAAAACTGTTACTTGTGTTGGGAAATTTTACTTTTTTTTTTCTTAAGAATTTTTTTTTTTTATTTCATTTTATTTCCACGGACTTTAAAATCGTTCTTCTCAAGTTAACACTTTACACTTTTAATATATATTTTTTTATATTTTGCATTCAAAGGGTTAACTAACTCGATTAATAATTTCCAGCGATGTGGTTAATTTAGTGATGTTCTTCTGTTGAGCGCCAAACCTCGTTCTGAAGAAGAGGGGACTGAGACGGCTGCGGGGGTAGGTCGCGCCCTCCAGCTTGGAAAACAGTGGCAGTTGAATTTCATTCATCTCTAATTATCACCACCACCAGCAACTTCTCCCCATCCTTCTCTTCCTCCTTATCCTTCACTTCCTCTTCCTCCTCCTTTTCCTCTTCCTCCTCCTCTTCGTCATCCTTCACTTCCTCTTCCTCCTCCTCCTTCACTTCCTCTCCTCCTTCTCCTTCTTTTCCTCCTCCTTTCACTTCCTATTCCTTCTTCTCCTCTTCCACGTCCTCCTCCTCTTCCACATCCTCCTCTTTTTTCTTCCCCTTCCTTCTCTTCCTCCTCCTCTTTTTCTTCCTTTTCCTTCTCTTCTTCCTTATCTTCCTTCCCTTCCTCCTCCTCCTCTACCTTTTTCCTTCCTCTTCCTTCTCTTCTTCCTTTTTTTCTTTCTTTTCTTTCTTTTCCTTCTCTTCCTTCCCTTCCTCCTCCTCCTCCTCTGCCTTTATCCTTCCTCTTCCTTCTCTTCTTCCTCCTCCTCCACACTGTCATACTAAGGCACGACCCTCACTTCCAACCGGGAAACAATATATAATCTGATTTAATTGACCCGTTTATCTCTTTATCAATGAGGCCAATGTTGATTACCATACATTACGACAGATAAAAAAGCTTGATAACATTAACTCGGATAACAGATAACACATCATTAACATGAACAATAACAACATTAATAGTGTTCACATATTACTACAACAATCACTGACACATCCACAATCATCATTAGCAGTTTATTGATTTTTTGTATAAATAATATTGAAGCGTTATTGTGGGTTAATGCACACACACACGTACACACACACACACACACACACACACACACACACACACACAAGTCCTCATGCTCATCGCATATGTACGTGTATGTGTGTGCTTATGTGTATGCCTCTTTATGCTATTTGTGTTTGTGTTGATGTGCGCGGTTATATATTTTGGTCACATACGTGAACAATGCCAGGGGACATATAGCCGGCGGGCAATTGAATTCTCTCCCAATGACTTTCAATTATTTTTCGTATTAATAACATTGTAGCGTTATTGTGGGTTTAATGGATGAATGAATAAATGAATGAAATGATAAAAAAATAACTACACTAATAAGACCAAAACTCGAGTACGCAGCAACACTATGGACACCCAGTACCAAAAAGAATATAAAGAAGTTAGAAAGAATACAAAGAGCAACAACAAAACTGGCACCAACTCTTTCCAAAATGACATATGAACAAAGACTGTCCAAATTAGAATTACCAACTCTGGAACAAAGAAGGGAAAGAGGAGACTTACTATCTATAGAATTATGAAGGGAATGGAAATCTTAGATAAGAATGACTTATTGAAATGGGGCAATAGAAAAACAAGAGGACACAAAAAAAAAAATAATTACAGAAGAGATCTGGAAAAAAAAAAAAAAATAGCTTCCCACACAGTGTGATAGATACTTGGAACAAATTGGACAAAGAAACAGTGTGTGCAAACACTATTCAAGATTTTAAGAAAAAACTTGATGCTGAGAGATACAAAGACGGGCCACCACGAGCATAGCTCCCTTCCCGTATAATACAACTAGGTAAACACACACACACACACACACACACACACACACACACACACACACACACACACACACGGCCAGTTGACTTCTCCGTGGACAAGGAATCCAAACTAAGAAAAATGTTGGCATTTACCAACTGCTGGTCTCGCATTTGCTTAGTTGTGGGTTCGAATTCCGCACTCCTCTCCGATTTCCAAACAGTGTTTGTTATCTGCCCCAACAGTGCCCCAATGCGCACAATAGGGCAATGGTAAGGTATTCGGTCGTAGCTAGGCGCCTCTTGGTGTAAGCACCTCCCTTTCACTTTCTGTTACAACAATAGGCTTTTACCTAATGTATCCAATACAACACTACTAATGCATCTAATACCAGCCTTAGCTAATTCAACGAGTCGAGATTTAACAATTTTACTGACCTTCACTTAAACTTTCATAATACATCCACATTCCCTCACCACCACCACCACCACTGCCACCACCTCATCATCATAATCAACATTTTTTCGTCTTGGTTCATGTCCTCCTTTCCATCGCCTTATGGCTCACCTCCTCCTCCTCCTCCTCTTCCTCCTCGTTATCCTCCTCATCCTTACCCACGCCGCCACCACCACCACCACCACCTCATCATCATCATCATTTCAACTTTTTCTCCTTGCTTATGTCCTCTTTCCTGCCACCTCATATTCATCTACTTCTACTCCTCCTCTTCCTCCTCCTCCTTATCTTCCATCCTTTCCTCATCTCCCTCTTCCACTTCCTTTCCTCCTCCTCTTCCACCTCCTTTTCCTCCAATCTCTCCTCCTCTTCCACCTCCTCATTTTCCTTTATCCTCTCCTTATCTTCCTCCTCTTCCATTTCCTCCATCCTCTCATCTTCCATCTCTTCCTCGTCTCTCCTCCTCCTTTTCCTCCATTTTATCCTCCTCCTCCTCTTCCACCTCCTCCTTTTCCTCCATTCTCTCTTTATCCATCTCCTCTTCCATTTATCCCCCCCTTACCTCCATCTTCTCATCTTTCTTTAGCACTTCAATCACTATGTTGAACCTGCCTGCCGGCAGACGATTTTATTCGGGTGAGGGGGGGGGAGGAGGAAACCCCAGGATCATACAGAAGTTTAAAAATCAACCCCGATCTCCATCACAAACTTTCCCCTCTCGGGAGGCTAGGACGGTGCCCCTTACAGAGGACTTTGTCTCGTGAATTTAATGAAGGGAATTGACAACATCAAAAGTGACAAAATTTTCACACTGAATGAGAATCAGACAAGAAACAATGGTCTCAAACTGTCCGGAAATAGATTAAATTTGGAAGTGGGTAGAAACAACTGGAATAAACTTCCTGCACAGGTAGTGCAATGTAGTTCAGTTCGAAGCTTTAAGAATCATTTAGATAAACACCTGAGCAAGATGCTGTAATGATTATAATTTATTTTATATTTGTTTTTGTTTTGTTATCATTTGTGTGTTTGATTCTCATTTATTATTAGTTATATGTCAATCTATTATTATTTAATATTTACCTGTTTGTTATTTAACTATACCTGTGCATTTATCTATGTATTTTATTTATTTCCATTATTATAGTTTTTATTTATTAATTTTTTATTGTTATGATTTTTTCGCATCCGACCTAGATATGCACTAAAAGGTCTCCTGTCGGCATGCTCCGCCTTTGTAATCCTTTGAACCATCACCTTGGTTCACCTTCGCCGGTGGCAGGGTTCGAACCGTCATCTCTTCGACCTTCGCCGCAAGCAACGACGCCCTAACCCGCTCGGACAGCGAGGTTCCTTATCATCTTAATCCTATATGTCGTCAGGCTGTAAGATTCAGATACTTGGGAAGAGTACTATCACCAATGCTCTCATCACCAACACCATCATCATAATCATCACATTGTCACTATCATCACCACCATCATCACTTTTTTCTTTGGCTTTGTGTCTTCTCCTTGTTTTCTCTCATTTTCTTCTTTTCATCCCTATTTTTCTCAATCTTTCCATCACTCAGGCATTTCGAGTCCCCCGCTGGACAAAGGACTCTCCCAAAACATGCCACGAGCCGCACGACAAAGCCAACCGCTGATCGACACGTCACTCATGCAAACTTCTCTCTTAAGTGTTTCATTCCTTTGGAGATTTACATTTCAACTTGGCAGCATCTCTTCAATCTCAATTTCCTCTCCCTTCCCTTTACCCTCTCTTGCTCTTTTCAACAATTCTTTCGTCACCAATTCTTTTCTTCTCAAAACCAATTTTTTTTAGTCTCTCTCTCTCTCTCTCTCTACTCCAAACCTCATTTTTCCTTCAACCTCGTATTCTCCATTTTTCTCCCTTTCCTACTTCCTCTTCATCATTTATGTCTCTTATTCCTTCTTCCATCCTCTTCGCCCTTCCTTCGTTCCTCCTCATCCTCCGGCTTCTTTCCTCTCCTGCCTTTACTCCTATCTCCTCACCCTTTTCTTCTCACAACCTCCTCATCCTCTTCTCCCTCAGCTCCTCACCCTCTTCTCCCTCGCCTCCTCATCCTCTTCTTCCTCCAACCCCATCACGCTCTTCTCCCTCGTCTCCTCACCCTCTTCTCCCTCGCCTTCTCACCCTCTTCTTCCTCGCCTCCTCATCCTCTTCTTCCTCCAACCCCATCACGCTTTTCTCCCTCGTCTCCTCACCCTCTTCCTCTTCTAACCTCCTCATCTTCTTACTCACTTGACACCTCCCACTCCATATTCTTCCTCTCATTCTCCACCCCTCCCCCTCTTCTCCCTGCTTCACTTATCTACCTCCTACCCGTTTTCTTCTTCTTCCAAGCTCCTCCTCCTCCTCTCCTTCAATTGTCAAGTCTCCTTCCATCTAACTCCTCCTCCTCTTCTACTAACCTCATCCTCTCCTTCACTTGAAACTCCCCGTTCCTCATTAAGTCCTCCCATTCTCCACATCTCCTCCCTCTCTCCTCCTCTTCCTTCTTTCCTCCTTCACTTGACGCTCCCCCTCCATTTACGTCTTCCAATTCTTCACCTCTTCGTCTCCCTCCTCCTCCTCTGCTGCGACCAACTAAAAGGGTCTTCACGCCTTCAGGAGCTTCTGGTGTCCTTTGAAGGCGAAGACGTTGTCATGTTTGCGGTCTTCTTCGCGTCCGCCTTTTTCCCGCAAAACGTGTTTATGCAATCCAAGAGTGTCAAGTCTGTCCGCTGTGGCCGACTCAGGTGGTCCAAAAATGGTGTGAAAACCGATTCTCTCTCTTTCTCTACCTCCTCCCCCCTCTCTCTGTCTACCACTCTCTCTCTGCATACCCCTCTCTCTTTCTCTGTCTACCCCTCTTTCTACCCTTCTTTCTCTCTCTGCATACCCCCCTCTCTCTCTACCACTCTTACGCACTATCTCTCTCTACCACTTTCTCTCTGTCTACCCCTCTTTCTCTCTCTCTACCCCTCTTTCTCTTTGTCTTGGTATCCCATATTTCTGATTCTCAACTATCCACAGTGGTTTTATACAGGAATGAGAGAGAGAGAGAGAGAGAGAGAGAGAGAGAGAGAGAGAGAGAGAGAGAGAGAGAGAGAGAGAGAGAGAGAGAAGCGTGTGTGTGTGTGTGTGTGTGTGTGTGTGTGTGTGTGTGTGTGTGTGTACACGTGTCCACCCACCCAGACGCACAAACGAGTAATACAACCACAGTGTTACAACCCAACCCTTACGCACGAAGGGTCACCCCTCAGAACCTCATCCTTATACGTGATCCTCAAGTGTCTGGTCATCCTCGAAGCCTAATTGGTCATCCGCGATCCCACTTGGTCCGAGTGGTACTTGACTGAGTACCACTCACCATACATAACTTTCCTTCATTACTCACAATCTCCCTTTCTAAAGGGGGCTATCACACTGGGTTATTTTTCCTTCAACCTCCGATTTATCGGCGGTACCGCCCACCTCCAGAAACTTTTCCGCCGTCAAATCACTATGACAAACTATTTGGTTTTCTCAAAAAAAAAATAAATAAATAAATAAATAAATAAATAATAATAATAATAATAACAATGAAAAAAAAAAAAAAATAATAATAATAATAATAATAAAAATACATGGCATGTCATTTGATATGCTGGAGATAAATTCTTTTCCTCCAGCACATCAGATTCCTTTCCGAAAGCTGCTCCAACAGTTGGAGGAAAAATAACTCCGTGCGGTAACACCGTAACTCCACCATCTGTGTCATGGATTCTGAACACCGCCGACATGGGCAGACTGTGGCCAGGGTGACTGTGATGCATCACGGTCTTGGATCACGTGTTGCGCTCATGATCAACAGTTATTACTCTCCCGGATGAGAGCTCAGAGATCATACATAGGCCGATCTATAGGGAATGGTGTAAACTTACACACAACGACACAGCCAATCTCTGTTCAAGGGGACAGTAACAACCTGCAATGTTAGTGGTATTTTTCCTGAATGAACGTGTGTGTGATCCACCATTCTTCTGGATCAGGTGTGAGATTCGTGATCGACAGTTTTTACCCTTCCGGATGAGAGCTCAGACCTCATATATGGCCGATCTATGGGTAATGCTGCGACCTTACACACACACACACACACACACACACAACCCCCCAACCACGAGAATTGCAGTAACGGCTCGCAGCGCAGCGATACTGAAATTATTTCAGCCCTGGGAGGGATTCGAACTCAGGCCGCTGGAGTAGCGGCTGCGAACGCTACCACTGCGTGTGTGTGTGTGTGCAATAAGGAAAACTCAAGACACAAATACCCACGACTAACAACGACGAAGGCCATTACGCTAACACCTGTGTCAATGACGTCACAAGAAGCGCTGACGTCACTACAATATACAGAACGTCACAAGATCCGATGACGTCACACTATACAGTGACGTCACTACAGGATGCAATGACCTTTATATATATTTATTCTGGCTATCGAAGGCGACTTAACAAAGGGTCGACTTAGTTTTAAAGGAACGGTTCTTACCTTGGTAAGGAGCCTTTGCCTTCCGCCCACCTCCTCCCTCCGCGCTCATAGCAATTACCAGCGCTTCTATCCTGGCGGGGCCAATATCGTGCCGAACTGATAGATTCAGACTTAGTAAAAAAATAATGAAAATAATAAAAAATAAATAAATAAAATAAATCACGCGTGACTCTGATCCGTAGTGACGTCACTAAATTCCCTACAGGAAGTAGATCTGATATTAAAGCAAACCTATGGCCTTGAAGTCACTTCTCCCTTTAAGATTAAAGAAGACAAATGGATTAATGAACCGAAAATAGTACAGGAAGCCCAGGCATACACCAAACGGGATACACACAAATACACACACACACACACACACACACACACAATGCACAGAGTCGTGTGAGTCATGGAATTATATGAGAGGCCATTGTCCTGCAGTGGACTCCAAATGAAACGGCTGATTGATTCACATAAACACACACACGTACACACACACACACACACACACACACACACACACACACACACACACCACACACACACACGCACGGTCCAGTTGACTTGAATGAAAGGGCACATCACATTAATACAATAAATTGATAAAAAAGAAATACATAAATGAAATAAAATAATTACATCGATAAATACATAAAACAATCCACGAGATTATGTTCTGATCAGTGTAAGCTCTGGAGGCAATAGATAACCGAAACTATATATAAATAAATAAATAGACATTTCCTAACCTTTTCTTAATTCCCTACAGGGCAAAATCTGACTTTAAATATTTTATTCTGGCTAATAGTCAGACGAAGTTTCATTAGTTAATACTCTAAGATATCCTCTTTATAATCGAATAGAGTTTGATCGCATTTTAGGTCTTGTAAGGTCTGTGTAATCAAGTACAGTATATTTTATTGTGAATTTTTTTTTCTGCTCCCATGTCCCTCAACCCTTTTCCTCCCTTTCTCCTTCTCCTCCTCCCACTTCCCTTCCCTCTCTCCTCCTCCTCTTCCTTCTCTTCCCTCTCTCCTCCTTTACCTTCCCTTCCCTCTCTCCTCCTCCTCTTCCTTCCCTCTCTCCTCCTCCTCTTCCTTCCCTCTCTCCTCCTCCTCTTCCTCTTCCTTACCTCTCTCCTCCTCCTCCTACATTTCCCTCTCTCCTCCTCATTTACTTCCCTCTCTCCTGCTATTCCTCCTTCACTTCCCTCTCTCCTACTCCTTCACTTCCGTCTTTGCTCCTCCTCCTCCTCCTCTTTCATTTCCCTCACTCCTCTTCCTCATTCTCTTCCCTCTCTCTTCTTCCTTCCCTATCTCCTCCTCCTTCACTTCCATCTTTCCTCCTCCTCTTTCATTTCCCTCTCTCCTCCTCCTCATTCTCTTCCCTCTCTCTTCTTCCTTCACTTCCCTATCTCCTCCTCCTCCTTGTCTTTCCTCTCTCCTCCTCTTTCACTTCCCTCTCTCCCCTTTCTCCTACCTCTCTCCTCTTGTTCCTCCTCTCTCACCCATCTCTCCTCTTCCTCTCGATCTCCTTCTCCTCCTTGCTTTTAAACTCTCCTTCTCCTTCACTTCTCTCTCCTCCTTCTCCTTCACTTCTCTCTTCTCCTCCTCCTTCACTTCTCTCTCCTCCTCCTCCTTTCTCCCCTTCCTCCTCCGTGTCTCCTCTTCATTCTCCTCTCTCACCCCTTCCCTCTCCTCTCTCTCTCCTGGCCACAAGAAACAATCAACAAGATCCTTTCTTTCATTAACTTCGAAAATAATTATTTTGGTGATCTTCTTCACCCAGAGATCCTCTTCCTCCAACACGTTACACCAACACTTCTTTCTCCATCATAATCATCATCACCGTTATCATCATCGTCACCATCAATATCGTCATCATTATCACCTTCATCACCGTCATCCTCATCGTCACCATCGTCATCATAATCATCACCGTCACCATCAATATCGTCATCATTATCATCATCGTCATCAACGTCATCCTCATCGTCACCATCATCATCATAATTATCACCGACACTATCAATATCGTTATCATTATTATCACCATCATCATCATCGTCACCATTGTCACCATACTTCATCGTCCGAACTGTGTGGTTTCAATTACTCCTCACGCTGACCCTGTCCCCGTGTCCCACTCAGACTGAGCTGCCGATACAGCATTCCGGCGAAGACCGAGTGTGAGTGTTAGGTTGTCCTCAGCGACGAGAAGGAGGAGGAGGAGGTCGGGGG
>NC_134790.1:32473198-32478198 GCF_046742065.1 Oratosquilla oratoria
TCTCGTGGGCGGGGGAGTTGGGGGTGTGTGTGCGTGTAAGGTCACAGCATTACACATAGATTGGTCATGAGCTCTGAGCTCTCTTCCGGGATGGAAATAGCTGTCGATCACGATTCCAACACGGGATCCAAGATCATGGTGAATCTCTCTCTCTCTCTCTCTCTCTCTCTCACACACACACACACACACACACACACACACACAC
Source organism: Oratosquilla oratoria (assembly GCF_046742065.1). NCBI lineage: Eukaryota > Metazoa > Arthropoda > Malacostraca > Stomatopoda > Squillidae > Oratosquilla > Oratosquilla oratoria. The sequence continues at coordinate 32,473,404 of NC_134790.1, forward strand.
ACACACACACGCACACCAATCCGATGACAGACCCAACCCTCCCTCCCTCCCTCCTCCTCCTCACTTCAGAAACGCATATACTCGTATGTGCATTTCGTTCAACGCGAGTGATGTGCGCCTGTGGGGCGAGTGTGCCTCTGGGTTTGCGATAAGGCACAGAAACGGAGTTCGGTCCATCCGGAACCGGGGTCGTTCTGGGGCTCCCAGAAAGGGTTCCCGGTGTCGCAGACTCCAAACAGGACCCGTAAACCCTCTAAAAAAAAAAGTGGGGTGGGTGGGAGGACCATATGGGAAGGCTCGAGTGAAATAAGGCCCCATAGACGAAGGCTCGGCCGAGAAGGCTTGCCAACTCCGAGAACCGGCGGGGAACTTCAAGGAGGAAGATGAAGAGGAGGAGGATAAAGAGGGAGAGGAAGAAGAAGTGAAAGCGGAAGACGAGGAAGTAGGAGAGGAAGTGGAGAGGACTAAGGACAAGGAGGTGGATAAGGACAAAGATAGCGAATAGGAAATTGGGGAAACGGTAAAAGGAGGAAGAGGAGGACGAGGAGGGAGGGGAAGCAGAAGTAATACATAGAGGAAGTGGAGGGGGGGAGGAGATGGGGAGGAGGAGGAGGAGAGGGGAGGAGGAGGAGAGGGGAGGAGGAGGAGAGGGGAGGAGGAGGAGAGGGGAGGAGGAGGAGAGGGGAGGAGGAGAGGGGAGGAGGAGAGGGGAGGAGGAGGAGAGGGGAGGAGGAGGAGAGGGGAGGAGGAGGAGAGGGGAGGAGGAGGAGAGGGGAGGAGGAGGAGAGGGGAGGAGGAGGAGAGGGGAGGAGGAGAGGGGAGGAGGAGGAGAGGGGAGGAGGAGAGGGGAGGAGGAGGAGAGGGGAGGAGGAGAGGAGAGGGGAGGAGGAGAGGAGAGGGGAGGAGGAGAGGGGTGGAGGAGGAGAGGGGAGGAGGAGAGGGGTGGAGGAGGAGAGGGCAGGAGGAGGAGGAGGAGGAGGAGGAGGAGGAGGAGAGGGCAGGAGGAGGAGGAGGAGGAGAGGGCAGGAGGAGGAGGAGAGGGCAGGAGGAGGAGGAGAGGGCAGGAGGAGGAGGAGGAGGAGGAGGGACGAAGAGCAACAGGAAGGGTAAGAAGAGGAGATGGAAAGAAGATGAAAGGAGACGCAGCGGCGACGGCGGAAGCAGCAATGTTGATTTGATTTAATTTTTCTTTATTTTGTTTTTTATATTTATTTTGGTGTCCGTGGCGGTCTTGAAGACCGCCGTGTGGTCGTGGTGCTGATTGCTGATGGAGGAACTGATGGAGACAGTCCAGGTGACAGCGCTGACGGTCCTGATGAATACTTCCATCAAATATTCTGTGAACTAACTTGTCGTCACCTCGACCCCCAAACTTCGTTAACTGTGTATAACGAAGGACGCCACAAGTTAATTTGCTAGGAAATTTAAAGACTACCTGCCGTTGAACTTATCAGTGTGTATGTATGTGTATGCATGTATGCATACACATACATATACATACATGAATATAACAAAAGGTTCTTTCCCCCCTACAGAAACCTACACACACACACACACACACACACACATACACACACGTGCTACAGAAACACACATTAAAACTATAAAACTCGCATGTACACACACAAGAACAAACTTGATGCTGAAAGATACAAAGACGGGTCACTACGAGCACACACACACATATATATACATATATATATATATATATATATATACATATAATTAGAAAAAAGAACTATAATATAGAGTACAGACGTGACTTTAAACAAGTCCCAAACAAAATCTGCTTTTCATTTAACCTGGACAATTACGAAACACCAAGTCCCGTAATTAGATTACCCATGATTTATTTATCGTCATTCAAGTCAGACCTGATTTGTTTCGTTCTTAACTAAATGTCCAATTCCTGTTCACACTAGCAGTTTGAACCGCGGCGGTACCACATAGTCAAATAAAAACTGCGCGGTTGTGTGTGAACACCTCCATTGATTTACACTGTAACTGAACCCCCGCGAAGCGATTTCATTCGGGTAAGGTCCCTTCCCCAACCCGTGCAGCCAAACGTTTAATATGACTGTGACTTCCTGGTCCGTAGAAGTACGATTACATCTCTCTCTCGCTCTCAGTTTCTCCTTACCCCTCTATTTCCCTCTCTCGCTCTCTCAATTTCTCCCCACCCCTCTATCTCCATCTCTCTCAATTTTCTCATTTTTCTCTCTCAATTTCCCCCTTCTTTCTCTCTCATCCAATTTCTCCCATTTCACTCTCAATTTCCCCGTTTTCTCTCTCTCTCTCTCTCTCACTCTCTCTTCTATCAGCGACCTACTTCGAGGTAGTTTGATTATATATATTAAATTTCCATTATTCTATTTTCATAATGTTCACATATTTTTAGTCAAAATATTTGCATAATTCCTAGGGGAGGATCACCTATCCTGCAAATTCTTGACATTTACAAGAATCTATGGCATTTAATGAACATAATGAAGGAAATTGCAAAAGACCATAAACTATAAAGCATACATTGACATGGAACTTCCTAGTGAAGGCCTTATGGTCTCTTGCAGTCTCCTTCAATCGTATACCCAATATGTTCATTAAATGCTATTTCTATCAATTGAAGCTGGAGAGCATACGCCAGGAGGTGCTGAATAGCTGCGGCCGAAGCAGTCACATCTGCCCTATTATGCGCTTTGGGGCAGATGTCACCGCTGGGAATCGGAGAGAAACGCGGAATTCGAACCCACAACAACGCGAATGCGAGACCAGCACGCTTCCGATTACGCCACCCGAGTACACATTACATACATGCATTATATATATATATATATGATATATGATATATATATATCATATATATATATATTTTATATATATATACATACATATATGCAAAATAACCACAGGAGAAGGGAAGCTTGTAGACAGTGAGTACTTTCGTATATTACATCTTCAGACTGAAGATTAATATACGAAAGTACTTACTGTCTACAAGTTTCCATTCTCCTGTGGTTATTTTGCATTTTTGTATCACGGTGATGTGATTGCTAGCATATATATAGATATACATATAAATATATATATATGTATATATATATATATATATATATATATATATATATGTGTGTGTGTGTGTGTGTATGTGTGTGTGTGTGTGTGTGTGTGTGTGTGTGTGTGTGTGTGTGTGTGTGTGTGTGTGTGTGTGTGTGTGTGTGTGTGTGCGTGTGTGTGTGTGTATTCCACTTGTCTTACTCTGGTCTTATGTTCCTTTGAAAGGAGGTTTATGACTTCACTGTAGGTGGTCATGTTTGCTATATCGCGATTTCAGGTTCAATATCCTTCTTCAGTACTTTTAAGGATATTCTATCTGGTCAGGAAAAGAATTATTCCTGTGTTTTATTTAATTACGTTACTTTTTATACTTAAGTTTCTATACTTGCTCTTCACTGGGTTTGGATTTGTGGGGTTATGTCTCATGCTTGGGTTTGTGGCGATTTGTCTCATGCTTGGGAGGGCCCTAATCTGACTGTATATTTAGGTTTATGCTGAACTCTGAATATATAATGCTTCTAGGACTGGGAGACGTCTATCACTTGTACATACTTCCAAAATCTCAATGTTTTATTCTAGGATGTTTCTTGTTATTATGCCGTAGACTTCTCTTAAATAGTTTTTAAGGGCTCCTGATGTCAGGTGGTATGAAAGGCGACGGGATAACCTCATTGTCGTCATGCCAATATAGGTGGAGGGGAGGGCTTCACAGAAGTGTACAATAAACCCATCATTAAACACCATTAAAAAACACCGGAATATTTTTATCCTGACCTGATAGAATATCACTAAAGGCTATTGAAGAAGGGCCTTAAACCTGAAATCGCGATATAGCAAACATGACCACCTACAGTGAAGTCATAAACCTCCTTTCAAAGGGACATAGGTCCATAGTAAGGCAAATGGAAAATAAATTTAAGAAAATAATAAATGCACAAATAGCCATCACTTTTAATGAATTATGTATAAGAGAAAATAGCCTGCCCATATGTAATATTATATATATATATATATATATATATATGTATATATATATACATATATATATATATATACACACACATATATACTCGTATATATTTTGTTGGGAACAAACTCCTAATACGAATGAAGAAGCAACGTATGTTCTCGTTTTCATTTCCAGTCAAAAAGACGCGTAAAAGGCCGCGCGGGGGGAGGGGCGCTGCCTGAAGGCGCGGGCGTTTCAGGAAATTGAAATATTCTCATTTCTTGAACGGCGCCGGCGGCGCTGAAGTGCGCTGAAGTGCGCTGAAGTGCAGCGGTCCTGTCCACTGTGCCTTGCCAGATGGAAACATTTTCATTAATTATTACTATCATTATTATTATTATTATCATTAATCATTATCTTTATCATCGCTATTATCAGTATTTTTCAATTTTTTATTTACTTACTATTATCAGCATTTTTTCTTATCAATTTACTTATTATTATTATATTTTTCCTGTTATGGGCTGAAAGGTTAACTATCTACACGCTTTACCATTATATTTATCACAAGCTTATGATGGAGGCCCAAGCCGCTCAATGTCTACTCTACCGTCCAGGCCAAAAACAAATTTCCAATATTCATTGATCTTCTCTGGAGCTGTTTGAAATATATTTATTTTATTTTGTCGTTTTCTTTTCACCCAACGAAGCAGTGAATTGATTAACTCTGCCGATTTTGGCATCATTGTCCACGTGGTGGAGTCTCCAACACACACACACACACACACACAC
>NC_134790.1:32483198-32488198 GCF_046742065.1 Oratosquilla oratoria
CGTTTGAGCAATTCGACAAAACCTTTACGTTCACATTCGATAAAAAAGTAAACAAATTACAGAAAAGAAAAAAAAAAGGAGGAGATGGGGTGGGACAACAAACATTACGAAAGGGGAATAAACTCAATAAAGAAGAAATAAAAAGAAATAAAATGAAAGGATAAAGAAGAAGGGCGTATTAATCACGGCAAGTTGGTAAAAGATAATATGGTCACTTAACGACTCCAAGGAGGAAGGGATGGACGGGGGAAGGGAGGGAGAGGAGGGAGAGGAGGGAGAGGAGGGAGAGGAGGGAGGGGGGAAGGGAAAGAGGGAGGGATGGGGGAAAGGGAAGGATGGGGGAAAGGGAGGGAGGGATGGGGGAAAGGGAGAGAGGGAGTGGGGAGAGGGACGGAGGGAGTGGGGAGAGATAGGAAGGGAGAAGGAAGGTGAAGAGGGAGGGAGGAGGGGAGAACATGAGGGAGAAAAGGAGAGGGAGAGAGGGGGTGAGGAGGAGGGAGTGAAGGGTAGTATGGGAGGGGAGGAGGGGCGAAAGGGAGGAAGGGACGAGGGAAGGAGGGAGAGGAAAGAGTGGGGAAGAGGAGGGATGGGAAGGGTTGGGAGAGGGGAGAAGGAGAGGGGAGGAAGAGATGGAGGAAAGAAAGGAAGCGAGAGGAAGGAAGAGGGAGAAGGAAGTGAGAGAAGAAAGGAAGAAGGAAGAGAGGGAGGAAGATAAGTAGAAAGGGACAGGGGAAGGTGGGGTAGAGGAAATGAGGGATGGGAAGGAGGGAGGGAGGGAGGGAGGGAGGGAGGGAGGGAGGGAGGGAGGGAGGGAGGAAGGGAGGAAGGAGGGAGGGAGAAGGGAAGAAGGAGACAGGAGGGAGGAGTGAGGGAGAAGGGAGGGAGGAAGGGAGGAGGGAGGAGGGAGGAAGGAGAGAGGAGGGGAGGGGGAGAGAGGAGGGGAGGGGGAGAGAGGAGGGGAGGGGGAGAGAGGAGGGGAGGGGGAGAGAGGAGGGGAGGGGGAGGGAGGAAGGAGGGAGGAAGGAAGTAGGAGGAGGGGGATAAATGTGTGACCGACAAGACAATGGGACTCCTGGACTCTGGGGAAGGACTGCCTTACGCTAACATGGAGGAAGAAAAGGAGGTCAAAAAGAAGGGGAATATAAGGTTAAGGAGAAGAAGAAGGAGGCAGAGGAGGGAGGAGGTGAAGGAGGAAGAGTTGGAGGAGTAGGAGGAGAAGGGCAAAAAGAGGGGGAGGATAAGGATAAGGAGAAGAGGGAGGAGGTGGGGGAGGTGAAGGAGGAGTAGGAAGAGGAAGAGAAAAGGTACGAGGATAATAGCGAGGAGGATGAGGAATATAAGGTGGACGGGAGGAGAGGGAAGAGATAAGGGAAAGGTGAAGGACGAAAAGATGATGAAGAGAAGGAGGTCGGAGAAGAGGAGGGATAGGAGAGGAGGGAGAGGAGGAGGAAGGAAAAAGGAGGAGGAAGGGAAAAGGAGGAGAAGGGGAGAGGAGGAGGAGGGAAAGGAGGAGGAGGGGGAGATGAGGAGGGGAGAGGAGTTGGGGAAAAGGAGGAGGGGAGGGGAGGGGAAGGAGGAGGAGGAGGGGAGAGGAGTAGGAGATGAAGGAATTCTAGGACAAGAAGGAAGAGGAGGAGGGAAGGAGGCGGATGAGGACAAGAATAGGAGGAAGAGGAGAAAGAAGAGAAGAAAGAGAAGGACGAGGAGAACGGAGCGGAAGACAATAGAAAGTGGAGGGGGAGGTGGAGGAGGAAGAGGAGAAAGAAGAGAAGAAAGAGAAGGAAGAGGAGAACGAAGCAGAAGACGAGAGAAAGTGGAGGGGGAGGTGGAGGAGGAAGAGGAGAAAGAAGAGAAGAAAGAGAAGGACGAGGAGAACGGAGCGGAAGACAATAGAAAGTGGAGGGGGAGGTGGAGGAGGAAGAGGAGAAAGAAGAGAAGAAAGAGAAGGAAGAGGAGAAGGAAGTGGAAGACGATAGGATGAGGTGGAGGTGGAAAAGGAAGAGGAGGAAGAAGAGGAGGAGGAGAAAGAAGAGAAGAAAGAGAAGAACGAGGAGAACGAAGTGGAAGACGAAAGAATGAGGAAGGGGAGGTGGAGGAGGAGGAAGAGAAGGAGGTGGAGGAGGAAGAGGAGGAGGAGGTGGAGGAGAAAAAGAAGGAGGAGGAGAAAAAGAAAGGAGGAGGAGAACAAAGCGGAAGACGATACAATGAGGAGGGGAGGTGGAAGAGGAGGAGGAGGAGGAAGAGGAGGAGGTGGAGGAGGAGGAGGAAAAGAAGGAGGAGTCGACCATGCCGCACTTGACGAGAGGCGGTGCCGTTACGATGAAAACTCGCGAACAAGACTTCCGCAGGGTCGGCGGCTCCTCCAGGCAAACCCTTGAGGTTCCTTACTCTCCTTCGGCGCCAAGGACGACAATCTACGGGTCTTGCTTGCGCCAATATATTTCATCAAGATGAAACCTACTATCGATTGTTTTAAGCTATATGGTTGAAATTTACAAACACACACACAAGCAAACACAAACACAAAGAGTGCATCTCTCAAAACCATCAGGACTCAAAAGAAAAGAAAAATTATGATGATGATCAAGGAAACAAAAGACGAAGACGACGAAGAAGACAAGAAAAGAAGAATACAGGAAAAGAAGTAGTAGAAGAGAAAGAACAATACTAAGAAGTAGAGGAAGAAGACGGAAGAGCAGGAAGAGGAGGAAGAAGAAAATATCCATTATTCTAACATCAACAATTTCCGAATAGCGTCCCCCATAACAAGAAACCTAACGGAACACGGTACAACCCTCTCCAAACGACTCCACCCTCCTCCCCCCCCCAAAAAAAAACCCAACGCCCCCCCACCCAAAGCCCCCCTACGCTTTCCCAAGTCCCCCCGACACCCCCCTCTGTTTTGTTCAAGGCCACTTAACGTAAACGAGCGAGAGGAGGGCGGGGGGCGCTGCCCCCTCATCAATATGGAGCCCCCGTCGGCGCAAGGTCGTTCAGTGAAAAGGCGAAGGCATGACGAACTAATTGACGCGGAAGCCAAGTTACCCAATAAATAAGGAGTCAAGGGGAAAGAGGGGGAGAGGAGGAGGGGGGAAAGGGGGCAGAGGGGAAGGACTGACAGGGCATCCTAAGATTCCCTGGGTCTCTCCCCCCTCTCTCTCTCTCTCTCTCTCTCTCTCTCACATTCTCTCAATATCGCCATATGTTCATTATTTTCATTCTCTTTCTCGTTCTCTGTTGATTCTCTCTCCCGTTCACCATTCTCTCTCTCTCTCTCTCTTCCATCCTTTCTCCCACTCTCTCAGTTTTCCCTCCCGTGCTTCCCATCCTCCCTCTCCCTCTCTCTCTCTCTCTCCGTTCTCCCTCTCCTGCTTCCTTTCCTCTCTCTTTGCCCCCGTTCTCCCTCTCCTGCTTCCCATCCTCCCTCTCTTGTTCCCCATCCTTTCTCTCTCTCTCTCCTTTCTCGCCATATATTCTCTTTTTGTTTTTCATTCACTTTCTCGCTCTCTATTTATTTTCTCGTTCAACATTCTCTCTCTCTCTCTCTCTCTCTTTCTCCCTCTCTTTCCATTCTATCCCAACTATATGGGAAAAGAGGAGGCATGAGGTGGTGGCTGTAGCCGAGGCAGAGAGCGTACGCGAGCGAAAACGTCACCTGTGCCGAAAAAAGGACGAAATGAGGAGGAGGAGGAGGAGGAGAAGTAGGAGGGGGTGGAGGAGGGGAGGAGGAAGAGGAGGGGAAGAGACACTCAGAAAACAAAGGAAGAAAAGGTCATAAAACGGGAGTCGACGGAGGGTAATGGCGGGGAAGGGGGGGAGGGGGGCTGACACAAGAGCCGAGCTAAGAGCAGAGGAGGAGGATAAAGGAGGAGGAGGATGAAGTGAGGAGGAGGATGAAGAGAGCGACGTGAAAAGGGAGAAGGGAAAGGAAGAGGTGACGGGAGTGGAGGACGAGGGGAGGAAGAGGCGGGAAAGGAGGAAAAGGAGAGGAAGATGAAGAGGGCGACGTGAAAAGGGAGGAGGGAAAGGAAGGGGAGAAGGGGAGGAGGGGGTGGAGGAGGAGGAGGAGGAGGAGGAGTGGAGGATGAAGAGGACGACGGGAAAAGGGAGAAGGATAGGGAGAAGGGGAAGGAAGTAGAAAAAGGGTAGGAAGAGGAAGAAGAGGAGAAGGGGTAGGAAGAGAAAAGAAGAGGAAGTGGAATGAGGTGAAAAGAGGAGGGAGAAAGAGGAGAGAGAGAGAGGAATCGGGAAAGTGTGAGAAGGAAGCGGCGAGTGAGAGCAGGAAGGGTGGAAGGGAGAGGAGGAAGAGGAGTTGGGAGGGGAGGGAGAGGAGGGAGAGGAGGGAGAGGAAAGAGAGGAGGAAGATGAGGAGGAGTTGGGAGGAGGTAATAGAGACAGAGGAGAAAGAGAAAAAGAGAATTCAGGAGGAAACACAGTAGAGACCTGTGAGGAGGTAGAGTAGTAGTAGTAGTAGTAGTAGTAGTAGTAGTAGTAGTAGTAGGAGGAGGAGGAGGAGGAGGAGGAGGAGGCGGAGGACGAGGAGGAGGAGGAGAAGATGCCCCACCCAACGTGCCTAAGGGGAGCAAAGTAAAGACATCAGCACATCCTCCCGTCATAACTTCCAACTCTGCAGTACCAAGATCGTCCCTCGGGAGGAAGGGAGAGGGAGAGAGGTGGGAGAGGGAGAGAGGTGGGAGGGGGAGAGAGTGTGAGGGGAGGGTTAGGAGGGAGAGAGAGAGATAAAGAGAGAAGGGGAGTGGCGGAGGGGAATGTGGGACTGAGAGGACATAATCATGGTAGGAGAGGAAAGGTAAGAAGGAATCAAGACAGTGAGCGTAGGAGAGTGGGAGGGAATTAGGAGTAGGAGTGGGGGTGGGAGTGGGAGTGGGGAGGGAGGGAGGGGGAGAGGGAGAAGGACTGGTAGGAAAGAGGAGAGGACGGGGAAAAGGGGGAATGTGAGGAATGGGCGCAGATGCGGGAGTAGGAATGGGAGAGGGATA
>NC_134790.1:32493198-32513198 GCF_046742065.1 Oratosquilla oratoria
GCGTGTATATGAGAGAGAGAGAGAGAGAGTGGGAAGGGACAAAATAATGAAACACTGAAAGCGAAAACAGAAAAGCATCTGGAAAATGGGAAAATCCAGAGCGAAAATATAAAACACATTTGCTGCAATGGTCTCCCAAAACGAAAAAAAAAGACGGTTAAAAGAAAATGTTGTTAATTCAAACAAATATAGCACTAATTGGGAGAGAGAGCGAGAGAGTCTGAGAGAGAGATGGAAAGAGAGACATACGCAGACGCAAACAATTTCCCGACACATAAAAGTAGGAAAAATAAATAATCAAACAAATAAAAAATAATAATAAATAAATAAAATAAAATAAAAAGGTCGCTCCAGGTGCACGTGCCTCTCTCAACAAAGGTGAATCCCTTTTTTTTTTTTTTTTCTTTTCTTTTTTTTTTCTTCCATCTATTCGGCTGTGCATTTCAGCCCACCACCTAGCTGGTTTGCCAGCTGGTGGAGGCTGCCTTGCCATCCAGCCTCAACTTTGGGAGACGACCCTAAGTAGAGGAGGGGGAGGAGGAGGTGAGGGAGGAAAGGCGAAGGAGAAGAAGGAGGAGAAGGATGTGAGGGGGAAAAGGCGGAGGAGAAGGAGGAGGAGAAGGAGGAGGAGGAGGAAGAGAAGGACGAGGTGGCGGAGGAGGAGGAGGAGGAGGGAAGGGACGTAAAGAGGAAAGAATGGGAAGAGGAAGAGGGGCAGGAGGACTGGAGAGGAAAGAATCGGAAGAGGAGAATGAAGAGGAGGAGGTGGTAGAGGATAGGAAGAGGAGAAGGACGTGGAGAGGAAAGAATGGGAAGAGGAGGATGAAGAGGGTAGAAAAAGGAGGAGGTGGAGAAGAAAGAATGGGAAGAAGAGGATGAAGAGGAGGAGGAGGAGGAGGTGCAAAAGGATAGGAAGAGGAGGAGGAGGAGGTGGAAGAGGATAGGAAGAGGAGGAGGCCGTGGAGAGGAAAGAATGGGAAGAGGAGGATGTATGGAACTGAAGGAAGGGTAGTGGAAAGATATATTTGGAGGTAAGGCAAATTGGAGTCTTGGAGGGGGGAAGCTGAAGATAGGATGGCTTCTGAGAGGTAAGGGAGGTAGGGAGGTAGGGGAGTTAGGGAGGTAGAGAGAGAGAGAGAGAAAGAGAGAGAGAGAGAGAGAGAAATGGGGGAGTGGTCTTTCTCCAACTATCCTCTCCCCCTCTCTCTCTCTCTCTCTCTCTCTCTCTCTCTCTCTCTCTCTCTCTCTCTCTCTCTCTACCTCTCGGACACAAATCAATTGGGTTGCCTCCTGGGCTGCTTTCGGCCCTCCAGATTGCACACAACCTCATTATCCCCCGCCGGTCGTTACACTTCCGAGGCCTGGACGCGGTGCAAAAGAAAGAAGAGGATGAGGAAGAGGAAGAAGAAGACGAAGAGGAAGATAAAGGAGAGGAAGAAGAGGAGGAAAAAGAAGGGGGTGAACAGGAAGAGGAAGAAAAAGAGGGGGAAGAGTAAGAAGGGAAGGAAAAAGAAGGGGGTGAACAGGAAGAGGAAGAAAAAGAGGGGGAAGAGTAAGAAGGGAAGGAAAAAGAAGGGGAAGAAAAAAACGAGGAAGGAGAGGGAGAGGGAGAAAAGGAAGAGGAAGAGGGAAGAGAGGTATAAGAAAGAAAGAAAGAATCCAGTGAAAAAATAAAATAAAATAAAATAAAATAAATCCCGCCGTGTGACGCTTAAGGCGTCACACTGGGCTATTTTTCCTCCAACTGTAGTGTCAGGTTTGCAGCTCACAGCTTTCGGTAAAGAATCTGATATGCTGGAGAATAATTTCCCTCCAGTATATGAAATGAGATTCTATGTAAATTGTTGAGAATACAAAATTGTTTGTCATAGTGATTTTACGGCGGAGAAAGGTCTGGGGGTGGGCGGTGCCGCCGATGATCGACGACGACAGTGCTACGGTGAAGTGTGACGATCTTAGTGAGGCTGGGTTGTGATGTTGAGGTCTTTGGTGGCCCTAACATATTGACCACATCTTCCAACACCTCACGAATGTCTGGACTGTCGTTTCACCAGCGCTTATATCCTTATCCTTTCATCCGCATCTACTGCCCGTCACAGCAAGAGAGGAGAGAGTGAAGTCGAGAGCCTTGCTATCATTTATTTCTGACTCACATAAATCAAAACCAGGTTCAGAAATACACAAAGGGAAATCCACAGAACAACGCCCACCGCCTTCTCCTCCACCTCCCCCCTTCCCAACCTCCTCCTCCACCTCCACCACCTCACCATCAGCACAATGGTACGTTTAACAATTTTGAGGCAATTGAATGTAATAACAGTTGAAAGTTGTAAGCATTTAATTGGATACCTGAGCATTTCTTATTATTTTCATGTTATTGCTATTACTATTATCTTTTAAATTCTTATTTCATTTTGCTATCATTATCTTTACTAATATAATGATATTTCCTTATTTTATTCTGTTTGTTTACTATTATTATTTTCATTTATGTATTCCTTTATTCTTATTTATTTATGAAACAAATAAAACTCGAGTAGATAGCAATCTGTACCTGCGGCATCATATGACACTGGTCAATCTATCAACTGAAATCTTATATCTTCAAGGTTTATAAATAAATATGTGTGTGTGTGTGTGTGTGTGTGTGTGTGTGTGTGTGTGTGTGTGTGTGTGTCATTTCAAGAACTCGATCGGGATGCCTCTGTCTCCAGGTAATTTTATTCAGTGGAGAGAGAGCCCCCTCCCCAACCCAGTCCGCTTAGACAGAGCTACAAACAGAGGTTACCATCATTTGCATGAGACCCTATTCACACACGCGGTTTCAACCGCGGCGGTTCAATAACAATGTAAGTCAATGGAAGCGTTCACACACAACCGCGCAATTTTTCCTTGACTATGCGGTATCGCCGCGGTTAAAAATGTTAGTGTGAACGGGGCCTTAGAGGGAAAGCCTGGGCGACATCGCCCATACTTTCCAGCCTCGGACCCCGTCGCCTACACGCTCCCAGGCAATCACCCATTCCATCCCAGCTCATAGATCCTAGTATTCCTAAAACTCCTACAACTAGTAAGCGTGTTGCCTGCCCCTAGTTTGCTCCTAACAACAAGACCCTGGTGATATTTGTACGTCCAACTGCATTCATCTTTCTAGATTTTGTTTGAGGGTACGAGAATACAAAATATTTCGAAAGAAAATCAAAATCTTTGTTGTACGTTCAGAGTATGCTCTGGCGAAGATATGTGCAAGCATACACACGCACACACGCACACACACACAATACAAGAGCATAACCGAAATACCTTACCAGATATCACTCTCGCAATTACACTAGAATTAATTAATTGAATATCTCCTCGAATATATGATGACCACCATTATGCCTACAAGCAAGTGTTGCTAGCATGAATGGCCAATGCCAAATTCGTGCGCTTGTGTGTGTGTGTGTGTGTGTGTGTGTGTGTGTGTGTGTGTGTGTGTGTGTGTGTGTGTGTGTGTGTGTACTGTATACATCTATAAATACAACTTACAACTTTCATTGTGTTTTCCTTTAGTATTCCCCTTTACCGTTTGATGATTTTATCAAGAGAAACACCTTTAGTATAGACAAGATTATACACATCTTTATGTATCTATTCTGGTTGTCGTCAGGCGATTTTATTCATCTAAAGGGGGGGTACCCCCTAGGGGAGACCCCCCTTTACCTCCAACCCCCCACCGCATCAAAACTGGTCCCCCCCTCCTCCCCCACCCACCCCCATATTTCCAAAACCAACAATAATTTTCTATCAAACGTTTGTTACATCAGAGCTGGTGCCAATGGAAACGATACAACACGAGGAAAACGTTCCGTTTCTGTTCATTTGAACACAAACCCTGAACAGTGAACATACAAAGCGGGACCTTACAATATAAACATTTCTATTCTTTCCCCCAGAGATTGTTGGAACATTATTTATAACAAACCCATACAACCAAAACATTTCCAAAAGTTCATACTCAGCCTAGAAATCGTTTGAACATGAATAGATAATTAACTAGAGCATGTTTCATTGTTAAATAGTATCTATATCCTAGGATAATAATTAATCAAATAACCAATTAACTCCATATGTATACACAACGGGAATGGGTATATTTGTTCATGTGAATTTTCAAAACTTTGATCTAATTTGAACATGATTGTCCGGTTCTTTGAACTCGTTACATTGGTAAGTGGATGTTCTGATGTTGTACAAAATAAAATCATAATCCTTATAACATCCACGAACACCCACGAAAGAAATGTGTAATTTTGGGAATACAAATGTACTCTATTTTAGTTTCCACTATTCTGGAATTTCATTATTGAACCATCATGAAGAGAAGAGAAGAGAGAGAAAGAGAGAGAGGGAAAGAGAGAAAGAGAGAGAGACCGAGAGAGAGATCCGTGCACAACACGCTGGAAAAAATCTAATTCAGTTTCCTTAGACGCACTGATTCGTCTTCTTCCGCTCTCTCTCTCTCTCTCTCTCTCTGGAAACTAATGATCGTCTTTTTATTTCACCACCCCTCAACTAATATAAAGGGCAATGGGGGTGAAGAGAGAGGAGGAGACTAAAGAGGTACAGGCTGAGGAGGAGGAGGAGGAGGAGGAGAAGGAGGCTCAAGAGGGAGAGGAGGCTCAGAAGGAAGAGGATGAGAAAGCTCAGGAGGAAGAGGATGAGGAAGAGGATGAGGAAGAGGATGAGGAGGGAGGAAGAGGATGAGGAGGGAGGAAGAAGAAGAGGAAGCGGAGTCTCAGGGGGAAGAAGAGGAAGAGGAGGGAGTAGGAAGAAGAGAAACCTGAGGCGTTTCCGTTGAGCCACGGAGGCGCGACACAGCATCCATCTCAAAAGAGACGAAGTTATAAGATGAAACACAACACACACACAAGGGTGTCGGTGGTCTGCATCCCACTCCCCCCCCCACAGGACACCTGCTCTCCTACGCCTTTCCCCTTCCTTCCCCAATCCCCCTTCCTTCCTTACTCCCTATTTCCCTTCTTTCAACTCCCTTTCCCTCATCCACATCACTCTTCCGAGGTCCCAGTTTCCCTTCCTTCCTTGCTCCCTATTCCCCTTCCTTCCCTTCTTCCCACTCCCTTTCTTTCACTCACGGTGCTCTTCCAAACTGGCCCCTTCCCTCACCAACATCGCCATTCCAAGCTCCCCCTTCCCCACACTCCCTATTCCCCTGTCCTTTCCTTCTCCTCACTCCGTTCCCCCCTCATCCACGGCACTCTCGTAGCATTTGCCCCACTGACCTACCGCCCGGGCCAACTTCATGTGCCTAGTCTGTGGTCTCCTTCGATCCAGCTACAACAATGGCGCCCACCACCCTACCCGTCTTGCACACAAACACGCAAGCGCGCCCGACCACAACCCCCCCCTCCACCCACCTCTCTCTCTCTCTATCTATCTCTCTCCCGCTGTTCAATATTCAACACCAGAAGGCTTAACAAAGCGAATCATTTGCCGGCGCTGCTCACGCAAGCGAAGACCAAACTCTCAAGGGGCCGAAACCACCTCTGCTGCACACACAAGCACACAAGCACACACACGCATACGCACATCAGCATATGAGATACAAAGATAACGCATGGAAGCGGCGTATGAGTTTCCAGAAGGATACAGGGGCTGGTAAACTATAGCCCATTACAAAGCACACACACACACACACACACACACACACACACACACATACAGAGAGAGAGAGAGAGAAGAAATAATAATAATAATTATTATTATAATAATAATAATAATAATTATAATAATAATAATAATAATTATAATGATAATAATAATAATAATAATAATAATAATAATAATAATAATGATGATGATTTTGGGAATCCACACTTACGGTACTCTCCTTCCCATGCGAGCCTCACTCGCGCTCACTCAAATTGTCTCTGCGTATTTACCTGTAGGAAGAAAATAAAAAAAATGTGAGTTTCTAATGCAACAATTCACAGAAAATGTGCGTACATGTTTGTCCGTGTGTGTGTGTGTGTGTGTATGTGTGTTTATGCACAATTCACAACGGTCTTGGATCACGCATTGGACTCGTGATCGACAGCTATTTCCCTATTAAATGAGAGCTCAGATCTCATATATTGCCTGATCTATGGTTAAAACTGTGTGTGTGTGTGTGTGTGTGAGAGAGAGTGTGTGTGCGCGCGCGCGCGTAAATGGATACGCCTCGCCGGATATGCAACGAAGCATGAAGAAAAATATAAAATTTATCAAATAAACATCCTAAGTCTCGCAATTGCAGATTGGAAATGCGATTACCAACGCGGACGGACGCAATCCATCCGCATTTGCAAGTTGATTCATTTAATCTTAATACGTACACATACAGTGCTTCTGACCCAGGGCAGTGGGCGAGATACAAGGATGACCCGTGTCATCCATGAGGAGCTAAGACGAGAGGGAGGATGGAGTGGTGGATGGGAGTGGAATAGGTGGGAGTGGGTAGCTGCCTTCTGACTTGGCTTCATCCCTTATAAAGGGGGAAGAAGCCCTTGGTATATACACATACAATCCTAAGCAATCTAGTGCATAAGGAGCAAAACGATCAAATCATTGGAAATGTAATGGTAATGATCATAACGATAGCGACAGTGACAAAGATTCTCATAACATAAATAAGATATAAAATTCTTAAAATATAAAAAGATAATAAAAATATCTATAATAATTGCAAGCCTAATCTGGTAGCTAGGTAGAACACTGTGCTGCCTTATGAGAACAACAAGAGATCCTCCTCCTCCTCCTCCTCCACCATCCTCCTCCTCCTCCTCCACCTTCCTCAGGGTCGTCCTCCAACGTCCTTGCACGAAGTCCCAGGTTCTCCAGAAGAATCTGCCGCTGCCGCAGCTTCACACTGGACAGATTCTCGCCAACGCATAAGAATCCGAACAGCTAGACAATGACTTCGCTTACCGTACTCTAGACATCCTTGCCAAAATTTCAACATTATACCCAACATCCGTACAGGTCTAACTTCCCTTAGTTCGTCATTTATTTTTTTCAATATACGACACAATTGTAATTTGACATTTGGAAATTAGAAAAAAAGCACACACACATTATAATAATAATAATATATATATATATATATATATATATATATATATATATACACACATATATAGTAACCGAAGTCGTTTCTACGCAAACGAACTCAGTAAAGTTGACGGGAATGGGCCCAATGTGAAACGGCCTCGAGGCGTCCCCGTCAAGGTCACAGACTCCTCCGTAGCGTCTGTTATCCAAGGAAGGCCAAAGCAGCATCACCAATTACCTTCCTCCCTCTCACCCTCCCCTACCCCCACTCACCCTCCGAGGTAGTTTCTCGCGAACTCGACCGCGCCTAAATTCCCACCGTCTTCGTCATTGTGTCCTGTCTGGACAAAAATATTCATATAACAAATACATAATAAAACAACTGATGAAAAAATTATTTAATATATAGAAACATTTTAAAATATTTAAGATAATCATGTAACAAATACATGATAAAACAATTCTGGCGAGAAAATAAAATATAAAAAATATAAAAAAAATACCCAATAGAAATGTAAAATGAAATATATAAAATAATAAAATGAGAAATAAAATAAAATAAAGAAACATTCTGTCGGCATCTCCAATACGATTTTATTCAGTTGACGGAGTACACTGAAGTACAACAAAAACAACCATAATTAGCTCATTGTAATCCAAACTAACTTGGCAATAAAGCCACGCCCCTTTTCTCTCACCGGAGCAGCTGATTAGTACATACAATAAACGCTATGATTACAGCTGAGTGGATGGAACTATGATTAATAATGATAATAATAATAATAATAATAATAATAATAATAATAATCATAATATACAAAAATACCAGAGAGAGAATACGTGAATCACTATGGTCTTGGATTACGTGTTGGACTCATGATCGATAGCTATTACCCTCCCGGATGAGAGTTCAGAGTTCGTATACGGGCGTTGCTGTGACCTTGTGTGTGTGAGAGAGTAAGAAATATAGACTGATAGACTGACAGGGGAGAGAGAGTGAGAGAGAGAGAGAAAGAGAGAGAGAAAGAGATAGAGAAAGAGAGAGAGAGAGAGAGAGAGAGAGAGAGGGGAGAGAGAGAGAGAGAGAGAGAGAGAGAGAGAGAGAGAGAGAGAGAGAGAGAGAGAGAGAGAGGGGAGAGAGAGAGAGGGGGGAGAGGAGAGAGAGAGAGGGGGAGAGAGGGGGGAGGGAGAGAGAGAGAGAGAGAGAGAGAGAGAGAGAGAGAGAGAGAGAGAGAGAGAGAGAGAGAGAGAGAGAGAGAGAAAGAGAGAGAGAAAGAGACTATTCTGATGCGAAGTTTGTGTCTGAGAATCTCTCGCCTGTGCTCACTCCCCCCGTCCGCCCCTCCCCCTCCCCCTCCCCCTCCCCGGCGCCCTCCCGGGTTTGGGCTACGTGCGTCGCACGCCAACATGCACTGATTTAAGTGGATAAAACGGAATTCTGAGTAATTGATGGGGGGAGTGGGAGAATGGGGGAGCAATATAAAATCGATTTCAATTAACCCATCCAACCCAATAGTCAGTGTGCTGATTTTGTTCTAAGATTGTATTGTTCTCCAAGGGGCAGACAGGTCGGCCTGCAGTGGATGGCCAAGATTGTGTAACTTCAATTCCAATGCTAGACGATTCTATGTGGCTTTACGTGTGTGTGTGTGTGTGTGTGTGTGTGTGTGTGTGTGTGTGTGTGTGTGTGTGTGTGTGTGTGTGTGTGTGTGTGCGCGCGCGCGCCATGACGAGGTTTTGGGTTGTCTATTGTCTTCACAAATGTACCCAAACAAACTATGGGTTAAATATATTATTCTAATTACTGCCAGGGTTACTTCATTCAGATCCGTCAGTACTGGCCATGGCAGAGGAACATAAGAATGAAGGAGACCGCAAGAGACCATAAGGCCTACACATGACGATCTACCCATAACCTGCAGTGTGAATAAACATACTTAACAATGATTTCCGATTTATTCAGGCAAGGGAAACTCCTCCACCCCTTCTTCCCCCCCCCCGCCTTCCCCCAACCACAACAAGAACCACCCCCACCCCGTCACCTCCCGTCCTCACCCCTCCAAGTTCACCAGCGCTTCTATCCTTATGAGCAATACCATTGGGGTTACTCTTTACTGGAAATACCATTTCGTTACCATTTCCTATTACCAAGTAACCACACGCATAGTATGAATACCCTCACACACCCAATACTCTTATAAATTGAAAATTAAACATGATTAACGGTAAGTGGGCCATTACACTTCTTCAATAACGTGGAATTATGTGTTGAGTCTCACCTTACCCAATAATTATTATTATTAGCATGATCGCGTGCGTAAATGTGTTGGGGCGCGCGCGTGTGTGTACATGTGTGTGTGTGTACGTGTGTGTGTGTGTGTGTGTACGTGTGTGTGTGTGTGTGTACGTGTGTGTGTGTGTGTGTGTGTGTGTGTGTGTGTGTGTGTGTGTGTGTGTGTGTGTGTGTGTGTGTGTGTGTGTGTGTGTGTGTGTGTGTGTGTGTGTGTGTGTGTGTGTACGTGTGTGAATGTGTGTGCGTATGTGTTCATCCTGAACCAAATCCGTCCTTCAGCAATTCCTTCAGTTCCTCTGAAGTTGTATCCTTTATCGATGCCTTGAAAGGGCGGAGCCGAGAGAGAGAGAGAGAGAGAGAGAGAGAGAGAGAGAGAGGAGAGAGAGAGAGAGAGAGAGAGAGAGGAAAAAAGCAGGGAAGGGTGTTGGGGAGTGGGGGAGGGAGGAGGAGGAAGAGCCAAGAAGCGAGTGAGGGAGTGAGGAAGTTCGGAAGAAAGGGGGGGAGGAGGAGAGTGGAGGGAGGGAGGGGGAGCATAACGGGAGGAAAAGGGAAGGGGGGGGTGAGACGAACCAAGATGCGAGTGAGGGAACTGGGGAGAAAAGGGGAAGATGGAGAGGGAGAGGGAGAAAGGGGGGAAGAGGGGAAGGTGGGGTGGTGGTGGCCAAACATCCTTTACGCCCTGCTAGGTTCTCCGAGTCCGAATTGGTTTCCCTTGTTACTGCTCTCCTCTTCCAAACCTCAGCCGCTTCGACGGGGTGGCGGCGGCGACGTGCCTCGAATCAAGTGTTCATCACACGCCTATACAAAGAGAGAGAAAGAGAGAGCAGAGAGAGTAAAGAGTAGAGAAAGTAGAGAGAGAGAGAGAGAGAGAGAGAGAGAGAGAGAGAGAGAGAGAGAGAGAGAGAGAGAGAGAGAGAGAGAGAGAGAGAGAGAGAGAGAGAGAGAGAGAGCAAACCTTCATCTTCTCCTCGAACCAATCTTGCTTTAAGTATTCACCGAACTCGTCTTACTTCGACTAGTAGTGCGTGCGTCCTGTCCCATAATCAATCCGTCCCACACTTCGGGCTCCCATATTGCCTCCTTCTCACAAGGCACGAAGTTCCCATACTAGGATGGTGTCTGTCTTTCCTCCTCCTCCTCCTCTTCTTCCCTCCTCCTCCTCTTCTTCTCTTCTGTGAGTTCTCACTGCTCCTCGAGGACCAACATCGTCCTCGACATTGTTACACTCCATCCAAGTCTCTAGTCTTCTCGTACGTTTTCCTTCGTCTTCTTCAGATATCCGAAACACTCTTGCATCGACTCCTCTCTTCCAAGCCTCTGATCTTCTTTAGATCCTTGGAGAAGTTCCTGATCCTATCTTATAATTGTCCTCAACTTGGACTTGAAATGCGTGTGCGTGTGCATATATTACAATCACAACACCACAAGCCGGTACGCCAGCCCCGGTGGACAAGAAGATGGATGTGAGTGTGTGCGTGTGTGCGTGCGTGTGTAAGGCCACAGCACTACCCATATTTCTTATTCTGGATGGTAATAGCTGCCGATCATGAGTCCAACACGTGATCCAAGACCGTGAAAAATCACACACAATGTGTGTGTGTGTGTGTGTGTGTGTGTGTATGTATATACATGTATATATATATATATATATATATATATATATATATATATATATATATATATATATATATATATTGTGCCGTATACATAAATCCGTGACAGTTCCTTTTTATGTGATCACGTCTTCCGATCCATTCTCTACTAACTTGGTTACTCCAATCCCCAAAGCCAAGACCAAGTCTTGTGAATTCGCAATTTAAGATACCAATATTCTCGACCTTCAAAGGCCCGAAATCGAATCGGACTCGAACACAAAAGGATCCAAACACATCCGAGGAAGCCAATCGAAGTCTATTGTTATTCTGTTACATATCGTCACAAGGACATCAAAGATTCACGTCTTCATTTCTTTGCACTGACAACACCCCCTCCGAAGCCCCCTCACCTCTCTCGAAGACTCCTTTCCCACCTTTTTTATTTGTTTGTTTGGTTTTATTCTTTCGATGTGGTGAAGTGACGGGCTTCGTGTATTTTGTTTTGGCGAAATTCATATATATTATGTGCAATTTGAAATTTGAACTGGAAAAAATGAAGAATATGCATGTGTATATATATATATATATATATATATGTATATATATATATATATATACATCTACATATATATATATATTACACACATGTGGAGGGACAAACAAATATCAATAAAATCTTCGGTCACAATCTATCTAACCCCCCTTCCTTCTCTTTTTCTTCATTTCCTTCTCTTCCTCTTCTCCTTTGTCACCCTCACTCTCAGTCTAACTGCTTCAGGACCGGTGACAGCACCACAGACACACACACACACACACGTAAATAAACAAATAATAATACTAAAAAAACACGCACAACCACTACTCAACGCAGCCCACGAATTCCCACAACGCAAGTGTAACCGCAAATCTAAAGTTCACAACATCTCGTTCGCCATTCATTCATTCCGAGGAACCACAAAGACTTCCTAAAACACGACCACAAGAGACGCGTCCAACAAATCCCCCAATTGCAAGAACACCGCCTCATATCCAGGCCGACGGCGACGTCAACTTCCCACTCCACTCTCCGCCTCCAACAACAGACGCAACCTCAAGTCTAAACTTACCACGAGGTGTACGAGCAGGGTGGAGATCAAGGGCGAGAAAGGAGGCAAACCAACGGCCCGTATAATGCCACTCCGCAAAGAAATAAGAGGTGTCTAGAGTCAAGGGGCCTCGTCATTCCGTAAACTCATTTCCTACCCAAATACGATAACAATGTACGGAGAGAAACGCCCTCAGCGACAGCCACCGACCTACATCACAGGCGAGGAACAATGACATCCCTTCAAAGGCGATTGCATATGACGAGGGCCTAGTTCCCACAGAATGAGGTGGAGGGAGGGAGGGAGGGAGGGGTGGAAGGAAAGGAAGAGAGCAAGCGAACGAACGAGCAATAGAGTCCAACCCACATAAACTCTATGATGACATGTGCCCAACAAGTCCTATACCGCTGTACACATGTATGTACGCATGTGTAAATAAAAGATATACACACATACAGCACCCGGCTTTGCATCTCCTTGGGGAACCATTAGCAGCCTTTATCATGCCCTTCGCCCTCCTTCTATCTCTCACTCTTCTCTGTAACTGATGGATCCTTCCGCCTCTCTCCATCTCGTTCTCGGTCTTCCCAGCGATCTCACTCCTCCCACTTCAAGCCTCTTGTCTAAAGAAGACCCAGTCTTCCTGCCACTTTGAAGCTGTACACTTTATTCGTCTAAAAATAAAAAAGTATACGAAAAATGAAATATGCATATTCAAGATTCTTGCACCTTTTCAGGATGTATATAAGACTGGGTGACTTAGCGTAGTGGCCTTCTAAGACTGGGCTGCCTGGCTTGCTGGCGCGTGCGGCACGGGAGTCCAACCAAGCGTCCGAATCCCGCAATCTGGTCTTCGTGCTTCGCCAAACACAACAAACCGCCCGTCCATTGCATCATAACCACAGCAGCACGCCCGTATCGATCACCCCAGCAACAGACCTAAGCCACCGCAAGAGCCTAAGTCGGACACCTACCGCCATTGCGAGTTCCCACCAACGCCAAATTCACAACCACCACCTTCAGCACCAATACCAGCACCACCATCACCATCACATTACCAAAATACTTTTTACTTCAATGACTATACTCAAGTCGAACACCTACTGCAGCCCATTACAGAGACCACAAGATCCTACCAACACCATCATGTTCATCACCATCACCAACACCAACATGTTCACCACCATCACCACCTCCATCTTCAGCACCAACACCGACACCACAAGCACCAATATCATCACCATCACATTACCAAAACAGTCTTTAGTTCAATAACGGCCCTTTATCCAAATAAAAAGCTCAACCCTGACAGAAAAAATAAAATAAAATAAAAACTCTTGTCGCCTGATCACATCGCGACGGACTCGCAGCATGACTCGGATGACAATTTATGGACGCTGCCACCCCGGTGGCCGACACTCTCTTCCGGGTAAATAAATTAACGCGGACTTTATTTGTCTGAAGAGGAAAACTCTGAGCGACAAGTCAACACAGTGAAAGGATTTCAATCTTGCCTTTTATTTGGGTAAGTTGGGCGTGCCATGGTGTACACACACACACACATATATATATATATACATATACATATATATATATATATATATATACACATACACACACACACAATCACACTACAATATATACCATCACAATCCTCATTTCCACCATCGGCGCCTTCCTTCACTTTAGCCCAAGACTCGGCCGCACCTTCATCCCCTTTCCAGACGTCCGGCGGGTTGTCTGGGTAACAAAGTGTCCTCCGGCCGCCAGTCCATTCTTCACCGCCCCCCCCCTCCTCTCCCCGCCCCCTCCTACTCCTTCAAGTCCTGCTGCGGAATACCAAACGAGAGGAACTGGGCAACCGAAGGTCGAAGACGCCTCCTTCGGAGCTACTACTCGAGACTTCTCCTCCTCCTCCTCCTTGTTGGCAGGCTGTAGATCAGGGGTTCCCCAGGGGTCTAGGGCCCCCCTTAGGGACCCACATCCCTAAATCTAGTGGGATTTAGTGAATACTTAAGTGATTCTATTCAGTGTTGACGTGGTCTCCATGAGGTTAAAGAGAAATACATAAGTCTTGGTACGTGAAGAAAGACTGGATGAGAACCGATCGTATAAACTTACAACACTCAGCTAAAGAATATAATATATATATATATATATATATATATATATATATATATATATATATATATATATATATATATATATATATATATGACACACAGGAAACCCACAGTCGGAGAAAATAAACTTCGAATAAAGAAGAATCCTATATTTCGGCTATCAACTGTAGCCCTCTTCAGGAAAGTGTATACATGCATACACACACAAACACAATACAAGCCCTACGCCAACTCCGGGTGGAAAATGCAGCCCAGGAGACGGTGACTCGGTAATCGGAACTCTCCTTTACCCACCTCCCCTCAAAAAAAAAGGCAACAGCAACATTGAAAGTAGACCCATGAGAGTTTTAGAGAGAGAGAGAGAGAGAGAGAGAGAGAGAGAGAGAGAGAGAGAGAGAGAGAGAGAGAGAGAGAGAGAGAGAGAGAGAGAGAGAGAGAGAGAGAGAGAGAGAGAGAGAGAGAGAGAGAGAGAGAGAGAGAGAGAGGAGAGAGAGAGAGAGAGAGAGAGAGAGAGAGAGAGAGAGAGAGAGAGAGAGAGAGAGAGAGAGAGAGAGAGAGAGAGAGAGAGAGAGAGAGAGAGAGAGAGAGAGAGAGAGAGAGAGAGAGAGAGGGAGGGGGGGGGGGAGGCCGCGCCTCCCCACACCGCTCAGACAGCAGGGCACGCCAACACACCTCCCCTCTCCCAGCATCTTCACATGGAGCAAGTGGACTACAATTACAATTACGATACCTTTACACGATGAATATTTAAAACCACTACTGAAACATTTCCTCCGATGCTGAACGTGGCTAATAGACAAAAAAAAAGCAAGTATTGACCATGGCAGTGTCAATAGCAGTACAGGTATTGTCAAAAAACACATTCCACGTTGTTATTTCGAGATTTCATTCTGGTTGAGGCTCCACGATTTTACTCTGCTGGGGGGAGGCCTTGTCCACTGACGTCGCTATATTGTCTATAAGGATAGAGGCACTGGTAAAATACCAGCGTCAATACATTAGGCAATCCGAAGGGCGATATTACCGTTGGGGACAAAAGCGCTGGTGATCTACTGGCGACAATACAACTACAACAAATACATCAGGTACACATTACGTCCTTCGACCAGTCACCTTGAGGTCCTTCAAACAGCAAACCATAAGGTGCTTCCCTTATCCCTTCTATCTCCAACTCCTGTTCTTCAACACCTGCCGCAGGTCTGTTTCTGTTTGAAATGCAATGAGGTTCTTCAAACAGCAGTCGATAAGGCGCTTCCCTCTTCCTTCCCAACTCCCGTTCTTCAACACCCACCGCAATGTAATAAGGTTCTTCAAACAGCAGCCCAAAGGTGCTTCCTTCTTCCCTATCTCCAACCACCGTTCTTCAACTCCTTCCGCAAAGTAATGAGGTTCTTCAAACATCAGTCTATAAGGTTTCTTCTCCCTTATCTCCAAACCCCGTTCTTCAACCCCTGCCGCAATTCAACGAGGTTCTTCAAACAGCAGTTCATAAGGTGTTTCCTTTTTCTCTTCTTTCTCCAACCCCCGTTCTTCAACACCTGCCGCATTGTAATGAGGTTCTTCAAACGGTAGTCCATAAGGTACTTCCCTCTTCCCTATCCCCAACCTCCCTTCCTTAACACCTGCCGCAATGTAATGAGGTTCTTCAAACGGCAGTCCATAAAGTGTTTCCCTTTTCCCTTCTATCTCCAACCCCCGTTCTTCAACACCTGCCGCAATGCAATGAAGGTCCCAAGCCGATCCAAATTACAGCCAAGGCACCATCTTCCTCCCCCACCCCCAAGCTGCTCCAATCCTACTTATCGCTCCCACACCTCATTAGCCGAGGCCTCTAATCCTGCAGGAAAGGCAGCAACCAATCCTTGCCTCGTTCCAATTCTATAGACGCGAATGCGGTGGCGCCTTTTCACAAACGATCCAATTTACTCTCAGATACCATATTTCATCAGGTCCCTCTTGCTCGACTGGGATTCAGACCCGGTGGAACTCGAACCCAATGACCCTCAGACCCGATGGCACTCTGACCTTGTGACACTCAAGGTCGCAGATCCAAAGGCGACCTTGTCCCCGAGCCCTGAAATGGCACCACTGTATTACCGATGTCCTTTATTCATTTATTTGTCTATTTATTCATTCATTTACTTTCAAACCGTCCAAGGACTCTGTGAATCCTCCTCGCGGTCCTTCCTTTGGGGTCGCGACCACAAGTTTGGAAAATCAATGTTCTAACCTGACCCTCTACAAAGCTCTTCCGTTAACCTAAACGCAAACTTTGACGCAGGGGACACAGGCGACGCAGCACAGAGCAAAGGCAGACTTCCTGCTGCTGAACTGAAGTACAATTTGAACTTTTCTTTCATCTGAAATGCTGAGGTAGTACATCTCGAGTGAGAGGGAACTTCAAACTGTACTTCAGTTCAACAACAGGAAGTCTGCTTTTGCCTTGTGCTGTATTGCCTGCGTCTCAGTTTGCTCTTAGGCTTACATTTCTCAGAAAACATAAACAAACAAGACCTATCTACCTTATTCGTGTCCTGGTGGAGTCATCGTAAGCGTGCTAGTCTCGCATTCGCTTAGTTGTGAGTTCGAATCCCGCACTTCCGATTTCCAGCTGTGAATGGTTACCTGTCCCTACAGTCCCTGAAGCGCATATACATAGGGCAAAGGTGACGGCCTCGGGTGCAGCTACTCAGCGCCTCCTAGCGTAGGCTCTCTACTACCTACTTAAAGCTTTATCAAAAATGCATTTGTACAATACATATGTTCTTGTCACAGCGTCTTCTTATTTGTGTCTAGTTTCTGGCAAAGAAATTACGGTCCTTTCCGCGCCCCCACCCCTTCCCCCATCGCTACCAATGGGGCGCCACGGAGGTTAATAAAATCGCTTGGCGGCGGCCATAATAAAAAGGGAATTATTATTATTATTATTATTATTATTATTATTATTATCATTAATTATTATTATTATTTAGCATCGATAGGGTGCCCGAGGCTAGAGGAAAATTAACACCCGGTAAGTGTTATCACACTGGGCTATTTTTTCCTCCGATTGTTGGAGCAGATCTGCAGCCCACAACTTTCGGGAAGGAATCTGGTATTCTAGAGGAAAATAATTTTCCTCCAGCACATCAAATGACATTTTCTGAACTGTTGAGAAACCATAGTGATTTTACGGCGGAAAAAGTGCAGTTGGGCGGTACCATCGATTAATCGGAGGTAAGAGGAAAAATAGCCCAGTGTAATAACGCCTCAAGGATGGAAGGCAAGACAACGTACAGTTGGCTTCACTTCTAAGTACTACAATATTTTAGTTACCGCAAGGCGTGTTTGTTTACATCGTATATATACGACATAACCACGTCTGATATGACTCGATAACTCCTTCGTATCGTAACTTTAAGATATACACCAATGCACCACTTGCGCTCAAGCCGTGAGCACCAGTCACAGGGGTACTCAGAAATGACGTCAGCTACCTGCGCCCTCCCTTCCTCCCCCTCTCCTGACACTTAACACCAAATTCGTTTTTTTTTTTTTTTTTTTTTTGTGGGCCACCTGTAACCAGCACGTGGCAACCCGCCACACTACACTAAGCCAACAACAATAACAACAACAACAACAACGAGGGCTGCTGGCCCACTTCCCTAACCTGCCTCAATACAACGACGTCAAAACAAAGTTGGCGGGGGAGGGAGAAAGTACGCGCACTCGCGCACGGAAAAAGACACACAGTTGCACGCGTTGTCTAAGTACATTAACCCTGAGAGAAGCTAGCTCGAATTCTACATTCTTGACTCTGTCGCCAGGCGACTTTATTCAGCTGAAGGGGGGAAAATTACGCTATAAAACAGTGGTTCTCAAGCTATGGTTCAATATGCCCTTGTGAGCCACAGTGGTTCGGACATAAATCTCAAGTGGAAAACTAGTAATAATGAATGCACTAGAGATAGGATTTCTAGGAAGCTAAAGAACAGCAATACATAAGGAAAGAGGTTGAAACGCCCTGCTTTAAAGGGGGGGGACAAACCACTTGATCAATCTTTTTAGTACCTTGTTTGATTATCCATTTACAATCTGCCGTCATACTTCATTCAGCCAAAGGCGGATTATGGCACTGGACTACCTCTACACAAATGGAAATACAACCTACTGTGCCCAACATCAGCTCCACATCACTCGGTATGGTGGTGGTACAAACAAGTTCCCCAGAGTTGGAGTAAAGCCATCACTATACATAAATATAACTATATCGGGAGGATTCACTTTCTGGTGTATGTACAGAGTGGCTGATCATATAAAATCACAATCAAGACACACATACTTACATACACACGTACACACACGCACACACACACACACGAATTTACGTACACGCATACATATATATGTACACCAACACAAGAGTTTTGTGTCTGCATTGTCTTGTATATTTCTTGAAGTTACACACATGCATGTACATGCACACACACGCACACATATATAATTACACCAACACATTAAGAATTTTGTGTATTGTCTTGTATATTTCTTTAGGTTACACACATGCATGTACGTACATGCACACACACGCACACATTTATAATTACACCAACACATTAAGAGTTTTGTGTGTTGTCTTGTTTATTTCTAAAAGTTTATTGTCGACTGTTTTTCATCTCGAATAGAAAAACACGCAGATGTATTTTCAACGCAGATGACAGGACGCAAATTCTATACAACAATATTTGCTTCATTTTTCTTGTCTACAATTGGACTCAGAAGAATATCAATCGCTTTCCTCTTCCATGACAAATAAGAACAAACATCCACAATTCAGAAGCCGCTTTAGAATAGGACAATCGAAAAACGAAAAACAAGTTCATGGTCAAGCGTTCAGCCTTTGGGTCCAATGCGGGACCGCCTGCTCAATCCTCCAGGGACGAAACAGACTAGACTGTACCTCACCATGGCAACTTAAGATTAAAATTCATAAAGTTGAATGTATAGTGCGAAAAGTGCCGTGCGTGTTGTCATGGTTAAAAAAAAAAAAAAAAAAAAAAAATTAAATATATATATATATATATATATAAATAGAAATGTAGTAGCACATTTGTAGATAACACACAGGAACCCACAGTCGGAGAAAGAATAAACTTCGAATAAAGAATAATCCTATATTTCGGCTATCAACTGTAGCCCTCTTCAGGAAAGTACATAAGAAAGAGAACAGAGGGGACTTATAAACTACAGTAAGAAGAGATGTGGACAGCTGACCTCACTCAGACGCGGGGCTAACTGGGGTGGCGGAGGAGGGAGGGGTGAGGAGAGGGGGAGGATGTAAAGTCCGCACTAGCTTATTTATTGCTGCGCGTGAGATAATGTCTGGTGTCAACTGCCCTTTAGTTATTTTAATATTTGGGGATTACTCTATTAATGCTGTTTCGACAATTTTCCTCCTGAAACCTCCGTGGGTCTTGTTCACTATTCTGGCCTTTCCCCAGTCGAAGAGGGCTACAGTTGATAGCCGAAATATAGGATTAATCTTGCCATTCGAAGTTTATTCTTTCTCCGACTGTGGGTTCCTGTGTGTTATATATATATATATAATATATATATTATATATATATATATATATATATATATATATATATATATAAAGGGAATAAGTAAATGTAGCTTTGCCTCTGTGCTACTGCAATGATCTACAGCTACATAACTTCAGTACTGGTGAAAGACGGGAGCTGCTGCCTGTGCAAGCTGTTTGCAGTTACATGTTTTACAAAGTTTGTAAATTGGACGCCCTGTCGCGATATTCTACAAGAAGGAAACGGGA
>NC_134790.1:32518198-32523198 GCF_046742065.1 Oratosquilla oratoria
CAGCAAGAACACTTCCAACTCCACCACAACCATCACTATCACTTCCTATTCCACTTCCCCCCACCTTACTCTTCCTCTCCTCCGCCTCCTCTTCCTCCTCCTCCCCCGTCTCTCCCCGGCGAGTTCCTGCATGAGTCACAGCAAACAGGCAATTGTTGCCGCTACAACCAAACAAAGGAAATGCCCTCCTCCCCCTCCTCGTCTTCTTCCTCCCCCTCCTCCTCCTCCTCCTCGTTCTCCTCCCCCTCACCGCAAGCAAAAGAACCACCGCTTCCACATACCAATGCACATACTCACACAAGACTTCTTCCGTTCCTTAAAACATCCTTGGACCTAATTCGATTCTGTTTAAGTTCCCGAAACTCCCCCCTATCAGGAGGCTAGGACGGTGCCCCTTACAGAGGACTCTGCGGCATGGAATTTAATCAACCATGCCCTTGTTACGACTCGCCGGTGACAGGGTTCGAACTGCCGCCACCTCGCCCTTCGCCGCAAGTAGCGACGCCCTAAGCCGCTCGGCTAGCGAGCATCCTTGGAGTTAAACCACGCAAAAGGCGTTGCTCATTACTGTACATTCCAGAGTCGGATCACCTGTCCAAGAGCACAAACCTTCCTCAATCCCTCGTCTTTCGAGAACCACCTTCCAACTCCTCGCAGGGGACAGAGAGAGAACTCCCTCTCCTCCGGTTCTGAGGAAAGACCCAAATTAATTAATTACCGGTACCCGGTAGTGCTTACAAGACCATGCATTATGCACGGGTTCCTGGTACCTGCGGACACCCAAGGGCCTGAAGAACGGGGGTTGGAGGCGGTCGAACTGAGTTCGGGGACTTCACCGTCGCAGAGTTCTTCCCGAGCAAAGTCTTTAGTTATGGGGTTATCACACTGGGCTTCCACGGGCTTCACCAGCCCTGACAAATGAGAGTTCGTCTGAGTAAAAACGACATCGGTTACAATATTTTTTTCTTCAAAATTCTAAGTATCAAATTATCGTTCAGTCCTATATAGCAAAGCTGAATGATTAACTCGAGGTTGGAAGTAGGATATGGGAGGAAAAAGAGCCCACCGTGATAACCTCTTTAACAAGAAATTAAGTTTAAGTGTCCTAGCGAATTTAATGTGTGGTTTAATCAGCCCTTCCATGTCCGTGAGACAGGACACAATGGCTGTCACCGACACACACACACACACACACACACACACACACACACACACACACACACACACACACACACAGAGACTCGAGCAATTCTTGGAGCCAAATCGCACTTATGACGTCATCAGTGGGGCAGAAGCAAGGGTCCGTTAAGGTATGATGTCAAACAGCAAACTACCGTTTAAGGATTGAGGGAGACAATAAGGACAGACCCGGGAGGGGGAGGTGGGGAAGGAGAAGGGGAAAGTGGGGAGTAGGGGAAGGGGTAGGTGGGGAGAAGGGAAGAGAAGGGAGAGATAGGGAGAAGGGGTAATGGGGAATGGGGAGGCGGGGAGAACCATGAGGTTGGGAGAAGGGTGAGGTAGAAGGGTGAGGTGGGGAGAAGGGGGAAAGGTGAGGTGGGGAGAAGGGGGAGGGAGCGATGGGGAGAAGGGAGAGATGGGGAGAAGGGAGAAGGGAGAGATGGGGAGAAGGGGGAAGGGAGGGGTGGGGAGAAGGGGAGGTGGGGACTAGGGGAGGGGGAGGGGGGAGAAGGGGAGGGGGAGGGGGGAGTAGGGGAGGGCAGGGGGAGAAGGGGAGGGGGAGGGGGGAGTAGGGGAGGGGAGGGGGAGAAGGGGAGAGGGAGGGGGAGAAGGGGAGGGGGAGGTGGGGAGGAAGGGGAAGATAGGGTGAAGGGGGAAGGGGGACAAGAAGGGGATGGGGAGCTGGAGAGAAGGGGAAGGGGAGATGGGGAGAAGGGGGATGGGAGGAGGTATGGAGAAGGGGGAAGTGGGGGAGAAGCTTGAGCTTGGGGGAAGGTGGGTGGGAAGATGTAGGTGGGGGAGAAGGGTAAAGGAGAAGGGGAGAGGGAGTGAATGAGACATTTTGGGGGGGCGGAGGCAGCGTGTGGGGGGAAGGGGGGGCGAGACACACAACGGTTAACTTCCCATTGATTACTGAGTCACAACAAGGCTGCTTGCCCCAATCAGGCGGTGATACATGGGCAGTTGTACCCACACACCCCTGACCTGAATCTGAATCAATGTTTGGAGCGCGTGTGAATCACCACGGTCTCGGATCACGTACTGGACTCGTGATTGACAGCATTTACCTTTCCGGATGAGAGTTCAGTTCCTCTATGGCCCGATCTATGCTGTGACCTTACACACATAAACACACACACACACACACACACACACACACACACACACACACACACACACCTCTTTGGCCACCAGGGGTGGTGTGTGTGTGTGTGTGTGTGTGTGTGTGTGTGTGTGTGTGTGTGTGTGTGTGTATTCACAGTCCTTCTGTGTCTGTCTTCGAGTCCTGCATGACTTTCTCTGTTGAATTATAAATAGTCTCCGGTGTGCGTATGTCAGGCTGGGATGGAAGGCCAGCATTGTCTCATTTACATATTAAATGATCCCGTGCAATATGTTTTCAGTCGAGGTGAGGAGGGAAAGGGGGAGGAAAGGGAGGGGGAGGGGGAGGGGGAGGAGGGAGGGGGAGGAGGGAGGGGTAGGGGAGGGTGGAGGGGAGGGGGAGGTGAAAAGGGACAGGTGCGAGGGGACAGGGGGAAAGGGGGAGGGGAAGGAGTGGGAAGGGGTCGAACAGGGTGGGGGAAGGGGCAAGGGGAGGAGGGGAAGGGGGCAAGGGAAGAAGGAGGAAGGGGGCAAGGGAAGAAGGAGGAAGGGGGAGGAGGACAAGGGAAGAAGGAGGAAGGGGGAGGAGGGGAAGGGAGGTACGAAGAGGAAAGGTGCGAGAAGGATAGGTACAAATGCGGGGAGGGGGGGGGGGTTACGAAATACAGACTAAAGACCAAGTGTACGAATCCTCCAACCCCATACATCATCGACCCTTCCACGGAGCCCCCAGATACCTCATCAACCGCCCACCCCACCCCACCCCGCCCGGCCCCGCCCTCTACCCTTAACCCCCCCGGACCGGCACGTACAAAGAAAGTAAACCAAGAAACAAATAACAACAACAATTACCGTGAATTATTATGACTGTATTAGTACTTACAAACCTTCTTTGGTCGATATGGACCATTTTGAAGACCTCTACCTTCACCCTTTATTTTTACGTGGTTGGAGTGTGAAGGGTGAGAGGGGAGGGTGAGAGTGAAGTGTGAGAGTGGAGGGTGAAAGTGGATGGTGAGAGTGAGAGTGGAGGGTGAGAGTAAGAGTGGAGGGTGAGAATAAGGGTGGAAGGTGAGAGTGAGGGTGGAGGATGATAGTGGAGAGTGAGAGTGGAGGGTGAGAGTGGAGGGTGAGAGTGGAGGGTGAGAGTGGAGGGTGAGAGTGGAGGGTGAGAGTAGAGGGTGAGAGTGGAGGGTGAGAGTAGAGGGTGAAAGTGTAGGGTGAGAGTAGAGGGTGAGTGTAGAGGGTGAAAGTGGAGGGTGAAATTGGAGGGTGTGAGTGGAGGGGTCCCTCTCCCCATTCGGCTGAATAAAATCGCCTGACGACAAACTAAACAAGTGTATGCGTCATTAAGACCCTTGAGGTTCGGCCGACCTGATGCCTTCTTGCCCCAGTGGTACCTCTTATGGTGTCTGACGATGCCAAGGCGCCTCAAGAGTGCCATATCCTCTTTCTCTTCTTCCTATTGCATTAATATAGGACGAGAAAAGGATGTAAACTGCCTTACTAAGCTCCCTATTCCTTCTAGTACCACCTCTTTCTCTAACCCTTCATTACCACACACAGACTAAAACAAACACGGCTCGACCGCTAATTCAGTGATCAGAGTTCGAGCACCTCCGTGTACTGAAAAAGAAAACATCGCTAGTGGGCAAGAAGTTTTGTGTGTGTGTGTGTTTATGTGTGTGTGTGTGTGTGTGTTTATGTGTGTGTGTGTGTGTGTGTGTGTGTGTGTGTGTGTGTGTGTGTGTGTGTGTGTGTGTGTGTGTGTGTGTGCGCGCGCGCGTGAGGTCACAGCATTACCCATAGATTGGATCATATTCAAGCTATGAAGCTCACATCCGGGAGGGTAATAGCTGTCGAGCAAGAGTCCAACAGATATTACCAAGACCGTGGTACACACACACACACACACACACACACACACGTTTTTTGAGCTCTCATCCAAAAGGATAATACCAGCTGATCACGAGTCCAACACGAAATCCACGACGATGGTGAATCATAAACACACATTTCCTTTATGCCTTTGTTCACTTCGAAATAGGCTGATCACATTCTATGGACCGTAAGACCTGTGTAATTACGTCATCGCACGGCATCCTAATTAATACCTAGGACGGCGCTCCAGTCAAACAATCAATCAATCAAACATTCCATTCAGAGTTCACTTTTTCAGCTGCAGCCATATTGGGTTCAGTGATTTTCTATGTAATTAAATGCTCTTGGGACTTATGTCTAAGATAATTGACCAATTCTTCCAGACCAACGACGACAAATTTGGTGATTTAACCACGAAAGCAGCAAAGTCATTATAATTAAAATCTTGTCATAAAAGCTACCATTATCATTACTATTCCTATTTTCATTCCACTTATTTAACATTATCATTATTATTACTAGAAATACATTAAATGCAGGATCCTCATGACCGTTGACATAGTTCGTTAATGTTCCGGGCGCGTTCCGAATGCTCTCTTGACTTTTTGTCCAACGAAGAAGAAAAGTATGACACCAAATTTCAACCCGCATGGCGCTCACGTCACAATGCTCGTACTCGCCCGCTTCGCACGTAACACAAAGGACCCAATCAGAAATCCTCACTGCGTTCACAGCTTTCCAATGAACACCAGCGCTTCGCGCCGGGTCGTGATTCTCTTTCGATGCTATTACGGAAATAGTTCGTGCGTGACCATTAATGTTCCGGGCGCGCTCCGAAT
>NC_134790.1:32528198-32550698 GCF_046742065.1 Oratosquilla oratoria
GTCTGCCCCCACCCCGCCTCGCCCCGCCACGCCCTCCTCCTCCTCTTCCTTTTCTTCCTCTCACGAGCAAGCGAACGGGCGAGGCAAGGCTGCTGCTGCTCTTGCGGGGCGTGGAGGGCGGGCTGGTGATGGGTGGACGGGCGAGGGGGCGCCGCCCCCTTCGCACGCCACCGCTAATTGCGCCCGTCTTGGGTAATGCAATTCATTACAGTCTCGCAATGGCTCCCCAGACGCTACTCATGCTTCAATAGTGCACACGTACACGTACACGTACCCACACACACACACACACGCACACACACAAGTACCAAACCTAACATGAAAAGATTTAGGATGACCCAGAGGTGTTCTCGGCCATTTCGTAAAAACTCCACAGAGAGAATCACGGTAACGAGAGGAGAGAGAGAGAGAGAGAGAGAGAGAGAGAGAGAGAGAGAGAGAGAGAGAGAGAGAGAGAGAGAGAGAGAGAGAGAGAGACGAAAACTGCAGTTAGTAACAACTTACGATAAACAAATAACATATACTTACAGGTCATTATAATATAAACATATATCGGGTACTCAACAAACATGTCCACACCAAGATGACATCATCGGAGACAATAAAGCGTCGTTGTCTCTCTGTACCGTTAGTTAAGTACAAATCACCTTATAAACAAGTACACATGAAAAAAAAAGTGTATATGTTAACACGAGCCCGCGCACACACATTGCCAGTCGTTACTGCTCCCTTTAAGCAAAAGGATGTGGGGTGTGTGTGTGTGTGTGTGTGTGTGTGTGTGTGTGTGTGTGTGTGTGTGTGTGAGTGTGCTTGTGTTTATATATATATATATATATATATATATATATATATATATATGTGTGTGTGTGTGTGTGTGTGTGTGTGTGTGTGCGCGTAACGTCACATAATTACCCATAGATTAGTCTATATACAAGCTTTCAGCCCTCATCCAGGAGGGTCATCACTGTCGATCACGAGTACAGCACATGATCCAAGATCATAGTTAATCTCTCTCACACACAAACATACGCTAGCAGGCCGGAAGGCTGTTTGCGAGGTGGGGGAGGGGGAGGGGGAAGGAGAGGGGGGGCGGCGCGGCCTGGGAACAAAGGCATTCCAATGTACAAAGGCTGGCGCAACAAAAAGGACACTTGGATAAAATGGATCCTTTGCAGGGCCGCATCCTACATTCCAGCCTGCCTCTCCCCATAAGTATAGAATCGCTGGTGAACTATAGTCCTACTACGTCTGGGCACACATTGCATACATGCATACACATACCAAAAGCTTTTTTCCGTCTTCAGGGGGGTGGCCGAATCAAAGCATACACCCACCCACCACCCACTCTTTTCCACCTCACATCTTAGCTCCTTGTGGACGAGGGGTCATCCATGTCCCGCCATATCTCTCGAATCTGAGACAACACAGCAATACACAGTTACTAAGCAGTGTCTTGTTACAATGTCTCCCACCCGAGCAATGGGGCAGGATACGGTGATGTCCCTTTATCCACGAAATCCATGAGATCGCAACGGTGTCTTCATCATGACAATGCAATGTAAAACAGGCAGCCACGTTTCCAGATATATATTCGTAACCAAATCTAGAGGTAACTTGATCGAGTTCCTGCTCGTCTGGAAGTGCGATGTCATTATGTAGTGTATGTGCATCAGAACGGTAACCACGTTACATTTTGACATAATTACTTAATTACACAAAAATGTCAACGAGTTTCCGTGGTGGTAAATGATGACACTACTGTATTTATGTATGCATGTATTTATGTACATGTGTGTGTGTGTGTGTGTGTGTGTGTGTGTGTGTGTGTGTGTGTGTGTGTGTGTGTGTGTGTGTGTGTGTGTGTGTGTGTGTGTGTGTGTGTGTGCACGTGTGTATATCACTGATGAAAAACGCAGTAGCATATTTGTAAATCAAAACTAAAATCCCATTCAGAGTACAAGAAAAAACTGGAAAGGGTGAATCTATACATTTCGACTACTGATGAGGATTGTAGCTTACAGTTGAAATATATAGATTCACCGTTTCCAGTTTTTTTCTTCTGCTCCCACTGTAGTCTTAGTTGATATATATATATATATATATATATATATATATATATATATATATATATATATTATATATATATATGCAAAGTAGACCACTTTATATATATATATATATATATATATATGTGTGTGTGTGTGTGTGTGTGTGTGTGTGTGCATATATATATTGAACCCTTTTCTTCTTGGTTCAAACTTTAATTTTCATCTTATTTGATATTTATTCCCCACTGCTTAAATAATTCGACCAAGTTTCGGTGTCTTACCTTAACAAATAAATAATAATTAATTCTTGTCAGCCACCAGGCAATTCGATTCAGCCAAATAACCCTCCATGCGCACACTAAGCATTTCTCGCTAGCATGCTACTCGCTTTTGTTAGATTCTTTGCTAGTAAACTCTTAATTAAAGATAGAGGATTAAAAAAATGTATAAATAATAATATGCAAGCTCAATTCTATTTATATTTTACATATAAACCCCAGGAATGGTAGCTCATTTGAACACTCAAGTGAGTAACAAAACTTCCAGTTGGTTCTTCCTAGCAGCATGCTACCCACTTTGGATATAAAAAAAAAAAATAAATAAATAAATAAATAAATAAATTAAATTAAATTTGAGTAGCAAAAGCGAGTTGCATGCTAACGAAAAACGCTTGGTGTTCCTCCACCATTAAATCCTTCTCGTTTAACCATTGAACTGCTCTTGAGGATGCATAAACTACTGTACATGTTTGCCGCCACGCGATTTTATTCAACTAAGGGCGAAAGCAGTTGTCGAAAGTCTCGAAGAGCTTCAGTATCTGCAGCTACATGGCACGTTTAAACGTCAGGAAACGTTACAGAAGATAAACTTTATCAGTCCGTTTAGAAACGTTCATAAACGTTGGCCAAGTTGATGTAACGAGCACAACTTTCGACGTATTGGAGCCTTGAATGACATTTACGTCATTGTAACCTATGACCTAGATCTAAGATATATAATAGACAGGGTTCATCCTTGGGATCCTCTTCGTAAGGTACCATAGTATGGTTATGATCAAAGCAAGTTAAGAGGCCAAAACGCGCGTAACAACGTTACAGACAAATGTTTAACGGAACAAAGTAACATAGTTGTACTTTCGAACTAACAAACGTTTATATATAAACGTACAACACCATCGATATGCAGTTATCAACGGGGTCACAATGAATCAAAATGTCTTTAGGATCATGTCTTTCGGGGCAGGTGACGAGACTACACCAGGAGACGCTGAGTAGCTGCGGTCGAAGCCGCCACCTAAGCCCTATGATGCACTTCGGGGACTGTTGTAGGGCAGGTAACCATTACTGCTGGGAACTGAAGAGAAGTGCGGGATTCGAACCCACAACTAGGCGAATGCGAGACCACCATGCTTCCGATTACGCCACCAGCCGGAGAACAACAATTACTGTATTGACCATTCACGCCTTCCAGCATACTCCATGACGCAGCGAATTCCCATGCTTGAGATAGAGAGAGAGAGAGAGAGAGAGAGAGAGAGAGAGAGAGAGAGAGAGAATCATGAAATGGTGAGGGGGGAGGAGGAGGAGGAGGAGTAGGAAGAGGTTAGAGGCCTTGGACATAAATACCAGTCCATTCATCAAGGCTACATAGTCGGGAACGATATATATATATATATATATATATTGCAACACAAATCACAATATACGCGTGATATACAAGTGTGCGAATAACCACTGGGAAATAAACGTTTGGTCTTCCGTCTGTTTTATTTCCCATACACACACACATCATTTACATATATATACATACACACACATATTTACTCATGTGTGTGTGTGTATATATATATATATATATATATATATATATATATATATATATATATATATATATATATATATATATATATATATATATATATATATATATATATATATAATGTATTTATGCCAACCTTATTGGGAGGGAGAGGGAGAAAGATATTTACAACTACACAATTCCATCAGTAACTCACACGCATAAGCACTACACACACACACACACACACACACACATAAACGCCTCTCATCACAGAAGCACGTTGCCCTGCATATTAGATCAAGACGCAACCACGTGTAAGGAGTTTCCTTGCTGTGCACGTGTGGGCAAATGCCAATATTGATGCCAAGAGCGTGTGTGTGTGTGTGTATGTGTGTGTGTGTGTCTGTTATGAGGGAGAGGGAGGGGGGGAGCTACGCGAAGTTCCGTTAGATGCGGGGGGCGGCGGCGACGGCTGACGGTCACCGAACGCGCAAAGTCGCGCCACCAAGGATAGAAGCGCTGGTAAATTACAGTCCATAACAACAACAGCCACACTTGTGGTAACAAGAGGGTGCACGAAAATAGTTTTTTTTTTTTTTTTTTTTTTTTTAGATTGCATCTAGAGGGGCGGGGGCTCAAAGCAAGATTACTTACAAGAATAGTAACGACGTTGACATAATAGTAACACGGGACACTTCTATCTTCTATCCTAATATATTTCTAACAAATAGTGTCATAAAATAAACGAATAAATGAATCAATCCATTCATTATTGTAGTCTGCTCCTCTTAAGAAATTGAGCATTTTAATCAAAAATAATATAAAAAAATATCTAAGATGTCAACGTACCCTTGACGCAATCGTAAGTTACCATGTTTTTTAATACACGCAACATTCCACACGACAAAATTGGTATTCACCATGGTATTCACACGAACCAACAGGCCCATGTGGTGATTGGTATTCACTCCTCCTTCTCGAATTGTTACTAAGCATCAGGGAGACTAACAAACTCCGAAAAACGTGGCAACGTTTGGGTGTGTAAACAATGCCACACAGACGTGGCAACGTTCGAGTGCCTCGACAGCTTACATGTGGCACCGTCGCAACGCTGTCACTCCTCCTCCACATCCCCGGTCGAGGTGACGCGGGGCGGTACTGGCGCCAAACCGGAGTACCCTTGGGGGGTGGGGGTGGGGGAGGAAGAGGAGGAGGAGGGAAGAACAGCAGCAAAAAGAGGAGTACAAGTAGGAAGATGAGATAGGAAGAACAGGAAGACGAGACAGGAGATGAGGAGAGTACGAAGACGAGACAAGAGATAGAAAGAGAGGAGGACGAAGATGAGAATGAAGAGGAGGAAAAAGAGTAAGAAAATGAGGAGTAGGAGGACGAAGAGGAAAAAGAGTAAGAGACGGAATATAAGGACGAGAAGGAGGAAGAGGGAGAGGAGGGAAAATAAAAGGAAGAATAAGAGGAGGAAGAACGGGAAGAGGAGGAGGAAGAGGCAGGGGAGGAGGCAGAGGTGGAGGAGGAGGAGGAGGAAGGGGAAGAGAAGGGAGTGGAGGAAGAGGAGCTGGAGGAGGAGAACGAGGGAATGGAGGAGGAGGAAGAGGAAAAGGAGGAGGAAGAGGAAAAGGAGGAGGAAAAGGAGGAAGAGGAAAAGGAGGAGGAAAAGGAGGAAGAGGAAAAGGAGGAGTAAGAAGAGGAGGAAGAAGAGGAGGAGGAGGAGGAGGAAGAAGAGGAGGAAGAGGAGGAGGAGGAGGAGGAGGAGGAGGAGGAGGACGAGGAAGAAGAGGAGGAGGAGGAGGAGGAGGAGGAGGAGGAGGAGGAGGAGGAGGAGGAGGAGGAGGAGGAGGAGGAGGAGGAGACCCAGGACCGCGTGGCGCCAGCAGACACTTGGCAACCGCTCCTCCACTCCCCCTCCTCCTACCAATACAGTAGACACAATTACAGTGGAACATTCACACGCACACACATACACACGCGTGCGTGTACACACACAAATACACACACGCACAAATTACTACCCACAGATCGTGTCTTGTGCGAGCTCTGAGCTCTCATCCGGGAGGGAAATAACTGTCGATTACGAGTCCATCAAGTGATCCAAGACTGTTGTGAATCACACTTACACACTTTGCCTATGTAATATAGCCTATGTTTGAACAATACAAGAATTCAAATCTAAGTATGAAAATAAATTGGAAAATAAGGATATACACCAAGTTGGAATCATACTTGAAGCTAGATACGAGAAACTGTAGATGAAGTGACAGGACCTCACTTGTCTTGCTTCTTTATTATATACAATTAGGCAACACACAACACAAATATCTTATATATGTATATATATATATATATATATATATTACATATAGATTTATATATATATATATATATATATATATATATATATATATCCTATACGAAAGTTGACACCTTGACGTAGTGGATAGGCTTGAGAATCTTAATGATTACAAAAGCTATGTCGATAGAGAGGAAATCTCTGCAGGGTGTTCACCTACGACCCTGAGAGCAAACGTCAGAGTGCTCAGTGGAAGCACGCGACCTCCCCCAGACCCAAAAAGGCAAAGATGAGCAGGTCCCAAGAGAAGGCCATGGTCATTCCTTTCTTTGACTCCCAGGGGCTCATTCACGTTGAATGGGTTCTTCAGGGTCAAACCGTCGATAAGGAATATTACCTTACTGTTGTGAAAAGGTTCAGGGAGAAGATGAGGAAGAAGAGGCCTCAGCAGTGGAGGAGTGGTCAGTGGTGGTTCCACCAGGACATTGCCCTATGCCACAAGTCAACGCTGGTGACCACCTGGATGGCCAACAGGGGAATGAAAGTGGTACAACACCCACCCTACAGCCCTGACCTAGCCCCTTGCGACTTCTTCCTTTTCCCACGCATGAAAGATAGCCTCAGGAGAACCAGATTCCAGTCAACAGAGGAGCTGAAAGAGGCATCGGAAAGTTACCTGAAGGGACTACTAAAAAAGGACTTTGAGGAGGTCTTCCAGGATTGGGAGAGACGCATGCAGAAGTACGTAGATGCGAGAGGCAATTATTTTGAAGGAGACAAAGTTTTGTAAGCTTATAAAAATAGTGTCTCTCCTGACATTTTGTCATTACTTATTGAATGGAGTGTGTGTGTGTGTGTATATATATATATATATATATATATATATATATATATATATATACACACACACACACATAAGGATTCCTGGTATGTGTGCGTGCTTTGCTAATTGTATACAGGAAAGGAGCAGACCTTTTCGGGCTTGTCTCTTACTCTCCAATTTATCATATCTGGTTTCAAATTCATGTCTATTTTCAACTTGGTTATGTCCCCATTTTCCAACTGTCATACTTGATTCACTATACTCTTATTGTATGGGGGGCAATCCTTCACTTTTACACTAGTCAATGTAATGGTTGGATTCCAACGATTCAGTTAGATTTGGTCCAATGCTCGAGTGTAACCGTAGCTTAAGGCTACAGTTACACTCCAACCTTGGACCAAATCCAACTGAATTGTTGGAATCCAACCATTCCGTTGACTAATGAATGTGTGTGTGTGTGTGTGTGTGTGTGTGTGTGTGTGTGTGTGTGTGTGTGTGTGTGTGTACAACACTGAATGGGTCCCAGTGATTAGAGATACATTTTAACAACCACAATGCACTTTAATTCTAAGCCATCAACATCGGGAGACCCAATGGAGGCCGACATGCAGAAATTGAAGGACTCGAACCAAGCAATCGTATGCCAAGTGTTATAGTAAGTTACTACAGCACTTGTCATGCGATTGCC
The DNA here is from genome assembly GCF_046742065.1 of Oratosquilla oratoria. Taxonomy (NCBI): domain Eukaryota; kingdom Metazoa; phylum Arthropoda; class Malacostraca; order Stomatopoda; family Squillidae; genus Oratosquilla; species Oratosquilla oratoria. The sequence continues at coordinate 32,535,863 of NC_134790.1, forward strand.
TGGTTCGAGTTCTTTGCAGTACGGCATTTCAATTTCTGCATGTCAGCCTCCATTGGGTCTCCCGATGTTGATGGCTTAGAATTAAAGTGCATTGTGGTTGTTAAAATGTGTGTGTGTGTGTGTGTGTGTGTGTGTGTGTGTGTGTGTGTGTGTGTGTATATATATATATATATATATATATATATATATATGTGTGTGTGTGTGTGTGTGTGTGTGTGTGTGTTTGTAATGATTGGATTCCAACGATTCAGTTGGGTTTCAACCAAGGTTGGAGTGTAACCGTAGCTTAAAGCTTCAGTTACACTCCAGCCTTGGACCAAATCCAACTAAGTGGTCGGAATCCAACAATTCCGTTGACTAATGTAAACGTAGCATTAGCGGAATAAAACGGCAACTAATAAGCAAGGACATAAAGCACCTGAACAAGCGAATGGAATTTCAGTAAACTTTCAGTCCCTTGAAGTCTGAATCCCACCTCCCTTTGTTGAAATCAAGGTTTTGCATTTCAGGGCACCGCACGCCGGCGGCGCGTGGTTGTCCACAAGGATAGAAGCGCTGGTAAACTGCATCCCAAAAAACATAAGAATGAAGGTGACTGCAAGAGACCATAAGGCCTACATTAGGCAGTTCCATGTCCATTACCACCTAACATCCCCATACATAAAGTTGTCTAACTTTTTCTTAGAACAACCCATAGTTTCAGCACTCGCTCTGTGGTTACCAAGTCTATTCCATTCGTTGACCACTCTATTGGCAAACGTTGTTTCAAACCAGTCGGCCGGACAAAGTGGTTAACTATGAAATATATAAACATGCAAACATACATGTATGCATATATATATATATATATATATATATATATATATGTGTGTGTATATATATATATATACATATATTATATAATATATACATATATATATATTATATATACTGTATATATATATATGTATATATATACAATACATGCATATATGCACACATATATACAGTACATACAGATACATACATGCATATATATATATACACATACATATTTACATATTCATACATGCACATATAATCACATACACATATATACAGACATACATTCCCACACATACATATATATGAACGTATTACTCTAAGCCTATATGGAATAACGAAACGTCATAGAGACAAGGTCAAGGTACGATTGTCGTCTTCAGACCTTGAAGCGGGTTGCCGACATTTGACAGCCCGGCGCACACACGTGGCTGCTGTCAGCCAAGACTATCCACCCCTCTTCCTCCTCCTCCTCCTCCTCATCCTCCAACCACCACCACCACAGAAGACCAGTCTGGTTTCATTCCTTTCTCTCTATCTCTCCCCCCTTGGCTCTCCCTCGCCCTCCCTCCGAGGGCACTTGTATGTATATCATAACAATTCTTTTTTTCCTCAAAAGCACAGCTGCCCCACACATCAGCAATGGTCCCATGGGACCAGAGGGAGCCACCCATTCACCCACCAGACGACCAACCAGACGACCAGACGACCAGAGGACCAGAGGACCAAGGGCGTATCCCCCCTTCCCCTCCTCCCCCAACTTCGTGACCTTCGGCTCGGACGTCGAGCCCTTCCTGTGCCTTGGAAAAACAAACCATCTCCTACGTTCAAGTAGCAAAATGAGGAAGAGGAAGTGGATGAGGGGAGGAAGGAGGAATGGAAGGAAGAGGAGGATGGAGGAATGGAAAGAAGAGGAAGAAGGAGGAATGGAAGGAAGAGGAGGAAGGGGGAAGGGGAAGAGCAAGAGGGAAGGGGAGGAGGAGAGAGGAAGGGGAGGAAGAAAGAGGAAGGGGAGGAAGAAGAGGAAGGAGGAAGGATGTGGGGGAAGAAGAGGAAGGAGGAAGGAGGAAGGGTGTGGGGGAAGAAGAGGCAGGAGGAAAGGGGAGGAAGAGGAAACGGGAGGAAGAGGAAGGGGAGGAGGGTGAAGGGGGAGAGAAAAAGACAGACTGATAAACAGGTGGATAATGAAAGAGATATGAAGATTGAGGGGGAGGGAGGAGAGGGAGGAGAAAAGAAGTCGAAAAGGAGGAAAGAAGGAAAGGAAGAGGAAAGAAGAGGAAGAGGAGGAGGAAGAGGAGAAGAGGAGTACGAGAAGGAAGAGGCGGAAAGGAGGAAGAGAAGGAAGAGGCGGATAGGAGAAGGAGAAGGAAGAGGAGGAAAAGAAATAATTGTGTGTGTGTGTGTGTGTGTGTGTGTGTGTGTGTGTGTGTGTGTGTGTGTGTGTGTGTGTGTATGTATGTGTGTGCGCGTGTGCGTGAGGAAAGCGTAAAAAAGCGACACGGCAGCCTAGGCAATGGCACGTTGGTCGCCAACCGTGCCATGGCACTGCATGGCGCAAGTGACGCTCGAAAGGATAACTCTGTGTCATGCACATCACGTGACGACCTGCGTGACGTCACGGTTGTTACTCAAGTGTGGAGTGACGTGCAAGCGAAACGCGCAAGAAAGGCGAAGATCCAACAACTAATCACCCCTTAATAAAATGTAAAAATAGATAAATGAAAATTAAAAATAAATAAATAAATAAATAAATAAATAAGTAAATAAAATGAATTAATAAAAATAAATTAAAATAAAAAATAATAAATCAAAATACATAAATATTCAATCACAATTCTATACTTGTAGAAATCCCTTCCGTCTGTATTTATAGCAGTAAACATATACAGAACATAAGAACCTAAGAATAAAGGAGACTGCAAGAGACCATAAGGCCTACACTAGGCAGCTCCGTATCCATCACCACCTGTCATCCCCATCCATAAAGTTGTCTAATCGTTTTTTAAAACAACTGATAGTTTCAGCGCTTACTACATGGTTACTAAGTTTATTCCATTCATCGACCACCCTAATAGTAAACCAATTCTTGCCTATTTTATTCTTAAATCTAAATTTGTCCAGTTTATACCCATTACTGCGAGTCCTGCCCTGTTGTTTTATTATGATGACCTTGTTTGCTTCACCCTTGTTATAGCCTTTGATCCACTTGAACACTTCTACTGTATTAGATCACCCCGCACTGCGTCTTTCCAGAGTGTAAAGCGGCCCATACACGATCAATTATATTGCGCAATTTCATTGTCAATACTCTGAATTGACAATTAAATTGACCGTGTATGGGCGATATATCGCTCATACACGGTCAATTTGACAACGAAATTGCGCAATATAATTGATCGTGTATGGGCCGTTTAAGTTTAGGTGCCTAAGCCTCTCTTCGTAAGGCAAATTTCCGAGTCCATGTATCATTTTGGTCATTCTTCTCTGTACTGATTCTAGTGAATTTATGTCCATTTTGTAGGACGGAGACCAAAACTGTACCGCATAGTCAAGGATGGGTCTAACTATCGCTAGAGTTTAATAATCACCTCTGCACTTCTATTCGTTACCGTCCTAGCAATGAAGATTAATGATCTGTTACCTTTATTTCTGGCGCTAATGCACTGCTTCCTGATTTTAAGGTCCGGACGCACCAGAACTCCTAAGTCCCTCTCGCACTCAGATTTTTCTAAAAACGTGTTATCTAAGTTCTATTTTCGGGGTTGTGTAGCCCTACGTTTAACACGCTACATACATACATACATACATATACCAAGGCTTTTTTGCCCTTCCAAGGGAGGTAGCCAAAAAGGACAAGGCATAAAAACACTCCACCCATTTTATCCCTAAATACACTCCACACCCCTCCCACCCTCCCTCTCATCTGAGCACCTCCTGGATGACGGGTCATCCCTGCACCCTGCCCACCGCCCTGGGTCAGAAGCAGTGTCGCAAGACACAGTACATCCACAGCAAGGCCGCTTCATTTAATCGGCGACCCCCCTCTCCGTCCCCCTTTGCATATAAGGCGAGGACGGGGAGAAATCCCTTCGGGCTGCGTCAAAATTTACTCACACATACTACCACCACCCCATGCCTCCTCATGCAGTCACAACATCATCATATACAACCATTCTCCACTCACCTCTGTCTTCCGTCCTCTCCCTTCCTTCCTCAACAGACATTCCCCTCTTCCCCAAAGCCCCTTCACCCCATCCATCCACCTCATCCTAGGACGTCCCCTCATGTTCACTCCCTCCACATCTGCCTTCCATACCTCTTTTACTAGTCTTTCTTCACTCATTCTTTCCATGTGTCCAAACCATCCTAATATTCTTTCATCAACCCTCTCTCCCAAATCCTTTTTCACCCCTGTTCTCCTCATCACCTCCTCATTTCTCACTCTATCTAGCCTAGTAACCCCCACCATACTTCTCAGACACCTCATCTCAAACACATTCAAACTCCTTCTCTCTTCTTCTCTTATGTTCCACGTTTCTGCCCCATACAGTGCTGTTGGCACAATCACTCCTTCATACAGTCTCCTCTTCGCATCCATTCCAAATGTCTATTTCTCATTACACTCTTTAAACCACCAAGGCATTTACTCGCTTCTCTCAATCTACATTCTACCTCCACCTTCACTCCACCTTTTCCTGCTACACTTGCACCCAAGTATCTAAAACTATCCACTTCCTCCAGTCGCTCTCCCTTAATGTTCACTTCCAGTCTACTGCCACTTTCACCCCTTGTACATCTCATCACCTTACTTTTACCCACATTTATCTTTAGCTTTCTTCTATCACATACTCTCCCAAACTCTGCCACCAGCTTCCTCAATCCCTAACACGCTACACTTAGAGATATTGAAGTTCATTTACCATTTCACCGACCATGTTAACAATTTATTAAGATCATCCTGCAGAATCTGGGCGTCGTCTCCTGACCTAATTAGGCGTCCTATTTTAGCGTCGTCCGCAAACTTACTAACATCACTATTTATCCCATCGTCTAAGTCGTTTATGTACATAATGAACAATAAGGGACCCAAAACCGAGCCCTGGGGGACCCCGCTAGTAACATTGCCCCACCTAGATTTTATTCCATTTATGGTGACCCGCTGTTTTCTGTTACTAATCCAAGCTCTAATCCATTCTAACACTTTTCCTCCTATTCCATGGGCTTTGATTTTATTTAGTAGTCTCTGGTGTGGCACCTTGTCGAACGCTTTTCTAAAGTCAAGGTAAATAACATCGTAATTTTCATTGTTATCTGACGCCATATATACCTTAGTGTAAAAGGATAGAAGATTAGTCACACATGACTTACCCTTCGAGAAACCATGCTGTGAATCACGAATTAAATTATGCCCCTTCGATGTGTTCTCTGAGTCTATTTACTATTATTGATTCAGGCATTTTTCCTATAACCGATGTCAAACTGAGCCTGTAGTTGCATATAGACGATCTATCTCCCTTCTTAAAAACAAGAACAACGTTTGCTTGCCTCCAAGCAGTTGGAACAAAACCAGTGTCTACCGATTTATTGAATATTTCAGTTAACTGGTCGCAGATTTCAAATTTACATATCGCATTCTTGGAAAAATTTCGTCTGGACCCGGAGATTTTGTAGCTTTAAGTCTGTCAATCTGCTTGACTACTTCTTTACTAATGCTGATATTAGATAGACTACTTTCTTCATCCCCTCTGAAAATCGGATCGCAGTCAGGTACTTTATCTAACCTCTCATTAGTAAACACCGATAGAAAATAATTGTTAAACTCCTCACTTATTTTTCCTCCGAGTCTATCATGACAGCATATAAATATCATTGTTACTAGTTCATATTACACACACTGAAAATTACTCATACTGTATATTGTCCTATCACTTAAGAATCAACCACTAGATTTATACACAAGTGTTTCCACCACTTGGAGTCATGGAAACTGATTTTACATGTCCTTATATTCTTTTTGTAAGAATACAGTTAGCCGTTAGCACTGAACACGAAAGCGCTCATACCCAGTGTGCTACAGGGATCCATACCGCGGCGAATGAACAGTGCTTTCTCACTCCCTTCTTTCTCCTTTGAGTTGACTCAGCTGGTCACCTAGAGTGACAAATTATGCATGAACAACACTAACAGATATTTACATATGAACAACACTAACATATCTACATTTCCAGTAACAAACAGGAGCTACAAATGGTGACTTTGTAATACTATCATCAATGTGACACATGAACACGCACGCACACAGACACGCATACACACACACAAACACACTCACATATTATACACGTACATTCACACAGGCTAAGTAATCTAATCGGAGAATGAAAGACTGGACCCCACGAGAAATAAATACAAAGCTACACTGTTTCATATACACACGTACACAAACTCGCGTCCCTAAACAAACACAATATTTATAAGTTATAACAATTAAATATTGTAAACCATACATACGAAACATAAAAAAGGGTTGATTCAATTCGACCACATACAGCGTACGATTCTCCCATCGCGGCTGAAGAAAGATGGATCACCACCGTTCCTTTATGATTACAAGATGGAGTCGTTCTGGACAGAGAGAGAGAGAAAAAAAAAAGAGAGAGAGAGAGAGAGAGAGAGAGAGAGAGAGAGAGAGAGAGAGAGAGAGAGAGAGAGAGAGAGAGAGAGAGAGAGAGAGAGAGGAGAGAGAGAGAGAGAGAGAGAGAGAGAGAGAGAGAGAGAGAGAGAGAGAGAGAGAGAGAGAGAGAGAGAGAGAGAGAGAGAGAGGAGAAAGATAATAAAAAAAAGGATGACCACCCACGCGTGACACCTGACACGTGACACTGTGGCACCGAATTCGCACAGAAGGGAGCTGGCACCCGGTGCCACACATTAAAGGAAATGACGCCGCAAACGCGGCACTGGCCCGCGTAATACACGCGACGCATGCAAGAATGCCAGGGCGATGCGTATGCACGCACACGTAGAACTGCGATCATTCAAGCGTTATTTACGCGTTATTTACATGACCCATTCGTTATTTCGAATACCCGAGCGTTATCTACAAGACTCTGACGTTATTTGTAACCCCTCTGCGTTATTTAAGATTTACGCGTTATTTTCAAGATTCACACACAGGACAGCTGAAAGACCTTCGCGTTATTTACAAGCCCTACGTGTTATTTCCAAGACTCACGCGTTATTTACAAGACCTGCGTGTTATCTAGAAGACTTACGCGTTATTCAAAATAACCACGTGTTATTTCCAAGACCCGGATGGTGTACGCATACAAGCATACGTATTGACACATGCACAAAGAACGCGCACTCACACACACAACTACATACAAACACATATAAATCTCGCTTTCAAGAATTTACACCCACACAAACACAATCTCGTGACAATTATCGTTAGCCGAAAGAGGCGCCGACGCCGGCCCTGAGGGGGAGGAGGTAAGGGGAGGGGGATAATGGGAGGGAGGCAAGGGGGGAAGCTCTCCTCAAAAGGAAGAAAGAGAAAAGAAAAGAAGGACAGGGGGAGGAACTAAGAACGATAGGAGGATGGGTGATGGTGTTAAAAAAAAAAAAAAAAAAAAAATATATATATATATATATATATATATATATATATATATATATATATATATATATATATACACACATATATACACACACACACACACAAATAAAAACAAAATAAAATAAGTAAAAGACCCACCACCCCCATAATGTGTACAAAAGTCCGATCCCTCCTGAAACAAAATTGTTTTTTGTGACTTGATGTGTGCAAGTAGTGCAAGGGTGTTGGGGCCCCTGACGGTCCCGTTCACAATTACTAGCAAGTATAAGTAACAGGGAGACGAATACAGAAACCTAATCCCCTGGCCACAACCCTCAATCCTCCCCTTCCCCCCCTCTCCCCCACCGCAAAATAAAATATTAAATTTCTCTACGCAAAACTCTTTTACGCATCTCGACCCTTTGCCTTCTAAAAAAAAACCAATTTTTTTTATAGTATTATTATTTATTATTATAATTATTATTATTATGATTATATTTGTTTCTATTACGTATCTCTACTCTTTGCCTTCCAAACCATACAAACATGATTACTGTACTATTGTTTTTACTATTATAATGATTAATATTACCATTATAATTATTATTACTATTATTATCATCATAATTATTACTATTATCATCATTATCATATATACTCGCTCTTTTACAATAGCAGGACCCTCACATACAGGACCTACAAGCATATCTACAGACTTACAAAGTGGATAGAAACTCCAGACCGCTCTCGTCAGGCACCTCAACCTCTTCTTCTTCCTTCCAGTGCCAGACTCTTGGCATTATCTGGCGTCAAGGTGAATAATGAGTTGGCATTCACGTTAGAGGGAAGAAAAAAAAAAAAAAAAAAAAAAAAAAAAAAAAAAACCAAGACACTCAATCAAGTCTCCCCGGAACAGTGATGGCTTCCTCCTCTGGAGAGACGAAAGAGAGAACAAAGGAACTGTGAGATGATGGGAGAAAGGAGAGATACAAACAAATAAAACGAGGATATACTCGTAGAATTGAAACGAAAAGCTTAAAAAAGGAGAGGAGGGGAGAGCCACAGAGGAGAGGAGGTGACGAAAAAGGAGGAGGTAGGAGGTGACGAAAAAGGAGGAGGTAGGAGGAGGGGGTGGAGGAGGAGGGGGTGGAGGAGGAGGGGGTGGAGGAGGAGGGGGTGGAGGAGGAGGGGTGGAGGAGGAGGTGGGTGGAGGAGGAGGTAGGTGGAGGAGGAGGTAGGTGGAGGAGGAGGTAGGTGGAGGAGGAGGGGGTGGAGGAGGAGGAAGGGAGGAGGGAGGGGGAGGGGGAGGAGGAGGGAGAGGGAGGAGATACTAAGGAAGGGAACAAGGAATAGGGAGTAGGGTTGAGGAGACTGGAGGGAAGGAAGAGGGGAGAAAGAACAATGAAGTGATGTACCCATAGTTCACAGAACAAAGGAAAAAAAAAAAAGTCATTAGTTTACAGTAAATTAATATACTATTAATAAAGGGTCCACAGTGGGCCCCTATTTATCTATATACCAACAGGATTCTTCTCCCTTGTAAGGGAAGTAGCCTGCCAAGGCCTGTATACCCCCCCCCCAAAAAAAAAAAAAAAAAAAAAAAAAAAACTATCTCAGTCACGCGTTTTCTTTTCGTCTTAGCTCCTCAATGAATGGTATACAGATAGACGCAGTTAGGTAGCTCGCACAAGCGACGCAACCAGTTGCATGAAACCGATCACACATACATGTACACATATACACAAACATACACGACTCGATGGCGCAGTGGTAGCGTTCGCGGTCGCCATTACGGCGGTCTGGGTTCGAATCCCGCCCAGGGCTTAAATTGATTCAGCATCACTGCGCTGTGAGTCTTTACTCCAACTCTCGTGGGTGTGGGTGTGCATGTAAGATCACAGCATTACCCATTGATCAGTTATATATGAGCTCTGAGCTCTCTTCCGGGAGGGTAATAGCTATCGATCACGTGTCCAACACGTGATCCATCACTGTTACGCCCTGCGATCGGTTTCATGCAACTGGTTGCGTCGGTGTGCGAGTTGCCTTAATTTCCACTACATTAATAGAGTGAATAATAAAGGGCCTTCAGCACGTCTCAATACTTCAACATCTCAACCTAATACTGCTCTGGTGAAACGAGGATCCCACTTTGACAGACTTTTGCTGACGAAAGAAAAGTCTTCCTCGGTCTCTGTTGCCAGTTAATGGTTATTGTCTTGTATCAAGTACATGGAGGTCAGTGTAATTGGTCTAGATGTAGGGGAAGAAGAGGGGAGAGGGAGAGGGAAGGGGGAGGGGGAAAGGAGGGGGAAGGGAGATGGAAGGGAGAGGGAAGGGAGAGGGAAGGGAAGGGGAAGGGGAAAAGGAAGGGGAAAGGGAGAGAGAAGGGAGAGAGGAGGAGGAAAGAAGGGAGGGGAGAGGGAAGGGAGGGGAAAGGGTGGGGAAGGGAAGTGGAAAGGGAAGGAGAAAGGGTGGGAGGGTGAGAGGGTGGGGAAGAGGGAGGGGGAGTGGGGAAGAATGGGTGGAGGGAAGCGGATTAGGTTGTGGACGAGGTTTTGGGGGCAGAGGAGGGGAGACCGAGAGAGAATGTGGAGGGAGGCAGGGAGGGAGGAAGGGAGGGAGAGAATCGGGAAGGGAGAACGAAAAGAGAACAGGAAACGGAATAAAGAAGATAGAATGGAAAAGGAAGGGAAGGAAAGAATAAGAGCGAAGCAGAAACAGGATGGTGGAAGAAGGAGGAGGAAGGGGAGGAAGAGGAGGAGGCGGAGGAGGAGGAGGTGGGGAGGAGAAGGTGAGGAGGAGGAGAAGGTGAGGAGGAGGAGAAGGTGAGGAGGAGGAGAAGGTGAGGAGGAGGAGAGGGAGGAAGAGGAGTAGGAGAATAGAAGAGAGGCAGAAACAGGATAGTGGAACGAGGAGGAGGAGGAGGAGTAGGAGGAGGAGTAGGAGTAGGAGGAGGAGGAGGAGGAGGAGGAGACGGAGGAGGAGGAGGAGGGGGTTGATATAACAGCGAGTAAGCTGGGAGGATATTGGCAGCAGAGCGAGAGAAACTGAGAACATAACGAAGGAAATTGCGAACTCTGATGAAATCTAGAGATAAGAAAGGGAACGGCAGAGAGAGAAAGAGAGAGAGAGAATGAAAGCGAAAGAGAAAAAGAGAGAAGAGAGTCAGAGAAAGAGAAAAAGAGAAGAGAAGAGCGAGAGAAAGTCCACACGGTAGACAGAGACAAAATGTAAAGATGAGAAATAAGACATGAGGAGTTATAGACATTGAATTAATAGGAAAATGGGAAGGAAGGCGAAAAGAGAAGGGGAGGGGGAAAGGGGGGAGAGGGGGAAAGGGGGGAGAGGAGGGAAGCGGGGGAGGAGGGAAGCGGGGGAGGAGGGGAGAGTAAAGTGTGCGGTAGCCAGGGCATTTGGAGATAAGGAGAGAGAGAAAATGAGAAGGGGAGGGAGATAAGGCGTGACAAACCGGATAGGGGGTGGGGGGGTGGGGAGGCGAAGGGGGGGATGTGGGTGGAGTTGGGGTGGGTGGACGAGGATTGAGTGGAGGTGGGGTGGGTGGAGAGGGCTGTGGGTGGAGGTGGGATGGATGGAGAGGGATGTGGGTGGAGGTGGGATGGGTGGATGTGTAACGGGGAGGTGAAATGGGTGGAAGTGAGATAGATGGTGTCCTGGGTGGAGCTGGAATGGGTGGAGGTAGGAAATGGCAAAGACACGAGAAGGAAAATATGGTGACTGTCAAAGGAGATGTAGGGTTATGAAAAATGAAGGGAAGAAAGATACGAAGGAAACGGAAAGAGAGAGAGAGAGAGAGAGAGAGAGAGAGAGAGAGAGAGAGAGAGAGAGAGAGAGAGAGAGGAGGGAGAGTGAGAGAGAGATGGAGGGTGTGAGGGAGAGGAGGAGAGTCAGCGAGGGCAAGTGGAATGGAATCATGGCGCGGAAGGGGAGAAGAAGAGGGAGGAGGAAGAGAAGAGAAGAGGCAAAGGAGGGTGAAGGCGTCAAGTTGAGGGTCAGAAGGGGGAAGGAAAGGACGAGGAGGGGAAAGAAAGGAAAGGGAGGAGGAAGAGAAGAAGAGGGAAGAGGGTAGAGTAGTTTAGGAGTCGATGTGAGTGGACAAATTAAGAGAAGGAGAAAGAGGGAGGAGAAGGGAAGAGCAGGGGAAGGGAGGGGAAGGTAAGGGAGGGGAATAGAAGAGGGAGGGGAAGGGAAGGCAAGAGAAGGGAAGGGGAAAGGAGGAAGAGAAGTCAAGGCAAAGGGGTAAGGAAAGGGAAGGGAGAAGTTGGGAAGGGAAGGGAAGGGGATAGGAGGGGAGGAAGGGAAGAGGGAAGAAGAGGGTAGGGGAAGGAAGAAGAGGGGAGTGGGAGGGGGAGAGAAGAGGGGGTACTCCTACAAGGGGACAAGAAACCGAAGACGACGAAGACAAAGAGAAAGGCAAGATAACGCAGCAGCACTTACTGCCCCCCCCCTCCCCTCCTACCACACATCCCTTCGGAGAACCGAAGACCACCCGTTGCGCTTCAGGACTTCAGTGGGGGGAAGAGAGAGAGAGAGAGAGAGAGAGAGAGAGAGAGAGAGAGAGAGAGAGAGAGAGATACAAATATAATTACCAATAAAACAAATAAATAATAAAAATAGTTTATATATATATATATATATATATATATATATATATATATATATATGGTTCTGCACGGTTCTGCCCCCCAAGGACAGACTTGACATACCTTGTTAGAATTTCTGACCACACAAGACCCCTTCTGGGAGACCAAGGGTAACAACTTTAGGCACCCCTACGGACCAAAGTCTCGCAGCATTCTTTTATGGCTGAAGACTCATCTCTCGCTCCGTGCTCCTACTGCCTTCTCCAATCTGTTCTTATTACCGTCAAGAGAACGAGATGACGTCACAAACCTTCTGATCACACAGACCTTACATTCCCTTTGGCGTGATCACCTTCAGGTCAGTGGCGAAGGGAAGAGGTGCTGGGAGAGGAGGTGGGGGTAGGTGGGGAGGGGTAGGTGGGCACCGAGAATAGTGTTAGTGGTGATGGATATGATGGTGTTAGTGGTGGTGTTTATGTTGCTGGATGTATAGTGTTAGTGGTGGTTAGTGGTGGTGTTAGTGATGGTGGTGTTAGTGGTGGTGGTGTTAAAGGTGGTGGTGTTGGTGTTAGTGGTGTCAGTAGCTGTGGGAGGACAGTGTGGGAGTTGGGAGCTGGGAGTAGGCACACGCAGCTCCCATGCTAATACCTCCCAACTGCCATCCGCATGGGAGAAGAGCGACCATGGGAGCGGGCCCAGGGTCATGGGAGAGGCGTGAGCGTGGGAATCGCCCTGGGAAGGGAGGAGGAAGAGAAGAAGGCAGGAGGAGGAGGATGAAGAGGAAAAGAAGAGGGAGAAGGAGGGAGGATGATGAAGTGGAAGATGACAGAGAGGAGGAAGGACGAGGAGGAAGGAGGATGAAGGAAGAGAAGAAGGAGGAAGGACGAGAAGGAGGAGGGAGGGGAGGGGGAGGGGAGGGGGAGGGGGAGGGGAGGGGAAGGAGGATGGAGAGTAGGAAGACGAGGAAGAAGAGGAGAAGGAAGGACGAGGAGGAAGAGGAAGAACGGGGAGGAGGAGGAAGGACGAGGAGGAAGAGAAGGAGGACGGGGAGAAGGACGAGGAGGAGGAAGAGGAAGGACGAGAAGAAGAACGAGGAGGAGGAAGAGAAAGGGCAAGGAGGAGGAGGAGGAAGGACGAAGAGTAGAAGGAAGGAGGAGGACGAAGATGAGAAAGAAGGAGGAGGGCGAGGAGGAAGAAAAGGAGGATGGAATGGAAGATAGGAGGAAGAGAGGAGGATAAGAGGAGGACGAAGATGAGGAAGACGAAGAAGAGGAGGAATAAGAGATGAAAGTGGAGGAGGAGGAGGAGGAGGAGGAGGAGGAGGAGGAGGAGGAGGAGGAGGCGGCGTTGAAGTGAGGACTATTACAGAGAGAGAAGGCGGTGATGTTCGTGATAAGACACCATGAGAACGGTGTTAGCGGCGGTGGTAGTGTTAGTGGTGTTAGTGGTGGTGGTTGAAGTGGTGAACAGCTAGAACAGGTCAAGGCCTACAGACGCAGCTGTTCTTTCGAGCCTGAAATGCGTATTAGCGGATAGTCCATGGCTGAAGCTTGCTGAAGCTTGCTGAAACAACTGAAGCAAGGCATCAGAGGGAAAGGGGGAGAGAGAACGAGGAATGGAGATACAAATGTAACAAAATAAAACAAATAAAAATAAAGTAAATATGTATGCATGTATGTATTTATATATATATATATATTATATGTATGTGTGTGTGCGCGTGTGCGTGTGTGTGATTACTTTGGCCAATCGAAGCCTGGGGAGTGCTTAAAGACCAGAACCAGAATGCGAAAGTGATCGTACGTTCCAGTAATAAGCCGTAGATGAGGCTGGCACGGGTCTAAAGCAGCTCCAAACTGGAACGACTGACGCTAACCACCAACACCACCACTACCAGCACCAAAACCACTAACACCAAAATCATCACCTCCACTAATATCACCACCAACAGCACTAATATTACAATCAACATCAACACCACCATTATCAATACCAACACCATCACCACCACTATCACCAACAACACCATCATCGTCACTATCACTACCATCACCACAATCACCAATATCACTACCTCCACTGACACCGCTAACACAACCCCCAATATCATCACCACTATCACCAACACCTCTACCACCAAGATTGTAATAGCGTAACTACGACAAAAATATCAACGTCTAGGGGTGGGGGAGGGGGGTTAGTGGGCGTGGCTTGAAAATGTGAGAGAGAGAGAGAGAGAGAGAGAGAGAGAGAGAGAGAGAGAGAGAGAGAGAGAGAGAGAGAGAGAGGGAGTGAGGGAAGGAGAGAGCGAGTGAGGGAAGGATAGAGGGAGAGAGGGAGGGAGGGAGGGAGGGAGAGAGGGAGTGAGGGAGGGAGAGAGGGAATGAGGGATTGGGAGAGGGAGTGAAGGATTGGGAGAAGGAGTGAGGAACTGGGAGAGGGAGGGAGGGAGGGAGGGAGGGAGGGAGGGAGGGAGAGAGAGAGAAGGGGGAGAGGGAGGGAGGGAGAGGGAGGGAGGGAGGGAGGGAGGGAGAGAGAGAGAGAGAGAAGGGGGAGAGAGAGAGAGGGGGGAGAGAAACCCCTGGTATCAAACCTTAAACCCCCTCCTCTATTCACGAAGAAACCGTGGGTGTCGACTGCCCACAGACACAACAACAACCTGCCTGAGACCCCTGGGGACAGAGAAACTTGCAGGGGTAGCGTGGTAGAGGTTGGCACGGCTGCATGACTCACTGGAGATGTTGTGGGGAGGCCTTCGTTCGGCAGTGGACTCCGAATAGCTGACGGTTATCACCTCTCCTCTCTGACGCCAGAGTCGAGAAATCTATACCAC
>NC_134790.1:32555698-32558198 GCF_046742065.1 Oratosquilla oratoria
TCGTTCTTATAAGTTTATTTTGTATTTGTTTTATTTATTCAATTTCCCCCGGCATTGTTGAGAATGAAAGGTCCTTTGACGCCATCCTTTGCCAATGGAATCCAGAAAACCAGACGCGACAATCGGGTTGTTTACTTTCACTAAGTCATCGAAAACGAAAGCTCGACTCGAGAATCTGTCCTTATACGTTTTGTTCGTCCATGAAATACGTGTACCGTACGTACATTTTATATATATATATATATATATATATATATATATATATATATATATATATATATATACATATATATATATATATATATATATATATACAGATATATATATATATATATATATATTATATATATACATTATATATATATATATATATATATACATGCAGAAACCTCACTTCACCGTAAGGTATACATTTATTTTGTCTGAAGATGTAATTTCGGAAGATCTTATTGTCATTCAATTATAATATCTACTGTGATTTTGTCGGGCGCGCACACACACACACACACACACACACACACACACACACACACACACACATATATATATATATATATATATATATATATATATATCACATATGTTAAAGACTTTTTCCTCTTTACGGAGCTGCCTAGTGTAGGCCTTATGGTCTTTTGCAGTCTCCTTTATTTCTTATGTTCTTATGTTATGTTCTCTTCATAAGGGGGTTAGCCACAGGAATGGAAGTGGTTTCTCGAGTAATCTAAAATAATTTCATTACCACTTCATAAACAAACTTTCATCCCGCCAACCATAACAAATTATAGCGTCTTCTCTCTTTTTCTCTTTTTAAGTCTTTCGCCCCAACACATGAACCCAAAAATTAAAAACTGACTCGATCTAACACAGATCCTGTGGGAGGAACCGATTTGACAACTCCCACCACCCCCTCCTCCTCCTCCTCCTCCCCCTCCTCCCAAGGACCTGGAAGGGATCGTAAGTTTTGTGTTGCCAAGGACCCCAAATGGAGTCGACCCCAGACCGATTCTGGGCGTCTGGGGGGACCAGAATCCAATACTCCACAAAACAAAGAGTTGCCTCCTTGCGGAGGAAAAATGGAAGGAAAAGGGAAAGGAGGGTGTGGGGGGGGGGGAAAGGGGGAGAAGGAGGGTGGGAGGAATGGGGAGAAGGAGGGTGATGGGGGGAAATGGGGAGATAGCTTGCGTGCTGTAAAAAAGGGGAGGGAGACGACTGGAAAAAAGAGTACAAGTGTGGAGTGATGGAGGGCAGGTGGGGGAAGGGGGGGAATGAGTGGGGAAGGGCAAAATAGGAGGAAAAAACAGGGTGGGGAGGGGGGAGAGAGGCAGAAATGGGAGAAAAGGAGAGAGGGGGGAGAGTGGAGAGACGGGAGAGTATGGAGAAATAGGAGAAAAAGAACAAGCGGAGAGAGAGAGAGAGAGGGAAAGAGGAATGAGGCTTTAACAGGACAAAAGGAGAAAAAGAACACCGAGAGGAGAATACACTATAGACCAATGGTGAAGGAAAGAGGGAGAGGGAGGGGGGAGGAGGAGGGGAGGAGGAGGGGAGGAGGAGGGGGGAGGAGGAGGGGAGGAGGGGAGGAGGGGGGAGGAGGAGGGGAGGAGGTGCGAAGGGTGGGAGGGAAGGGCGGTAAAGACAGAAAGAAGAAAAGGAGCAGACGAACGTATGAAGGAGGAAAGGAAGAATGAAAGAAAGGAAGACAGGAAGACAAGAAGGAAGAAGATGAAGGGTAAGGAAGAGGAGAAGGGCAAGAAGGAAGGCAGGGAAGGAGGCAGAATAGGAGGGCAAGAAGGAAGGCAGGGAGTAAGGCTTAAAAGGAAAAGGAGGAGGAAAGTAAAGATGTAGGAAGGGCAAAAAGGGCAAACGGAGGTAAATAAATGGAATTATATAAAAAATAAATACAAAAAGATGGAAAGCTGGGTTATATGACGAGGAAGATAGTATTTCTGGCTTAAACAACAACTACTACTACTACTACTACTACTTCTACTACTATACCAAATACTACTACTTACAGCATCTAGATCCTCGACGATATTTAGCGCCACATTGTGTCTGCTTACCTGTAAAAAATAATAAATAAGTAAAAAATACGAAAATGTATGAAAATGAATATAAAATTGTGCTTTAAATCGTGCCTTCTTTACCGTAACAAATAAATAAAAACAAATAAATCAATGAATGAAAAATAAAAACAAAAACATCTACATACAGAAACCAATAAAAAATTACGCCCACCGATAACATTTTGTTTTAAACCTTAACTCCATACTTTCAATCCTGGGCCTTCTGGCACAAGGAGCTTCAGAAAGAGGAGGAAGAAGAAGAGAAAGGGATGGATGGAAGGAAATATATATATATATATATATATATATATATATATATATATATATATGAAGAACGAGAAGATTTTTAGAATTAAAATTTCCTTTAGTTTTGTCATCAAAATATATATATATATATACACACACACACACACACACACATTTTTATGGTATAA
>NC_134790.1:32563198-32593198 GCF_046742065.1 Oratosquilla oratoria
ATTTATTCAAATATTCTAATTTATTTATTATTATAATTATCATCATTTACTTATCATTCTATATACCAAGATATGTCCTTCCCTTATGAGGGAGGTAGCCTATTTATCAATAGTTTCTGTTTCTTTATCTATTATCATCTTTATTTCTTTTATTAATTTATTTTACCTATTTTTTCTTTTGTACTCATACATAGCGATTTTGGAAGATCCAAAGAGAGATCATAAATAAATCTATTTGACAAGACAAGAAAAAAACAACAACAAGAAAACAGGTTATCTAAACAGGCGTTAGCACCCCCTGATTGCATTCTTTAGACCAGTTTTGAAGAAGGAAAAAATATATTCTTTATCATTATATTTACTTATATACATAAATTCTAGCATTTCATCCATTAATCTTATTTTATTTATTTATTTACTCGTTAACTTTATTATTCTATTTGATCTGTTAATTTTGTCATTTTATCTATTTACTGATGCATTTATAAACTAATTATTCAATCATTTATTTATTTTATTTATCTACTCAATCATTTATTCATCTATTTTATTTTTTTATTATTATTATTTACGCACATGGGGAAGACAGCTGGCCAAGCAACGAGGCACGGCCCAGCATGCAACAAACAAAATAACATCACAACGACGAGTCCACTACCCTTTATAAACACATCATTCTGTGTTTGAAAAAAAAAAACACAGACTACACAGAGAACACAGTTCATGACTTTTGTTAAACATGAGAGAGAGAGAGAGCTTTATGTTAATTTGCGCTTGTTGGACCAAATGTCAGGTCAAATCCCTTTCAGTGACGTCACAGTCCCGGATATGACGTCATGTCGGGGAGACTGGAGAGTGTAAACATGGAAGACAAAGGATGCAAGGCATACAAAGGATCTAATTTACTTTTACGTTTTTTTCACATTTAAAAGTTGCAAGCAAGGCGGGGCACCACTAGTCCAAGATGAAGACCCAAATTCACACAATTGTGAAGATCATGAGGGTTGGGTACCCCCAGTTATCAATTTTATTTCATTTTCTTATAAATCAATGCAGCAGACCTACCAACAACATACAATTTGGTTCAAATTATTGTATGTGACTCAGAAAAAGCTGGTAAAATAGATTTAAGAAGAGCAATGGCAAATTAGAATAGTGGAAAATGGTCGTGACCAGCCATTTTCTTTCATAAAAGAATGATGCGTGCCTCTGGCCCGTAGAGGTGACGCTCAAACCCCCTGTCGGAGTGCAGCCCATGCCCTAGACATGGTGCGGGTTAATTCTGCATCCGAGTTCTTCCCACCTGAAGAAGGCGCAGAAGAGGGTCTGTGGTCTTCCTCGTGTCTCTTCGGGTGGGAAACATGTCGGACTCTTCCTACTCCAGCGGCAGCAACGCCAGTGGCAAGAAGCGGCCACACGACGACTGGGGTTCTGGCCACGTGGACGACGAAGAACAGCTGAGGAAGAAGACGAAAGGGACGGCGAGCCGCGAACCCGTCCAAGGACTCGAGGCGAAGGATTTCCCACCAGAGTCCAGAAAACGTCCCTGGGAAGATAAAGGCCCTCCTGTGCATAGGACTCTGCAAAAGAGGATGCGATATACGGAGTGCACCTCGACCTAAAGGCCACGCAGAAGACCAGGAGTTGATATACAAGATGGCCTATTTACGTGCGAGCATAGCAGATGTCACAGGAGGAGCCTCTGAGGAACAAGAACAAAAGGGCCACTCCTCGGACGGGTATTCGTCCGACTCCTTCCCAGTCACGATCGAACTGGTGCCCTACCCGTGGATGTGGCCCATATGCCGGGCGTCCCGACCCAACGAGTCACCGAATGGCGAAGCAGGCACCATTAAATGCCACGAAGAGGGTCCGAGGCAGAGTCCTCGCTGGGCAATCAGGATGCCTTTGTACTTGTTGTGCCCCCACGTCTCGTCACTCCCCTCACCAAAGAAGAAAATAATAAATTGATAAAGGTCTCGGCCGCTTCAGGACACGGTGAGGGGAGGCTGGGCACCTCAGGAGGAACATCTGGAGCATCAGGACCAAACGGGAGTCTTTTCTATGCTTTCACCTCATAAGAAATACAGCCAAACGGCTTACCCTTCAATCTCCCTTGGGAGTTCAAGGAGGAGGTGTCTGAGGAAGGCGAGAGCGGAGTCTGCCTGTCCTCAGTCTGGCCGTGAAGTCTCGGTAAGGAAACCAAAGACTGTCCAAGTTCCCCTGACCTCCTCTTAGGGTCAAGCCCGACCTTTTCCACACTTCAGTTCAAATAGGGGATCCTTATCCCTATCTTTTCCCTTTCCTCAATTTTCGGCAACAAAACCCCGAAATTCCTCGGTTGGGTTCCCCTGCGAGGAGCAGGTCAACCCGGTTACCTTAGCTTCTTTGGACAGAAGTTGGTTCCTCCTTTGGCCCTTGAGGATAGAAGCGACCAGGCCATCCGTAATCCAATCCAAGAGACAGACTTCGTCCTCGCCTTCCTTGCACTTCGCCTTTAGGTGCTCCTGAGGGGCGGAAGGACATCTCTTCCTCAGGGTACCACAAACACGCTCGGAAAACTGCGACAAGGGTCCAGGGGGAGAATACCATCACTCGAGTCATCCCAAGAACATCCAAGGACAAAGCCCGCACACAGTACTCCTGAAAGTATATTTGGGGACGCAACTGCATTGGGCCAAAGGAAACGAAGTACTTAACTTTCGCCTTCCCAGGGACAATGTCATCCCGTGAGACACAACAACACCCTCAGGGACAAGACACAGGTCCAAGGTGAAGAAAGCCATACCTCGGGGAATCACAAGCATCTCCCCTAAGAACATTACTCGAGTCCACATGGGAGATGTCCGTACCTCATGCCTCGGGCCATCACAAGGGCGCCCAAGAACACTTCAGGAGGGGTGTCACTCATCGTCAAAGGGCGCGGGTGTTCCCACAACTGAATAAAACCGACTGGATGTCACTTGGGGCGATGCAACTTGATGTTGGACCCGTTCCTGACATTACCTGCCTGATTACCTGTGCTTAAAGAGCTGTTTTATGTCCTCATGTACTCACTGCACGCTCAGGCCAGCCACCTTTTCACGTTACCTTTTTTTTAATGTACAACAACAACAACAAAAGACTCTGATGCTCCTGGTTGTGGCTCTAGGGCACAGACTACACAGAGAACACAACTCATAACTGTTGTTAGACACGAGTGGGAGTTTTACGTTAATTTGCACTTGTTAGACCAAATGTCAGGTCAGATTACTTTTAGTGACGTCAAAGCCCCGGATCTGACGCCATGTCAGCGAGACTGGAGAGAGTGTAAACATGGAAGACAAAGCATAACTTTATCTATTTTCTTTTTAGCATTTAAAGGTTGCGAGCATGACGAGGCCCTACTAGTACAAGATGTAGACCCAAATTCACACAACTTTGAAGACCTCATGTTAGGCCCCCACAATTTTCGATTTTCTTTTACTTCATTTTATTATTTTTTATATAAATCAATGCACCAGATATACCAACATACAATTTGGTTCATATTATTGCATTTGCTATTCAAATAACTGTAATCTTAGTACTACCTGTGTGTGTGTGTGTGTGTGTGTGTGTGTGTGTGTGTGTGAGAGAGAGAGAGAGCAAGATCGTCAATGCTCGTAGGTTCCCGTCTCTGTGTATGCACTAGTCAATCTTTAAATTTGCTAAAGTTATCTGACCACATGATTACTCAAATGCATTTGTGTGGAATTTTGTATTTATTAATACCACACACGTGTGTGTGTTAGCGAACAAGCGTGTTTACACGGTTGCTAGTGCAGTGTTTATCTTTCCTTTCTTAACTTAACCAAAATCCTCCGTTAATTTAAAGCCTGAATGAAGAATATCAAACCAATCCGCATACTGAGAACGATCCGACCCCAACGCCAAGAAGGCGGTCAAACTTGCTACCCACTACGCCATCTCCCACCTTCAACTACACCTACACCTGTCTACAAGTGCAACACCTGTTTGCAGCTGCTAAGAGCCCTTGGTCCCTCTCGTAGGCGGAGCAGCTGGTCGTGCTGCACGTACCAGCTTTGTCTAAAGCATGCAGCTGTGTTTGTTGATAATGTTTACAGCTCTGAGCTTGATCCCTGTCCAAACTCTTCAACTAATTCTCGCGTCTCTTTAAACATTTAATCAAACAGAATGTATATTCATCCCTTTCCCCTTCCAAGTGGCGTCATCGGAAGCGTGCTGGTCTCGTATTCGCTTAATTGTCGGTTCGAATCCTGCACTCCTCTCCGATTTCCAGTAGTGACTGTTACCCGCCCCAACACAGTCCTTAAAACGCATGATAGGGCAAACGTGACGGCTTCAGCAGCAGCTACTCAGCGCCTCCCGGCGTAGCCTCTTCCTCACCTTCTCCTTCTCCTTCCCTGCCATCCACGTCCAAACGCTCTTCAAGAAGCTGAGGAGTGTACGCCAGGAGGCACTGAGTAGCTGCTGCCGAATCCGTCACCTTTGCCCTATTATGCGATTTGGGGACTGTTGGGGCAGGTAGCATGCAATCACTGCTAGTAATCAGAAAGAAGTGCGGGATTCGAACCGACAGGTGGATGGGAGACCAGCACAGTTAATCATCATCGCAAACACTTTACCAGCGCTTCTATCCAATATTACTGCCACAGGCATATCCTAACCCGCCCAATAAACCCTGTACATGCATTAACCGGATACGACTGTTCAAGTGTACACTCAAACACCAAAACAAGAGAAAATTATTCCTTTTAACAATATACGGTATTTATTTGAGTCTTTGCTTACTTGTTTTTCGGCATCCGGCCTCGTTGTCAGAACTCTCCCCACTTCTGAGGGTAGCCTTCGCCATTACCAGTTCCGAAAGAACGACAATCTCAGTCCTTGTGAATTGTAGACGAGCACATGGTAGACGAGTCTATATATATATATATATATATTATATATATATATATATATATATATATATATATATATATAATGTGTAATAAAACCACTTGGAAAATCAAATGAAAGGTGACCGAACGTTTTCGTCTATTTAAGACATTTTCTTGAATAGACGAAAACGTTCGGTCACCTTTCATTTTATTTTCCAGGTGGTTTTATTACACATTTTGTGAATCACGTGTTTTTGTGATTTATTCGCATATATAATAATACACACACACACATACCTATCCTTCTTTACAAGAACGATGTTGTCTGTAAAGACACAAACGTTGATTTTCTTTTCTTTTCTTTTTTTCTTTTTTTTTTTGGGGGGGGGGAGGGTTTGAAGGGTGGCTCACGCAAAACTCTTTTATTCATCAAAAGGGCGGTCCCTTGCTGACAGGGTCAATTGAACCACTTTCGTTTTGAAACATTCCTCCAACAGAGCACGCGACGCCCTCAACTCCACGCTCCCTGTGCCACTCCGCACGTCACAGAATCACGTCACTCCACATTTCGCGAACCATTTCTAATGTGGACCAAATCCACATTAAGTTTAGCATAATGAAACGCTCCACCCTAAGCCGAAACCGCTTTATTGCATAATTCTAAATCTAACCTAACCTTCCCTCCACATTTCGCGAACCATTTCTAATGTGGACCAAATCCAGTTCTGCACATTGAAAGAGCTCAAACCACCCACCACCCGAGCCGAAACCGCTTTATTGCATAATCATAAACCTGACCTGACCTGACCTCCAATGGTATGTGCTTTCATTACACTCCAGTTTATGTATTCTTTACTGTACGCGTAAACCAAGCTCACTCCATACTTCCTGTGGTACTCCACGTTTGCAGACCATTCCAAGATGCCTGCACCCGACCACGTGTCTTCTATCGATCTAATACAAAACTCGCTTCACTTTTAAGCACCACAGTGCCTGGCGTCTTCCACGGAGCTGTGTCGGGATATATATATATATATATATATATATATATATATATACATATATACAGTATATCTGATAATTTTTATGACAGTCGCATATAGGATTCGAACCCACTGCTTCAGCCATATATACACACACACATATATTACATTCAACATTACAGATATTTAGGTATTTACATCGCAATTTTGCTATCCAGTGATAAACAAAATTCTCGCAGCTCCCTATGAGACATCATACCATTGAAGCCCTTACCCGCCAATCATTCGGAATCCACTGCTGAAGAAAAACCTTTTCCAACCTCTTCCGTCAATCGTACAACTGAACCTCTGCCATGTCACTCTTGCAAGCTTTTCCATGTGTCTATTGATATGTATACATACACATGTATGTGTAGTGGCAGCTATGCACGCACTGAAAAACGCCACATATCGACATGTACTCGCTTTGTCCATCCCTAACCTCTATAGGGCTTCCGTCGAATAGTTCCCAGCCGCACCTGAACGCATCTCTTCCCTTGATCCTATTTACACGGTAGTAGCGTGATTTGTGGGATTTGTCCGCTCCCTCGTCAGACGAGTTTTCTCTTTTTTCAGAGAGAGAGAGAGAGAGAGAGAGAGAGAGAGAGAGAGAGAGAGAGAGAGAGAGAGAGAGATGAGAAAGAGAAAGGAGAGAGGAGAAAAAGAGGAGAGAGGAGAAAAAGAGAGGAGAAAGAGGAGAGAGAGGGGGAGAGAGAGAAAAGGAGCGAAAGAAAGGGAGAGATAGAGATAGAGAGACTGATAAAGAGAAAGAGAGAAAGGGAGAGAGAAAGGGAGGGAGAGAGAGAAAGGGAGAGATAGAGATAGAAAGACAGATAAAGAGAGGGAGTGGGAGAGAGAGAAAGAGACAAAGAGGACAGTTCAGTCATCTCTCATATCCGAACGAATTGGGCAACAGAGTATTCGGATATGCAAAGTTTAACTATTCCCTCCCCCCTACTAAGTCTCCATTCCACCATTCCAGTCCTAAAATTCCAGTTCCGAAGGAGTAAAAGCAGTACACAATACCGCACACAAATTCTGTTCGGATAACGGCGAGGTTCTGATTATGACAGCTCGGATACGGGAGGGACTATTGTACTTGTACTATTGTTATACTAGTACTCTTCGATTATTGTGTTACAAGCGACTGAATCACTGTGAAGTCATTCTAGATTGTTTTCTCTACGCAGGTAAACTAGATTTTAGCTGGGACCCTAAAAATAGGTCCCTTCTACTTGTAGATATCCTTCCGGAACCCTTATCCAATCCCTACTGCCCTGTATAGGGACTGCACAAGTTTTATGTAATCAGTGATACCTCTACGGACCAGATACACGCAGTATTTCTTTCCCAAAGAGAATGCCGATTATTTTTAACTTCTTCTGTACCTCTTTTCAACTCTTTCCTTCAATCTCTACTTTGCCACTTCTTCGGCGTGTATTTGTCCCCGAGGATAGAAGCGGTGGTTACAGATACCCTTCCCTAGCACTCCCTATTCAGGGCACAGGGGAGAGGGAAGAAGAGTAGGAAAGGTGGGTAGGGGTGTGGGAGTATTTTAAAGGGGGAAGGAGGGGAAAAAGTAGAAGGGGAGAGGGGGAGAAGGGGAGAGGGGAGAAGGGGAGAGGGGAGAAGGGGAGTGGGGAGAGGGAGGGAGTGGGGAGAGGGGGGAAGGGAGGAAAGGGGGAAGGGGGAGAGGAGAAAGGGAGGAAGGGGAGAGGATGGAGGGGGAGAGGGGAGGTAGGGGAGAGGGGAGAGGGGGAAGGGAGGAAAGGGTGAAGGGGAGATTGAGGGAGGGAGGGAGGGAGGGAGGGAGGGAGGAAAGAGGGGCAGAGGGAAGAGGTGGGGGGAAAGGGGGGGAGGGGGCAAGTTCGCATTGTGCCCTGACAACCTGGCAAGCCCGTGCCTTGGGAGATAAAAAGTTTAAAATCGAAACTGAATTGAAATTCTTGTATTGAGGCGCCGAGGCCGAGGCCAGACCCCCAACACCGACACCGAGCTCTCCTTCCTTCCTTCCTCTCCTTCATTCTTTCCCTCCCTCTCTTCCTTCCTTCCTCTCCTTCCTTACTTCCTCTCCTTTCTTCTATCTCTCACTTCCTTCCTCTCCTTCTTTTACTTCCTTCCTCTTCTTCTTTCTTTAACTTACTTCCTTCCTCTCCTCCTTTCTCTTACTTCCTTCCTCTCCTTTCTCTTACTTCCTTCCTCTCTTCCTTTCTCTTACTTCCTCTCCTTTCTCTTTCTTATTTCCTTCCTTTCATTCCCACCTTTCTTCCCTTTCTCTCATTTCTCTCTCTTATTCCTTTCCTCTCCTTTCTTTAACTTACTTCCTCTTCCTTTCTTTCCTTTCATTCCCGCCTTTCTTCCCCTTCTCTCATTTCTCTCTTATTCCTTTCCTCTCCTTTCTTTAACTTGCTTCCTTCCTCTCCTTTTTTCTACTTCCTTCCTCTCTTCCTTTCTCTTTCTTATTTACTTCCTTTCATTCCTCCCTCCGTTCTCCTTCATTCCCGCCTTTCTTCCCTTTCTCATATTCCTTTCCTCTCCTTCTTTCTCTTACTCTCTTCCTTCCTTGCCTCCTTTCTCTTACACTTACTCTCTTCCCTCCTTCCTCCCTCTCTTCCTTTCTTCTCCTCTTTCTGTTACTCCATTCCCATTCCTTCCCTCTGAGTTCTCCTTTTTCATTCCTTCTTTCTCTTCCTTCTCTCCAAGATTAATTTTTTCTCTCAATTCTCTTACTTCCCTCCTCTCTCTCTCTCTCCTTCGTTATGTTTTTCTCTTCCTCCCACTCCTTCCTTCCTTCTTTCAATCTGATATTTTCTCTTTTTCTCTCTTCTCTCTCTCTTCCATTCGTTACTTCTGCAGAATCCTTCCTTCACCCCCTGCTCTCCAATCTCTCTCTACTCTCTTCCTTCTTCCCCCCCTCCCATTCCTTCTCAATTCCACAAGAGCTCTTATTTTTCTTCTATTCCTCTACTTCACAAGATTCTCGCTATCTTTTCTTCTCCTTTTCCCCCATTCTTCATCTTCAAATAGTCCTTCCATTCCTAGATTCCTTTAACTAGATTCTAGAGAATCATCTGGAACTCGTCTAGTGACAACTATCCCACCATCCCTCCTCCTCCTCCTCCAGATCTTCTTCCTTCCCGAAGTCGCTCTCGTTCACCCGAGGTTCCTCGTCTCTCTCGTCTTTCTTTCATTTACCCTCCATCTTCACGTCCTCTTCCTCTTCCTCTGCCTCTTCTTCCTCCTCGTATTTTCTTACTCTACCTCCTCTACCCTCTTCTTTTCTCTCTACTTCCTACTCTGCCTCCACCTCCTCTTCTTCCTAACTTCCACTTTCTGCCTCCTCCATTCTCCTCTCTCTCCTCCTCCTCCTGGTCCTCTTCCTCACATCCTTTCCTCCCCCTCCTCCTACACTCTCCCCTCCCTTTACTTCCTCCTCTTGCCCTTATCCTCCTCCTCACTTCCACCTCATGACCGCTCCACTTCCACCTCCTCCTCCTCCACTTCCATGTCACCCAAAGTGTTTCAGCTTCTCGAGTGTCTCACACACACACAAAGGGACACCCAAGGGAGAGAACAGACACAGGCTGGTCCCCCACACTATCAAGGTCGCCCTCGTTTTTTCTCTTTGTGAGTAAAGAACAACAATGATGATAACAACAGTAATAATAATAGATTAATTAAAATAACAGTGACACAAGAGATACACTGACATTATACAATTTGTGCGTGTGTAATTCACCATGGTCTTGGATCACGTGTAGGATGCGTGATCGACAGCTATTACCCTCCCGGATAAGAGCTCAGAGCTCATATATGACCGATCTATGGGTAATGCTGTGACCTTACACGCACCCCCCCAGTTCCCCGCCCACGAGAGTTAGAGTAACGATTCGCAGCGTAGCGATACTAAAATGATTTCATCCCTAGGCGGGATTCGAACCCGGACCGCCGGAATAGCGGTTGCGAACGCTACCATTGCGCCGTCGAGCCGCGTGTACGTGTGTGTGTTTTCAATATCTAAAACGAAAAAATGGAGTCACGATGTCGCCATGGCGTGGTTTGTGAGGGAAATGGGGAGAAGAGGGATGTGTGGAACAGAGAGAGAAAGAGCAAGACGGAGGAGCTGGGAAAGAAGGAGATGGGGAGGATGTGCCAAAAGAATGGGGGAGTAGGTAAGGAACAGGGAGGGAGACGGGGAGACGGGGAGACGGGGATAGACAGGGAGAGAGAAAGAGGTGACAGGGAGAAGGAGACAATAAGTGGGAGGAGATAGAGTGGGAATGAGGAAAGGTAGGAGGGAGAGGGAGGGAGGGAGGGAGAGGGAGGGAGGGAGGGAGGGAGGGGAGGGAGAGACTAGCTCCTCTAATCTTCATTTTTAAAGTAGAAATGGTTTGTAGTCTATCGTCTTTCCGCCCCCACCCTGCCTCCTTCCACTCCCTCCACTTCCAACCTCATGTACACATTCCAACTGCCACGGTTCACATTCCCTTTCCATCAAATAGCTCCTTCAGAGACAGATACTCGCAGACGCGCGCGCACGCACGCACACAGAATCCAACCAGCACTGTCCTGCCTGTTTCTTGTCCCACAAAGCAAAGGCATCTTCACTCTCTTTACAATGCACTTTTCTATTTATCACTTTGTGTATGCGTTAGAGTTTGTGTGCATGGGTGTGTATGTATGTGTGTGTGTTTACCTAATTGTAGTATGCAGGAAAGGAACAACGCTTGTTGGTGCGTGCGTGTGTGTGTGCGTGTGTGCGTGCGTGTGTGTGTGTGTGTGTGTGTGTGTCTGAGTTTCACCATGGTTTTGGATCACGTGTTAGACTCGTGATCGACATTTATTAACCTCCCGGATGAGAGCTCAGAGCTCGTATGACCGATCTATGGGTAATACTGTGACCTTACACGCACACACACACACACACCCAACTCCCCGCCCACGATAGTTGGAGTAACAACCCGCAGCACAGCTATACTGAAATTATGTCAGCCCTGGGCGGGATACGAACCTCGATCGCTGTAGAGGCAGGCGAGAACTCTAACCACTGCGCCACTAGGTTGTGTGTGTGTGTGTGTGTGTGTGTGTGTGTGTGTGTGTGTGTGTGTGTGTGTGTCTGTGTGTGTGTCTGTGTGTGCGCGCGCGTGCATGTATAAACATATATTATTTCAGGGGGTTATCACAGTACGGTCCAAACAGTTGGCCCACGTCCTTTTCCAATGGTCCGATCCTTTGAAGTCCTCAAAGCCTTCTTCTTTACAGACCGATGTCCCCTGTCCTTACTACAAAGGCTTTCTTCGCCCTTTCCTTCCCGAAGGCCGACAAACCCTGTCCTTCCTAAACCTCCGCTGGCACCCCCGCCACCCCCACCCCCCTCCGGTTCCATCCTTCCCAATACTCGATGGCTCCCATCCTTTTTCGAATCTTGTCCAAACACGTGAATTTCCCCGCGCATCTGTTGAGGGGTCCTTCGTTCTTACAAAAAAAAAAAAAAAAATAATAAAAAAATAAATAAATAAAATAAAAATAAAAAGACTAAGAAAAAAAAAACCGAAGAAACGAAGCAGAAAAATAATAATAATAAAAAAGTAGAAAAAGAAAAAAGTAGAAAAATAAAAAGACGAAGAAAATTATATCAAAAACGAAGAAGAAAAATGAAATTGCAGAATTCGAGCCTACAAGCAAGTGCGGGACCAGCACGCTTCAGATTACGCCACCAGGGTATATAGGACAACATATGGAACAACCTTTAACACAGAAGCGCCGGTGAACTGCTAACAGAGACATCATATTTCCTCTTGTCACATAAAACTGAATCTCCCGCCCTTGGGAGGAATGGTGGATACAAACTGTTGCACCCTTTCCTCCCCCATTCACCTCCACAACCTTCCCCCCTCTTCCTTCCTCCCCCTTCCCCCCCTATCCTCCCACTACCATTACTACACAACTTCCCCACTGCCACTCTCCCACTCGGCAAAAGCCATCTTTACTTCCCCCACCATCTCCCCCGCCACCACTCCACACATCCCCCCCCCCGCCCCAAGCCAGCCTCCGCGCTCAGCCCACGAAAGCCTCCAACCTTGCAGGATCCATCTTTACTCGCAGGAGCGGGCTCCGCCATGGGAGAAAAAAAAAAAAAAAAAAAAAAAAAAAAAAAAAAAATCGAGAAGAGTGAAAGACTCCAAGAAAAGTCACAACATCAGGGATATTGAAATTCTTATATTGGAATACACGAGATAACGATAACACAGAACCTGCCGAAGGGCACCCGAGCCTTATGGACTACAGCCACAAAGGTTCTTCTTGTGTGCACTCCTGAAGAAGGAGTAGCCGAAGTGGTGATACCGAGGTCGAGTCTTGGAGTCTGAGGTGGAGGAGATAACACTCGGGTCTTGGGTGGGTCGCGGCCCATTACCCCCACGTTCAGCCAAGTGAGAAACTGTACCCATTCGTGGGAAGTGAAACACATGGAGCTTGAAGGACATTTGGCCCTCAGTGTGCCAATTCAACCCCTCCGTGGCAATGCGTAGGACACACTTTTCCTCACAGGGCGATTTCATTCAGTTCTGTGTAACCCCTTTGGTAGTAATAGGATAACGGTGAGGCTCTCATCTTACAAACCATCGTTTCCGAGTTTCCAAAATGTTTCCTTCACCCATTTGTTTCCATTTTATCTTCTTGTGGATGCAGGGCCATCCCCGTCCCCTGCCCACTATTTGGGTCAGAAGCAATGCAGCAAGACACAGCATCTCCACCGCAGGGCGCGACAGCCGAGGCTGATTTACCCCCACCTCTTCATTTACATGGCGACCTTCATAGCGTTTAAATTAGTTTAGTGAATATAGTGTATGTCAACAATTCTTTGCCACCGAGAGTACATAGCCTAATATTAGTGTGAATGGCTGACGGAGAGAGAAAGAGAAAGAAAGAGAGAGAGACACACACACACACACACACACACACACACAAACACACACACACAAAACTGGGATGAAAATCCCATCGCCCGAAACGGGCATGGTCAACTTTTACCACTGCGGGGAGTTGGTTCATTTCTTTTCGGCTCTTATATTTTTTTCTATTCCAACATTTTTCTTGCCCATAAAGCCCAACTATATCCGGCTGTGACACACCATTTCCGCGCTCTTGCAAACCTCCATTTCCGCCTTCAGATAAGACATAAACTCGGTCCCATTCACACCCAACACCAACAAGCCCGCGGGTGGCCGCAACAGCCACTCTACCCTGGGTGTAACTACTGTCCTAGATACACAAAGAGACACAGACACACATACACGCACATATACCCATACACATACGAAAAGGAAGCTCGGTATTATAACTGATAAGAGACAAGATCCCAAAAGCGTATACAACAATTAGGAAAATACACATAAAATACACACAAATAGACAAATAAGTAAATACATAAGCATTCTTTCTCACACCAACTCCGTTGTTTGTGCGTAAATCTAGACTACTACAAGCGACTGGTCACTCAGGAAGCTTCTTGCCCTTCCTTCACGACTTGCAAAGTGACCTTCGACTCGTTCTACTTACTATTCCTCTTGGCCAATTGGCGTGTGCGCGCGCGCGTGTGTGTGTGTTGGACTCATGACCTACAGCTATTACACTCCCGGATGAAAGCTCAGAGCTCATATATAAATATATGGGCAATGTTGTGTGTATACGTGTGTGTGTGTGTGTGTGTGTGTGTGTGTGTGTGTGTGTGTGTGTGTGTGCGTGTGTACGATACGTGTCGACCAGGATATGTCAATTACAAGAAAGAACTCAGGTCAAGTTCAGTTGGCGACCTGAGATGACCTGACCCGCACGGTCGGCGCCAAATACAATAATTCGTGAAAAAGGTGTGTCCGAACGTCACACATCATACAAAAATTTGTTGTACATTTTTTCTTATGTTTAAAATGTAACCAAACTCACTACTATTAATAAAACATTTTCGCTAACTTGAATTCATGAAAACGGTATATTCGAACGTCATGCAACATTTTTCCTTCACACCATTTATTTATTCATTTATCTTACTTTTTATATTATTTATCATTTTCATCCAGGAGGTGCTCAGATGAGAGGGAGGGTGGGAGGGGTGTGGAGTGTATGTAGGGATGAAATGGGTGGGAATGTTTTTATGCCTTTCCCTTTTTGGCTACCTCCCTTGGAAGGGGGAAAAAGCCTTGGTATATGTATGTATCATTTTCTTTTTATACATAAAAATATGCCCCCCTAACAATGACGTGTTCGGAAAGAAGAAAGTAAAAACTGAACAATAATGTAAAAAATAGATAAATAAATAAATAATACATACATATAGCAACGGCTTTTCCCCCTTACAAGGAAGGTAGCCAGTCATAAATACACTCTCACCCATTTCATCCCCACATACTCCATTCCCATTCACCACCCCTCCCTCCCTCTTTTCCTGGCTCCTCCTGGATGACGGGTCGCCCCTTCATCTCGCCCAATGCCCTAGGTCAGAAGCAATGTAGCAAGACATAGCACGTGCACAGCAAGGCCGCTTCATTTAATCGGCGACCCCCAACCCTCCGTCCCCTCATGCAGAAAAAGAAAAGACGGGGAGAAATCCCTTCGGGCTGCGTCAAAATACCATGCATACATACTCTCTCACTCCCCATCCCCCACCTACTCCCTTGCATCACAGCATCATCCATAAACAACCATTCTCAACTCACCCCTATCTTCTGTCTTCTCCCTTCCTTCCTTAACAAACATTCCAAATCTTTCCCAATGCCCCCTTTACCCCATCCACCCATCTCATCCTTGGTCGCCCCCTCATGTTCACTCTCTTTACGTATACCTTCCACACCTCTTTTACTAATCTTTCTTCACTCACTTTCCATGTGTCCAAATCACCCCAATACTCTTTTATCAACCCTATCTCCCAACTCCCTTTCCAGCCCCGTTCTCTTTCTTACCTACTTGTTTCTCACTCTATCAAGCCGAGCAACCCCTACCATACTTCACATGCATTTCATCTCAAACTCTTCCTCTCTTATGTTCCATGTTTCTGCCCCATACAGTCCTGTCGGCACAATAACTCATACAATTTCCTCTTAGCATCCATTTCCAAATATATAAACAATAATAATAATAATAATAATAATAATAATAATAATAATAATAATGTGAACTAATAAAACGATATTAATTCATCAATGCTGCCAAAAGTTATTAAATGTTTATTCTTTTCCAGAAAAAGACGTAGTAAGAATAAAACAACGATCTGGATTAAAATCGTATCATGATGTGAACTAGCAAGAATCAATTATTCGACAAAGGGAAGAATTAGTGGTTGGGGCACGTTAGTCCAACCTGTCGAGAGTTGTTTGGAATGGGAAGGGTGTCTGCATGGGAGCTTGCTCCGAAAGAACGTGGGGACTGGCGCCGACGTGTGAGTGAAGCGACGCGTCCCCTGGCGTATGCCCATAATTTATGATGATGAATTAATCCATGTTGTCAAAGAGTTATTCAACATGACAACACCAACAGAGACGTGTACGAAAGACAACATGGAATTTACAAAGTCCAGAGGTTGTACCGTCCGCTTGGGGTTAGTTCGGTGCTCCTGCAGTGGACCACCGAGACTGTCGGGGGGGGGGGGGCAGGAAATAATGGAGACGAACCAATTACAGTGGAAGTTCGGCATCTTGGATGTGAGTCACGTGCATTGAACCGCGAGCGGAATAACTTAAAACGCCGGCCCATCGCTCCACCTTACGTCTTGTTATTGTGTGTTTATGACCCAGCTTCTATCCAGTTATTCACTTGTCCATTTACTTATTATTCTGAAACCGGCTTCAACGTGTACCGCAGACCTCTCCTCTCGTTATATCGATTCATTTTATCCATTTAGTGACATACAGACAGCTATACTCGTAGGATCTCGTCTGTGCTTCTATTGGTCAAAATTGGCTTTCAGTTGCCAATCACTGGATGAGAGGGTCCGAATCAAAGGTAATTTCGGTATCAAACGAAGTTATGAGATGAAAAGTTTGGCATTCCTGCAATGACGTCTATGAATCAGTGAGGTACCCACACAGTAATTAAAAACAAATCAAAATAACTAGGTACGCGCGTGTCTAGAATGATGTGTGTGTGTGTGTGTGTGTGTGTGTGTGCATATGTGTATGTTTACTATATGTATATATATGTGTATACGTGTATGTACTGTGTGTGAATGTGTGTGTGTGTGTATTATATGTGTATGTGCGTGTGTGTGTATGTATGTGTGTGTATGTGTGTATATGTGTATGTACTGTATATGTGTATGTACTGTGTGTATATGTGTATGTACTGTATGT
Source organism: Oratosquilla oratoria (assembly GCF_046742065.1). Taxonomy (NCBI): domain Eukaryota; kingdom Metazoa; phylum Arthropoda; class Malacostraca; order Stomatopoda; family Squillidae; genus Oratosquilla; species Oratosquilla oratoria. Next base: position 32,579,447 of record NC_134790.1, read on the forward strand.
GTGTATATGTGTATGTACTGTATGTATGTGTTTATTATGTGCGTGTATGTGTGTGTGTGTGTTTATCCACTTGACCCACATCTCACTTGTCCGGAGTGTGGAAGGAGATGCGGGTCAAGAATTGGGCTCTACAGTCACCTCCGCTGGCATCAGAGCCAAAAACCACACCGTCACCACCCAGCCTCACTAATCCCACCACGCTTCACCGGAGCACTGTCGTCGTCGATCACCGACGGACTACCATAAGCAAGTGTGTATTTACCTAATTGTAAGTGTGTTTGTGTTCGTACTTACCTAATTGTAATATACATGAAAGGAGAAACGCTCGTGGGGTCCTAATGACCGCTAATAAAATCATGAGTTCTAGAGTACGAAAAGAGTATTCCTTCCTATTTCCTTTTGCCAACATTTCTACATATTTTGTTGTTGTTGTTGTTGTTGTTATTTGTGTACAATGTTTTGCATGGGATTTGTGAACACCACAACAAAGATCACTCCTCAATATTCCGACATCCATCACGATATATCATACATACACACACAAAAAAAAAAAAAAAAAAAAAAAAAAAAAAAAAAAAAAAAAAAAAAAAAAAAATAAAATACAATAATAATAATAATAATAATAATAATAATAATGATGATGGTGCTGGTGGTGGTCGGGGTTATTCTTCACCCGTGTTGTGGTCAACCTCATCCCAGACCTCTGGACCATTACCCGGACTTCCTATTGCTTCCTGTTCCCAGATCGAGCCTCCTGTTCACCCATAAGTTAAACTGAACAATATCACGATTTCTTTCATTTCTCTCCCTACATTTCTCCCTCACCTTTCTTGCCTGTCTTTCTCTCCCCATTCTATTTCCCTGTCTCTCTATTTCATATTTCTCTTTTCTATAATTTACTGGGAAGAGTAACGCCGTTTCTTCTCTCTTCCTATATTCCTTTCTAGCTTTTCTGTTTCTCTTTCTACTCAACCTTATCTCTATATTTCAATTTTCTCTTTAATACCATTTTCTCCCTCCCCTTTCTTCCTTTCTCTCCTCCCTCTCTCTCCAGCCCATTGCTCATCTCCCCTAAAACCCCCTTCTGGAAAAAACAATTAGTACTTAAACACGGGTAGGGGGTTTGGCTACAGCCCTACACAACATCCCTAACATAACAACAGTCTGGCATTCCTCCCCATCCCCCACACGCTTTGATACAACCCGCGCTACTGACCCAGTAGCCTTCCCAATCCCCTCCCCAACTCCCAAGCTTGCTGAGTCATCCCTCAATGTCAATGACGCTCTCCCCCCCTCTACACACTCTTGCCCCCCCTTTCCCCGCTTCCCCCCCTCCCACGAGCGACAATGGCACTACACAAGACTATTACGCCCCCATAAGAGCCATCGCACACTCCCGAACTCCAGCCTCAACCTCAAAGGCAATAACATTGATTACAGTGGCCCTGACAACAGTACACAGATTTCTCTCTTCAATTTCAAAAATCTAATGTTCGTAACGAAAATTCACTATCATACACATACACATACACACACACGCGCGCGCGCTCTCACTCTCACACACACAAACACGCATATACTCGCACATAAACAACACTTTTGTATAATTTGCATGACCAACTGCATTACGGGGGTCTAAAAACTAGCTTAAACCTGCTGTTGAAACAAAGACTGAGTGCTTCTTCCTAAAACAGAGGTAGTAATTACTATATACACTATATCATAAAACTCACCAAATGTGTGTGTGTGTGTGTGTGTGTGTGCGCGCGCGCGCTTCACACACACTGTCGGGTGAGAGCTCGAAGCTCATATATGGCCCTGTGTGTGTGTGTGTGTGTGTGTGTGTGTGTGTGTGTGTGTGTGTGTGTGTGTGTGTGTGTGTGCCCGCTCCCTAACTTCAGCAACCTAAGTAACGACCAACGAGATGGTGTTTGGGGGAAGGGGCAATGGCCAACTAAGAAGTGAGTCATAAGAAGGGAGGAAGAGGAGAGTGAGGGTGACCCGTGATGAGGAGGAGGAGGAGAAGGTAGATGAATTGGATCTGTTGGAGTAAGAAGAGGGAGAGGGGGAGGAAGAGGAGAAGGAAAAGGGGGTTGATGATGTGGATGTGGTAGAGTAAGGCAGAGGAGTAGGAGTAGGTTGAAGATAAGGATGAGGAAATTGAGGAGGAGGTTGAAGTGGAGGAAGAGAACAGGCTGAAGAGGAGGAGGAGAAGGAGGAGGAGGAGGAGGAGGAGGAGGAGGAGGAGGAGGAGGAGGAGGAGGAGGAGGAGGGGGGCGTGGGGTCTGGATGCTGTCCTTTCCGGAAAACGTCTTCGCCTGGTAAGAGGGGCGAGTCCGGGGGCGCTGTCGTCATCGTCGTCCCCGAGTGGCGCCTCCAAGTGTCAGCCAATCAGATGACAGCGACCATAGGGCAACTTTGCGTCGTCAGGCGAGAGACTGGGCAATAAAAGTCCTTCTTGTCCACAAGTTAAGGCCGTTTCCCTGAAAGGGGTCTCCGTGTGTAACCACGTGCTCTTTTACGATCTTACCCAATATCTATAGACACTTATACACTATACACACACAAACACACACACAGAGTGCATGAAAGAAGCAACGCTCATGGTGTCCTGTCTCTTGACCTTCAATTATCATACCAAGGTGTGTGTGTGTGTGTGTGTGTGTGTGTGTGTGTGTGTGTGTGTGTGTGTGTGTGTGTGTGTGTGTGTGTGTGTGTGTGTGTGTGTGTGTGTTTGTATTCATATACAATTATTATTATCATTATTATTATTATTATTATTATTATTATCATCATTTTAGTTTCTTCTCTCCAGTTATATCTTCTTTATGTTTTTAAACTGACACAATTACATTTTTAGTTTCAATGTTTCTTCCTTTTCCACAAACTCCTTCCCTTCTTCGGCTCTTTATCTTCCTTCCTTTCTTCCGAAGTTACGCTGTTAAGGTTCGAACCAAACAATGTCACGAACTCCAACTAATTGTTTACCTCTCGTGGCAGCAGCACAAAACTCTTTTCTATTTGTCAACAAGTTTTCGTCCTGGACGCCTCTGCTGCTGCCTTAGGCTCACTGTTAATTGTGAACATATGTTACATGAATAGTACACTGTATGTTCATACTGAATACGTATGCATTGTGGTTTACTGTATGCATACGATTTTCGTTATGTAGTGCGTTTTATAACTAACTAGTCTACATTTCAAATAATCAACTGGACAAATTGGACAAATTTAGATTAAAGGGGAGAATTGGGCAAGAATTGGTTTACCAAGAGTGGCCAACGAATTGAATAGACTTAGTAATCATGTAGTTGCTGACACTACCAGTTGTTTTAAGAGAAGGTTAGATAACTTTATGGATGGTGATGATAGATGGTAATGGACTGCCTAGTGTAGGCCTTGTGGTCTCTTGCGTTCTTCTTCATTCTTACGTTTTTATGCTGTAGTTGCGATGCTTCGATCCCGGGACCTCGTATTGAGAGTTCCGCCTGCTACCACTGTGTCACCCAAAGCATCTAAAAGAGCCGCAACCAGGTATGAACTTATATCCTGCATTGAGATCGACTGAAATCTACAGTACGATATCTCTCGTTCTACACGGCAACTAGCTAGACAGAGTAGTAGCATTTGAGCGAGGCTTTTATTTCCTAAATTTGTTTTTGTTCTGTAATGATAACATGTGTATGAGTTGTGTGAAAAGATTGTAATCTGGCGAACTGGCAACGCGAAAGAGAGGAGAGATGAGGGGCGATGAGGGGAGAGGGTGAGGAAGAAAGGGTGGGGAGGGGAAGGGAGAAAACGTGGAGAGGGGGAGGGGGGAGAGAGGCAGGGTACAAACGAGAGCTTGTTAACATGAGCCAAGGCGTGGGTGATGTAATAAAAACCAATTATAAGCAGTATTCCCTTGTCCAACGTGAAAAGGTGAATAATAGAGTTCATATATTGGACTACATTCAATTGAACACGGCCATGAATAAAGCAAAGTAAAAATCTGAAGAAAAAAAATGCGTTTGTTTGTGTGTGTGTGTGTGTACGCGCACATACACACCACCCCGGTGGCAAAACACGCAAAGCATACATAAATTACAGCTGACAAAACATTAAAAAAACAGAAATTCCGCTTCCATAACAAATCACGTATCTGATTTCTTTGCTTCGACGCAGCCTCAGAGTCTAACCTGGCAAAAACGATTATTACACTAAACTAATTTTCGTGTTGACAATCTCGTAACTTATTCCGAATCCGCTTAATCCTCGGCTTCAAATTATGACAAAGAGGTTTAAAACTCCAGGTCAATGTTGGCTATTATTCACAACTGGGTCAACTGTCCACGTGACACATTACACCACACGAGTGCCTGTGTGGGATGTTGTCCAACACGCACGATCTAACTTAACCTAACCTTTTCTTTTAATAATTTCATTTCCAAGAGTAACGTGGCAGAAGCTGGTACAAACATGCGACTCATGGAAGAGGTTGGGAGAGCCCTTTGTTTAGCAGCGGACTTCAAAAGGTTGACTTGATTGGCTGATGATCAGCAAGTGAATACGCAACGTTATTGTCAAACTTGATGAAATCTGGATGTACTATATCTTATCATGAAGGTTTATAATAAAATGTGTGGTACTTCTTTATCCACACCGTATGTGGTATTAACTGGTTTTAATCAATATTCTGAGGATTTTCGAGACACCCCTACGGACCCGGCTCACACATCATTCTTTTATAATAGGTGAAAAAAAGAAATAATAGGAGAAAAAAAGTTACATTTGACTTTTACTATCACTACGTGCTACCTACCCTCCCTAAATCTCACTTCTAAGACCCTACTTCTTTGCTACGACATTATCCCCAAGGATAGAATGATAATACGTCAAAAATAGACGTATATGGGCAACTCACTTCAGTCGTCTACGTCATTACTGACGTCACTTAACCCGTAGACTGCAGCTCACATCCTTATAAACTTTCCTCCTGACGATTTTATTCAGCTGAGGGACAACCCACTCTCCCAAGTCCCTCTTGTGGGACTCCGCGGCTATCCAAGACGTTCCCGAGTGTCCACACCGAGCAACAGCTCAACCGACCATTCTCATAAAACAGCGAAAATATCTCCACGTCTTCACTTTTATCATCCGTTTCCGCATCCGTTCCCATCCCTCCCACTCTCCTCCATCCTTCTTCCCTTTTTTTTCTTTTTAATGTTTTGATAGATTCTTCTCCTCCACTTTCTCCTCCTCCTCATCTTCTTCTTCTTCACCCTCATCTTCTCGTTCTCCTCCAACGACTACCGTCATCATAACTGCCACCACCACAGCCCCCACCACCACCACCACCACAGCCCCCACCACCACCACCACCACCACCACCACCACCACCACCACCACCTCCACCACCACATTGCAGATCCCGCCTTCTTCGGCCACACCAGTCCTTCACCGTCCTCACCTCCTGAACACAGTTACGAAGCTGGGATAATGCCATTAGAAAACTGATAATATTATTACAATGGTGGCTGCAGGGGACATCACCAGAACCGTTGCGACGCTTCTCCCCAAATCCATATCCTCCTCCACCCTTCCTCCCCACTTCTCCAACACAGTAGCCCAAACAGAAGCCGGGCGTTCCTCCCTCCATTTCTACTTCTCCAACACGTTCGCCCGCTAGCAATCACCGCAGATATATTCGTAATTCTCTTTTCTCCAACAACCTTACAGTTGTCCTCTAAGGGGAAGAACCTCCACCATGGCATCTCCAACACTCCAACACTGTTCTAGTACGCTAAGAACCTTATCGTGAAATGTCCAACTACCCCAGGGTAGTTCTTGTCCAACAAGAACATTTACTACTTCGAAGAGGTATAAGGTTGTTCTGGTCCGCTGGGAGTCTGCAGCAACAACAACAAGACTCGAACTAATCTCCAGTGATCTCAAATCCACAGAGAACCTTCAAGACCCCAGTTCTTTCTTCGAGCACACCCTCCACCCAAGACTTCGAAGGTTGTCCTTGAGATCCCAAGAACCTCCAACAGTGATGTCGTTCTAGTGAAGGAAGGAGAATCTCTGCTAGGACCCCGCGCCCCGCCCCCGTTTCCCTATCATACCGACAACTCCTCCCCTACCCAACCCCATCAATATCCATGGTCGTCATCCCGTCAACCCTTGCGGGGAGAGGGGAGGGGTGAGGGGGGAGGGGGAAGGGGAAAGGGAAGGGGTGAGGGAAAGGGGGGAGGTGGAAGGGGGAAGGAAAAGGGGGAAGGGGGAGGGAAAAGGGGGAGGGGAAGGGGGAAGGGGGAGGGGAAGGGGGAGGGGAAGGGGGGGAGGGGAAGGGAAGAAAGGGAAGGGGGAGAGGTGAAGGGGCAAGGGGAAGAGGTGAAGGGGGAAAGGGAGGAGGTGAAATGGAAGGAGGTGAAAGGGGAGGAGAAGGGAGAGCGGGAAGGGGAGGGGAGAGGTGAAGGGGGAAGGGGGAGAGGTGAAGGGGGAAGGGGGAGAGGTGAAGGGGGAAGGGGGAGAGGTGAAGGGGGAAGGGGGAGTGGGGAGGGCGAGCGGAGAGGAGGAGGGAGAGGAAGTAAAGGGGGAGGGGGAACCTTCTCCTTCCTTACCGCTGTCACTATGACCCTTCCCCCTCCCCCTCCCCCTTCTTCTGGCACAACTACTTATGGAAATTGGTGCCATGCCACATAACAACCAAACGTAATGTCCCTACATCACGTGCCACCAGTGCCACTGCCTCCCCCTCCTCCTCCTCTTCCTCTTCGCCATTGGAGCGCGGGCATTACGATGGCACATTACCAGAGTCATGGCCACATGAGCCCCGCCAACCAATATTTTCCCAAGATTAATCTCTCTCTCTCCCTCTCTCTCTCAGTCTCCTTATTCGCCCTCCTCTATCCTCCCTCTCTCTCTGTGTTCTGTTCCCACTTTCTCTCTCCTCATCCTCTGATATATCTCCTTCCTATATTTTCTCTCCCCCTTCCTAGCTCTCGCTCTCTCTCTCTCTCTCTCTCTCTCTCTCACGCACACACACACACAAACTCAATTCAATGCAATGTTAGTGGATATATACAGACAGGACACCATAAGCATAGCTCCAACCCCATACATTACTATTACAATCACACCCACACCCACACAAACAAACTAGACACGGCGAGATACAAAGGCGGGACACCACGAGCGTAGCTCCCCTTCCCGCAAAATACAACTAGGTAAACACACACACACACACATACACACACACACACACACACACACACACACACACACACACACACATACACACACACCCCGCCCGGTTTCCTCACCGCTGCCGCCCTCCTACGCCAGAAACAATCCCACGTCTCTTCTCTCTCTTTCTCTTCCCCACACACTCTAGTATCGACCCATCTCAACGGCATGGCGCTCACTACCTCTCACGGTAATTTCTTTCTCTCTCTCACGTACTTTCTCTCTTTCTCACGGTACTTTCTCTCACTCTCTCGCACTAGTTTTCTTTCTCCCTACGACCCTCTTAGAAAACTTTCTCTCTCCTCTCTTTCTTTCGCAGTAGTTCTCTCACTACGACCCTCTTTGTATCCCCTCTCTCTCTATCATAGTAAATAGTAGTTTTCTCTCGTCCTACGACCCTCTTAGTAACCTCTTTCTTTCTCTCTCGCATTCAACATTTTCTCAAAAGGGTCCAAAGTACACTTACTTCCCTCTCTTTCCCTCTCATCACTGCCTTTTCTCATCTTCTCTCTCTCTCTCGCATTCAACATTTTCTCAAAAGGGTCCAAAGTACACTTACTTCCCTCTCTTCCCCTCTCATCACTACCTTTTCTCATCTCTTTCTCCCTCTCTCTCTCGCATTCAACATTTTCTCAAAAGGGTCCAAAGTACATTTCCTTCCCTCTCTTTCCCTCTCATCACTATCTTCTCTCTTTTCTCTTACGTTTTCGCTCTCTTCAGGCGGGAGGACGACGCCAACGTTCCGTTCCCGGTTCAGGAACGCCACTCATGTTCCTTATGAAAAAGGGGCCGTTCGGACGGCGTTCCCGGAACTTGGGTGGCGGATCGTAAATTCTATTCCGGATAACGCCGTACGGTTTTAATTAACCGGAGGGGGGGTCGGGGTCGGGAGGGAGGGAGGGAAGGGGGGGGGGAGGGGGCGTCCGGGAGGTCTGGCCAAAGTTTGATAGAGTTAAAAATTGCTTGATGTATGTTTTCGGCAGATAGTTTCATACACACACACACACACACATACACACACACACGCACATACACACATGTACGCACACACAAACGCAAATATGTATACACACACACAAACACAAATATGTATACACACACAGGGCAGTGTACAAGCACACACACGCGCGCGCGCACATACACAAAGAGACACGCATGTACGCACAAACACAAGTATGTATACACACAGGCAAGTGTATACACAAAGACACACACATACACAAATGCGTACACACACACACACACACACACACACATAAACACGTGTGTATACACAGACACACACACAAAGACACACACATGCACGTCCCATTACCAGCCCAGCGAGGCCTCAAATCACTTCCGTCGGTCGGTCGGTCGGTCGGTCCAGTCTCTGCTTCTGGAGACAAATTTCAACCGGAAAGACGTGCGGCTACCGGAGGAGGAGGAGGGAGAGGAGGAAAAGTAGGAGGAAGAAGAGGGAGAGGTGGAGGAGGAGGGAGAGGAGGAAAAGTAGGAAGAAGATGGCGAGGAGGAGGAAGAGGTGGAGAGTGATCACAAGGAGGAAGAAGAGGATGACGGGGAGGAGTACGAAGATGATGACGAGGAGGAGGAAGAGGGTGACAACGAAAAGGGAGGAGGTGAAGGAAGGAATGGAGGAAATGGAGGGAGAGGAGGAAGAGGAAGAGGAGGAAGGGGAGGAAGTGGAGCATTAGGAAACAGGAACAGGAACAGAAGCGGGAACAGGAACGGTAACGGTGGCGGGAACGGGGGCCAAGCGGGAATTAAACAGAAGTGGAGATCGTGAGAGGGAAGAGGAGGTTTGTAATCCGCTTAAAAAGAGGACGCCGCCGAAGGAGGATGTCTAGCTCAAAAAAAAAAAAAAAGAGAGAGAGAGAGAGAGAGAGAGAGAGGGGGGGGGAACTGGGAGAAACGAGGAGACTGGGCGAGATGGGAAGTTATGGGGGGAGAGACAGAGAGGAGAGGGGGAGGGAGAAACCAGGAGAGAGAGAGAGATATATCAGGAGAAAGACCAAGAAAAAGAGAGACCAGGAGAGATAGAAAACCTGTTGAGAGATCGATCGATCAGGAGAAAGACCAAGAGAGAGAGAGAGAGAGAGAGAGAGAGAGAGAGAGAGAGAGAGAGAGAGAGAGAGAGAGAGAGAGAGAGAGAGAGAGAGAGAGAGAGAGAGAGAGAGAGAGAGAGAGAGAGAGAGAGACAGGGAAAAAGAGCCAGGAAACTGAAGAGAAGACGAGCTTTCAAATGATCGACACACATCGAGGTTCGCCTCTCCCCCACCCCTCCCCCTTATCGAAGAACCTTTGAAAAGACCTTACGATCCCTCCAAGGCACTCAACGCAGCTCCTGGGTCTTAAATACGCTTATACGAGTCGCACAGACCTTACACTCCAGATTAGGCGATCAGCACTTCGCTCCAAGGCGGTCACGTGACGAAAGGAAACTTGCTGGTGCACGGGTTCTTTGCTCGCTTCTCTGACAACACAGGCCTTACCGTCCCTACAACGCTATCAGAGAGATAAGAGGGGAGAGAGGGAGAGGAGTAGGGAGAGGAGTGGGGAGAGGGAGAGGAGTAGGGAGAGGAGTACGGAGAGGAGAGATAAAAATACGAGGAGGAGAGGAAGAGGAGTAGGGAGAGGAGAGGAAGAGGAATAGGGACAGGAAGAGGAGTAGGGAGAGGAGTAGGGAGAGGAGAGGAAGAGAAGTAGGAAGAGGAGTAGGGGGAGAAGAGGGAGAGGAAGAGGAGTAGGGAGAGGAGAGGAGGAGTAGGACAGGAGTAGGGGGAGGAATAGGGAGAGGAGAGGAGTAGGGAGAGGAGAGGAAGGGTAGGGAGAAGAGAATAAGAAGAGTTGGGAGAGGGGAAAGGAAAAGGGGGAGGAGGAGGAGGAGGAGGAGGAGGAATGGGAGGAGGAGGAACGGGAGGAGGAAGAAAGGGAGGAGGAAAAAAGGGAGGAGGAGGACAGGGTGGGTGAGAGAGTGGGGAAATTGAAACGGAAAGAAGGGGGAGGGTGAAAGAAGGAGGAAGAAGGAGAAAGAGAGAGTATGAGGGAGGGGAGAGAGAAGAGATGATGAAAGAGGAGTGAGGAAGAGGAAGGAAGGGGCGGAGCAAGAGGAGGAGGAGGAGGAGGAGCAATGGGTCCAGAAAGAAGATGGGAGGTGGTAAACGCCACAGTGAGAAGCACAAGGGTGAAAAAGTAGGACTGTTAAGTGGAGCCTGAATACAGGAAAGAGGGCGAGATGGAGGAGGAAGAAGGAGGAGGAGGAGGAGGAAAAAGAGAGAAGAACATGAGGAAGGAGGAGGGAGGAAGGAGAAGGGAGGAAGGAGAAGGAGAGGGGGCGGGGAGAGAGGAGGATGGAGGAAGAGGAGGAAGAGGAAGGGGGAGGAGGAGGAGGGAGATATTGGTTATTAAAGAGAGAGAGAGAGAGAGAGAGAGAGAGAGAGAGAGAGAGAGAGAGAGAGAGAGAGAGAGAGAGAGAGAGAGAGAGAGAGAGAGAGAGAGAGAGAGAGAGAGACTTAGGGATCAACTCCCCGCTCCCCACCTCCCATCCTAGCTGTCATCCACCCACCCACCCATCCATTCATCCATCCATCCACCACAACCACTACCGACTCCCACAAAGCTTGAGGGATCCAAAAACTTGACAAAAGGCGAAGAATCGAGCCGTGCTACCCCCCCCCGCCCCTCTCTTCCAAGGGAGGGGCAAGTGGTTGAAACTCTTGTGCAGGACACGGCAGGAAGAGAAGAAGAGAGGAAGAGAAGACGAGAAGAGAGGAAGAGAGGAAGTGGGTGAGGATAAGAGGAAGAAGAGAAGAAAAACAAGTGGAAGGGAAGAAGAGAAGACGAGAAGAGATGAAGAGAGGAAGAGAAGACGGGAAGAGAGGAAGAGAGGAAGTGGTTGAGGATAATAGGACAGAGAGAAGAAAAACAAGTGGAAGGGCAAGAAGAAAAGACGAGAAGAGATGAAGAGAGAAAGAGAAGACGAGAAGAGAGGAAGCGGGGAGGATGAGGAAGAAGAGAACAAAAAAGAGTGGAAGAGAGGAGGAAAAGAGGATGAGAAGAGAGGAAGAAGAGAAAGAAAGAGGAGAGAGGAAAAGAAAAAGAGGAAGAGAGATAGAAGACTGTAAGAGGAAGAGGAGAGAACAGAGGAAGGGAAGAAGAAAGGAAGAAAAGAAGAGAGAAAAGGAGGAAGAGACGAAGATAAGACAAGGTTCCTCTCCTGCTACGGCCGAAGCCACCAAAATTTCTTAAAGAATTTCCACGAAAACCACGAAGACCTCGAAGGCCCATTCCTCATCTACTTCCACCTCCTCCTGCACCACCCCATCCTTCACCACCTTCACCTCTCCTCCTCCACCTCATGTATCCCCCCCATCCCTCACCACCTCCCCCTCTCCTCCTCCTACTCCTTTTCTTCATTTTATTCCTCCTTCTTCCATCTCCTCCAGCTTTCAAAATATTCCTCCTCTCCCCCTCTTCCACCTCCTCCTGTATCACCTCATCCTTCACTACCTATATCCCTCACCTCCCCTTCTTTCACCTCCTCTTCCACCCCAACCTTCACTAACCTAACCCTCTCTCCTCCTCCTCTTCCTCGTTTTTCACGTCTTCCCCTTCTTCCCCTGACCAAGCATTTCCCCTGACCGCTTCTTCAGATCCCGGACAGGCCCCCGCAATTCCAAGCTGGGCTTGCGGGCTGCTAGGGAGGAAACTGAGGCGGACGCAAAGACAGGGAAACGCGTGGGAGTGAGGATGGATGGGACTCGGATGAGAAAGAGGGTGAAGGGGGGGGGAGAGGGTGAAGGGGGGCGGAGGGAAAGAACGGGATTGAGGGATGGGAGAGTGGGGGATGGAGGGAGAGGAGGACGGGGGGGGGAGGTAGAGGGTGGCGGGGTAGGGAGAGGGTGATGGAGGAGTGAGAGGGACGAGGAGTAGATGGGAACGGGGGGGAGGGGGACAGGAGAGGGAGCGGGAGAGGGAGCGGGAGAGGGAGAAGGGGAGGGAGCGGGAGAAGGGGAGGGAGCGGGAGAGGGGGAGGGAGCGGGAGAAGGGGAGGGAGAAGTAGATAGGGGGATGGGGACGGTGAAGGAAGAGGGGGAGGGGGACTGTGAAGGGAAAGGGAGAGGGGGACGGTGAAGGGGGAGGAAGAGGGTGAAGGGGGAGGAGGAAGAAGGGATTGGGGAGGGTGAGGTAAAGGCGCAAAGAGGAGATAAGGAGAAAAGGGGTGGGGAGATGAAGGGAAAGGGTAGGGATAAATCATGAGAAAGGGCCGGGATAGGGAAAGGGAGAGTTGGCAAAGGGAGCAGGGCAGGGGAACGGGTAGGGGAACGGGTAGGGGAAAGAAGAGGAAGCAAGGGAGGGAGGGGAAGGAGGGGAAGGAGGTGAGGGGAGGGAGGGAAGGAAGGGAAAGGAAGGGAGGAAAAATGGGGGTGGAAAATGGGAGAGGATGGAAGAAGAAAGAGGAGGGAAGAGAGAGATAGGGGTGAGGAGAGTAAGGCTGATGAGGGGAGGAGAGGGGAGGAGGGGAGGAGGGGAGGAGGGGAGGAGAGGGGAGGTGGAGGAGAGTGGGGGTTAGGGAGGAGAGGAGGGTTGAGAGGGGACAGGAGGATTGAGGGAGCGAGGGAGGAGATAGGGGTGAGGGAGGAGAGGAGGGGTGAGGGAGGAGAGGAGGGGTGAGGGAGGAGAGGAGGGGTGAGGGAGGAGAGGAGGGGTGAGGGAGGAGAGGATGGTTGAGGGAGGAGAGGAGGGGTGAGGGAGGAGAGTAGTGAGAAGGGAAGCAGAGGAAAGAAAAAGGTAAGGCAAGGGCACAGGGAGAAGGGATATTACAAGGTAAGAGTATAGGGAAAGGCTGGGAAATAGGGGATTTTTTTTCCCGAAAGAGGAAAGGGGAAAATGGAAAGGGAAAACGAAAGGGGAAAAGGAAATTAAAGGAGAGAAGGATGAAAAAGAAGTAAAGGAAAGGAGGAAAGCAGGAAAGAAGGAAAAGGAGAGGAGGAAAAGAGATGAGGAAAGGAGAAGAGGCAAGGAGAGGAGAGAAGAAAATGAGAGTAGGAGAGGTGGGGAGTAAAGGAGAGAGAAAAGAAGATGAAAACAAAAAAGGACACGTGAGAAGGAAAGGAGAGGAGAAGAGGAGAGGAGGAGAGGAGGAAAGGAGAAGAGGAGAGGAGGAGAGGAGGAAAGGAGGAAAGGAGAGGAGAGATGGAGAGATCGAGAAAGGGGAACTCGCAAGGGGGAATGTAGATAAGACCCGGTTAAGAGGAAAGAGGGACGAAGAAGGGGAACAGAAGGATTAGGGAATAGAAGCATATAGAACGGGAAAGGGGAGTTGAAGAGGGAAATAGAAAATTAAAAAGCCATTGACGATAAAAGGTCAACTAGGGGAAAAGGGTCACGAGGAAGAGAGGGAGGGAAGGGAAAGGGGGAAGGGAAAGGGGGAAGAGGGGAGGGAAAGGGGATTGGCGAAGACATTGGAACCCCCAGAGGGAGAAATGGTGGGATATACGAAGGTGAAAGAAATGAGAAAGGGAG
>NC_134790.1:32595698-32648198 GCF_046742065.1 Oratosquilla oratoria
ATGTTCAGTGACCCTTATTTCAATAACTAGAATAAGACTTCGTTTACAGAAATCTAGACTTCTCTAAGAACACTTCAACACTATGTCTAACATTCGTGTAGCTTTACAACCTCTTGGTTCATCATTCAGCTTTGCTATGCATGACGGAATGATAATTTGATATTTGGAGATTTGGAAAATAAAATATTATAACCGAAGTCGTTTTTACTCAAACAAACACTCAACGGTCGATGCTGTGGAAGCCTATGGAAGCCCAATGTGTTAACCCCTTAAGGACCAACAAGTTACCAACAGGTCTAGTCTAGTCTAACCTAACTCTTCACACAGACCTGACTACGGAGGAGGTTTCACGGCCGATTCAGAACTCCACAGTCTTCACATTTCTCACCTGAAAAAGGGGAAATAAATTATTAATAACAATAATAATATATGATATATGATATCAACGATATTAGCAATAATTATAATAATATTAGCATAATAATAACATAACGATAATATTAGTAATAATACATACATATACCAACGACTTTTCCCCCCTTATAAGGAAGGTAGCCAAAGTCAAAGGCATAAATACACTCCCACTCATTTCATCCCCACTCCCATTTACCACCAATCCCTCCCTCTTTTCTTGGCTCCTCCTGGATGACGGGTCATACCTGCATCTCGCTCACTGCACTGGGTCAGAAGCAATGTAGCAAGAGACAGCACATCCACAGCAAGGTCGCTTCATTTTATAGCGCCCCCCACCCTCTCCGTCCCCTCATGCAGAAAAGGAGAAGACGGGGAGAAATCCCTTCGGGCTGCGTCAAAATATCATTCACACATACTCCCTCACCCCCATCCCCCCCGTCCACTCCCTTCCATGTATCACATCATCATCCAAGCACAACCATTCTCCACTCACCCTTATCTTGTCTTCTCCCTTCCTTCCTCAACAGACATTCTCCTCTTTCCCAATGCCCCTTTTACCCCATCCATATCATCCTAGAACGGTCCCTCACGCTCACTCCTTCCACACCTCTTTTACTAATCTTTCTTCACTCACTCCTTCCATCTGCCCAAACCATCCCAATACTCTTTCATCAACCCTATCTCCCAACTCTCTTTCCATAATATACACATACTTATAGCAAAAGGCCTTTTACCCCTTACCAGGGGGTTGGTCAATTCAAACAATAATAATAATAATAATAATAATAATAATAATAACAATTATAATAAAAAATAAATCATAAAAACACTAAAAACATAAGCAAAAACGGAATCCCTTGGAATCAATTTTCAAAACAGCACCAAAAGGACTTTCCTCCCTTATAAGCATAAAAAATATGAACCTTTTATAAATATTCTCGCACAATCTATTCTTTGTGCAGAGAGAGAGAGAGAGAGAGAGAGAGAGAGAGAGAGAGAGAGAGAGAGAGAGAGAGAGAGAGAGAGAGAGAGAGAGAGAGAGAGAGAGAGAGAGAGAGAGAGAGAGAGAGAGGGTGAGTGAGAATGAGAGTACGTTGGACGAAAAAATAAAGAGACGCAGATAAGCGACACAGAAAAATGGAAATATATTATCATTAATAAAAAAATAATAATTTATCTTTGTTATGAAACGTGAGGTCTTCTAACAATCTGCTCTTGAAATGTTATTTTGTTAAGTAGTGGTTAAATTAGGTTAGTTTAAGTTAGGTTAGGTTAGGTGCATAAGAACACAAGAATGAAAGAGTTTGCATGAGACCATAAGGCCTACACTCGGCAGCTCCATGTTAGGTTGGGTCCAAACAGCGGGAGGTGGAAGATCAGGGTGAAGATCAGGGTGAAGGTGGAAAAAGAAAATAGGGAGTAGGGAGTGGAGATAATGAAGAAGAGAAAATGAAAGGAGAGGAAGAAAAAAAAAGGAGGATGAGAAGAAGAGAGGAGGAAGAGGAGAAAGAGAAAGAAAAAAGAAGAGGAAAATGAGGTGGAGGAGGAAGAAGTGGAGGAAAAGGAGAAGGAAGAAGAGGAGAAGGAAAAAGAGAAGAAAGGAAGTAGAGGTACAGGGTGTGGGTTACGTGGACAATGCATAAAATGTGGATGGAGAGGAGGAGGAGGAGGAGGAGGAGGAGGAAGGGCGACGGAGTGAGCAAGGAAACCGAGAAGGGAGAGATGGAGATGGAGGAGGAGGAGGAATTCACGGACGGACGGACGGAGGGAGAGAGGGGCTGGAGAGAGGGGCTGGAGGGAGTGGAGGAGGGGGGGAGTGGAGGAGGGGATGCTGGGGAGGAGGGGAAGGAATGAAGGGGCAGGGGGGAGAGGAGGGGAGGGGAGGAGGGAGTGAGACAGATGTGGAGTGCACAGAATTTATAAAGATGGAGTGGGAGGAAGGAGAGGAGGAGGAGGAGGTGTGGGGAAGGTGAGGAGGAAGGTAATAATAATGAGGAGGAGTACTGGAAGAGGAAGAGCTGGAAGAACATAGGACAGAAAATAATTATAAAGTTGAAGACAATAATAATGATGACGAAGATGATGTGGAGGAAGAGGAGGAGGAGGAGCAGAAAACGAAAGCGGAGAACGAGAGGAAGTATTGAGAGAGGAAGAAAGAGAGGGAGAAAGAGGGCGAGAGAAAGAGAGAGAGAGAGAGAGAGAGAGAGAGAGAGAGAGAGAGAGGGAGAGAGAGAGGGAGGGAGAGAGGGAGGGAGAGAGAGAGAGAGAGAGAGAGAGAGAGAGAGAGAGAGAGAGAGAGAGAGAGAGAGAGAGAGAGAGAGAGAGAGAGAGAGAGAGAGAGAGAGAGAGAGAGAGAGAGAGGGAGAGAGGGGGGGAGGTGGCAGGCGATGACGGATGATCAAGGACTGTACCGGCGGGAAGCGAATTAGCCGGCGCCGGCGCCGCTGCCCGAGACCGGGGCCGCCGACCAGCAGGGTAAGGCGACAGCCGGCAGTGTAACGAAGTGAAGAGCGAAGTGAGAGTGGATGGAGGAGACACCAGGACGGGAGGAGGAAGAGGAGGAGGAGGAGGAGGACCGAAGATGGGAAGAGCAAGAGAGGGAGGAGAGAGAGAGGAATGTGAACAAAAACAACGTAGGTGGAGGGGGGGAAGAGTAAGGAAAGACAAGGAGAGGTGTGGGAGGAGGAGGAGGAGGAGGAGAAGGAGGAGGAGGAGGAGGAGGAGGAGGAGAAGGAGCAGGAGGAGGAAAGGTGAAGGAAGAAGAGGAGGAAAAAAGGAAGCTGTGGAGTAGGAGTAGGAGAGGAACAGGATGAAGATGAGGAGGATGAGGAGATGAGGGAGTGAGAAAGAGAAATGGGGGAGATGAATAGGGAGAAAAAAACGAGAAGAGGAAAAGGAGGAGGGCGGAGAGGAGAACGAGGAGGGGTCACAGAAGGGTGGGGGAAAGGGGGGGAGAGAAAAAATTAAAATGGGAAGAGGGTAAGAGGGGTAAGAGGGGGAAGAGGAAGAAGAGGAGGAGGAGGAGGAGGAGGAACACCAGGACGTGAAAAAGAAAATCAAGAAGTAAAAAATCCAAAGAGGAGTAGGAGGAGGAGGAGGGGGAAGAGGAAGGGGAGGAGGGGGAAGAAGAAGGGGAGGAGGATGAGAATGAGGGGGGAAAGATGAGGAGGAGAAGGAGGAAGAAATAACGAACGAGTAGGGTAAAACCATTTGTCACAATACAGTAGTTTCCTCATCACACCGACCTTACAATCCCTACAACGCGATCACTCTAGGGTCACGTCTTTGAGAGATAGATAGATAGAGAGAGAGAGAGAGAGAGAGAGAGAGGGGGGGAGTAAAAGAGAGAAAATTACAGTTTCGAAGAAGAAACAAAGATCAAATGTAAGAAAAGACAACAGGAGGAGGAGGAGGAGGAGGAGTGGTAGGAATCAGGATGAGGGAGGAACGGAAATTGGAGAAATGGAGGAAGAAAATAAAGAAATGTGGGGAGGAGGAGGAGGAAGAGAACGAAGGTGAGAAAAAAGTGGAGAAGATTAGGAAGAAGAGGAAGATTTGGAAGAAAAGGAAAAGACGGAGGAGGAGTAATGGAGAAATAGGAGTAGAAGGAAGAGTAGGAGATGGAGTAGGAAAAGGAGCTGGAGGAGAAAAAGAAGAATAGGAGTAAAGAAGTAGGAGAAGAAAGAGTATGAGTAAGAGAAGGAATAGGAGAAGAAAGAGAATGAGTAAGAGAAGGAATAGGAGAAAGAGGAGTAAGAGGAGGAGCAGTAGGAGGAGGAGTAGAGGGAGTAGGAGGAGTAGGAGAAAAGGGAGTAGGAGTAGGAGTAAAGGAGGAGGAATAGGAAAAGAAAGAGAAGGAATACGAATAGGAGTAGGAGGAGGAGGAGGAGGAGTAGGAGAAGGAGGAGTAGGAGAAGGAGGAGTAGGAGAAAACGAGGGCAAAATGGAGAAAAATCGTTAAGGTTGGGAAAGGGGAGAAGAGGTGGTAATGGGTGTGAAGAGATATGGGAAGATAGTGGAAGACTTTGAAGTAGGAAGAGCTGAAGGTGAAGACGCGAGGAAGGGAGGAGGGAGGAGGGAGGAGGGAGGGGGAAGGAGGAGGGAGGAGGGAGGGGGAAGGAGGGTGGGAGGAGGGAGGGAAGGAGGGTGGGAGGAGGGAGGGAAGGAAGGTGGGAGGAGGGAGGAAGGAGAGGGAAGAGGCAAATCCAAGGCCGAAAGGAAAACGAAGGATGTGACTGGAGTGAGGAGTGTGGTCGAAGGGGAGGAAGAGGAATAGGAGGGGATGGAGTGAGGAGAGAAGGAGGAGGAAGAGGAGAAATGGGGAAGAAGGAAAGTGAGGGAAGATGGAAAAAAGGAGCAGAAGAGGGAAGATGAGAGGAAGAGGAGAGGAAGAGGAGGAGAAGAGGGGAGGGAAGAGGAGGGGAAGAGGGAGAAGAGGAAGAGGGGGAAAGGAGGAGGAACAGGAAGTGAAGGGGAAGAGGGGGAGGAAGTGGAGGAGGGCAGGAAGAGGGAAAGAAAGAGAAGCAGGAAGGAAAGGAGGAGAAACATGAAGTGGAGGAGGAGGAGGATGAGGAGGAGAGGGAGGCGGAGGTAGAAGAGGAAAACTAAAGAGGACGAGGAAGAATAGGAGGGAGGACGATGAGGACAAAGAAAGGGAAAGAGGAGGAAGAGGAGGAGAGGGGAGGTGGAGTTGGAGGGATGTGGAGACTGGGAGGTTACGGAACAGGGGCGGGGGTCAAACAGAGAAGAGAAGAGAAGAGATGATCATCATGAAGAAAAAATGGAGGAACACATAAAGTCATGGGAAACTACAGTGAGAGAGAGGAGAGAGAGGAGAGAGAGGAGAGGAGAGGAGAGGAGAGAGAGAGAGAGAGAGAGAGAGAGAGAGAGAGAGAGAGAGAGAGAGAGAGAGAGAGAGAGAGAGGAGAGAGAGAGGTTGAATTGGCGAGACAGAATGGTGCAAGGTTAAAGAGAAAGAGAGAAAGAGAGAGAGAGAGAGAGAGAGAGAGAGAGAGAGAGAGAGAGAGAGAAGAGAGGAAGGAAGATAAATAGGGGAGAAGATAAAGAGGATGGTGGGAAAGAGAGCTGTGAGGAGAAAAATAATCGAAAAGATAAAAAACGGGGCGAGAACAGATGCACAGACAGGGTGGCGTGATGAAGGAAGACAGGAGGAAGAGGAGGAGTAGGAGGTGGGGAGGAAGAGGAAGAGGAGGGGAGGAAGAGGAGGTGGGGAGGAAGAGGAGGTGGGGAGGAAGACGAAGAGGGAGAGGAGGAGGTGGGGAGGAAGAGAAGGATCCAAAGAAAGCATAAATAGGATGATAAAAAAAAAAAAAAAAAAAAAAAAAAAAAAAACCCGGAAACAAAAAGGGTCTTCTAAAACCGAGCAAGGCGACAGTAAATGGAGGCCATCAAACTCTTTCTCAACAACGTACCCGAGCAGCGGCGACGAAAAGAGGGGTTCTCGACTGTAATGGGGACAGAGAGAAAAAAAAAAAAAAAAAAAAAAAAAAAAAAAAAAAAAAGACAAGGACTTGCCTGGACATGGCAACCGATGCCAGACTGGCACTCCGACCACAGTGCCAAGAATTTCCCCAAACTCGCTGTCCATATGCAACTCTGGCCTTTGGTGTGATCGTGTTTACGATTTTTTTTTTTTTGGGGGGAAGGGGGGATTTGTACTCGCTTTATGAAAATACATATAACAAAATGTCTCTTTCCACCTTATTAGGGGGTGGCCATCCAAAGCATACACACCCACCCTCCACCCATTTCACACCCATCTGTATCCCTTTCATCTTCTTGTGCATGACAGGCCATCCCTCCCTCCCGCCCACTGTCTGGGTCAGAAGCAATGCAACCAGACAGAGCAGACATGTGTAATATTCAAAGAAAACAAAAATGTTCTAAAATTTCTAGGATTCTAACCAATGCTATACAAATTATATATATATATATATATATATATATATATATATATATATATATATACAGATAACACAAAGCTATGATCAAGATACATATCTGGTACCCAATTCTTAAATATCAAATCACAAACATAAACAATCCACTACCATCACCACCTTGGCTACCTCTGTCACCGCTATTCCACCTCCCCTCCTGCTCGTCCTCCATCTCCACCACGGCTAATCACGGGAGAGGTCGTGATAAGCGGAAGGGCAGCGAAGATGAAGACGCGATATGGACTCGGGGCGGGTGTGACCAACCCACCAACAATATTACGGAGTGTTGGGGATGAGAGTGTAGGAGGATGGGAGTGTTGGGGATGAGTGTTGGAGGGTGGGAGTGTTGGGGATGAGAGTGTTGGGGATGAGAGTGTTGGAGGGTGGGAGTGTTGGGGATGAGTGTTGGAGGGTGGGAGTGTTGGGGGTGGGAGTGTTGGAGGTAGGAGTGTTGGGGGCTGGAGGTTGGTGGTGGTGGGGAGTGGTATGGCTGAAGGAGTAGGGTGCCAAGGAATTGGATGGTGACACACGAGTAAAAGTAGTGGAAGTGAGATTGGGAGTAGGGGTAGACATGTGGGAGTAGGATTGGAAGTGGAAATGTGGGATTGGGGGTGAGGGGATGGGGGATGAGGTGAGACATGAGGAAGGTCAAGGGGGCACAAGGAAGGTGACTGAGGTGTCAAGGGTCATAGCAAAGTGGTGTGGTGTGTGTTGTGGTGTGTGTTGTGGTGTGCTGTGATACGGTGTGGTGCAATATGGTGTGATGTAATGTGGTGTGAACTGATACTATGATCATGAAGGGGAGGGGGAGGTAAGGGTATGAGGGGGAGGGGGAAGTGAGGGGGAGGGGGAAGTGAGGGGGAGGGGGAAGTGAGGGGGAGGGGGAAGTGAGGGGGAGGGGGAAGTGAGGGGGAGGGGGAAGTGAGGGGGAGGGGGAAGTGAGGGGGAGGGGGAAGTGAGGGGGAGGGGGAAGTGAGGGGGAGGGGGAGGTGAGGGGGAGGGGGAGGTGAGGGAGAGGGGGGAGGGGGTGTAAATAGTTACCCCTGGGGAATATATTCCATAAGGGTAACTTCAGAACGAGGAGGAGGTGGTGGTGGGAGTGTGTGGAAGAGGGACGGTGCACGGTAAGATGGTGGAGTGTTCCGGTGTTGTGGTTGAAATGCGAGGTGGCAGTAAAAGCGGATGAAAAAGATGAAACGGATGAAATGAGTGATGAGGATGAAGTGAGTGATGAGGATGAAGCGATTGAAGCGGATGAAACGGGTGAAACGGATGAGACGAGTGATCAAATGATGTGGATGAAACGGAATAGTGGATGAAAGCGGACGAGAGGTTCCACAAGCATTCAGATCAAAATATCAATAACGAATAAACGAAAAAGAAAATACTAATAAAACTAGAAAACAAAAATTAAATAAATACATAACCAGAAAATAATAAATATATAAATGTAATAAATCAACCATCAAGTTTCACCTTGTCAATTTAATCACCTTTCACTGCAAGGTTTATGTTAATGTGTGTGTGTGTGTGTGTGTGTGTGTGTGTGTGTGTGTGTGTGTGTGTGTGTGTGTGTGTGTGTGTGTATTTATAAAACAATTAAATCAATAATAATAGAAAAACCAATAGAAATAATTCCTGTATACTAGACAACACCAAACAACCACCCTAATATCTAACTTTCTACCACGACCGCAACCTAGTTCTAAGCATTCTCTAATTTAAACATTCCCCAGTCATTCTTGACATTTCCCAAGATATTTCAGGCATTTTCCTCACCATCCACGCATTAACCAATTCTTAATCTTCACAGATCCACAACACAAACCTGTTTTACAGATTTTTCGAATATTCTAAAATAAATCCCAACCATTTTCCTCGTTCTTCACTCCACGAGAGACAGCGTCTCTGGGGATTTAGGGGATTTGCATTTGTGGGATTTTTTTCTCTCGATTTGTTAGTTTAGTGTTTAAATTGTAGTTATTATGTATGCGTGTGTGTGTGTGCATATATGTATGTGTGTGTATGTATGCATTTAAGTCTATGTGTGTGTATGTGAGTGTCTACTTATATGTGTGTGTGTGTGTGTGTGTGTGTGTGTGTGTGTGTGTGTGTGTGTGTGTGTGTGTGTGTGTGTGTGTGTGTGTGTTTGTAGGTAGGTATTTATATATGCATGCATGATGTATATGTGTAATACAAATGAAAGGAGCTAAACTCGCGGGGTCCCGTTTTTTTTATCCACATATCACACCTAGTTTTAAGTGTTTGCACCTGTGATATTTTCGGCGTTTCCCGAATTGCTGGTGTGGTGTTAAATGTGAGTTAATGTGTGTGTGTGTGTGTGTGTCTGTGTGTGTGTGTGTGTGTGTGTGTGCGCGTACGTGTGTGTGTGTACGTATGTGTACGTGTGTGAGTGCGTTGGACTACATACTAGTAGATTTAACGGGTGTCATCAAAGTCCGATGTACCAATTCTATTCAATATTGCAACATTTGCACTTAATTAGGTACGGGGACAAAATTAAAAAAGTAAATTCTTGTTGCTTATGAAAGACAGTTTCATTAGAAACAAAATACTTTTTATTTTATTTTTTTAAACTTGAAAAAATAAGGGAGATAATATTATTCTTATCCCGAATTTTTGCTAGACTTTACCATAAAAAAGTGAGAATGAAGGTTGGTAATTTGTAAAAATGTTGGTAAAGAAATACACAAACGCTAAACCACTGGTCCAATTTTATTGAAATTTGGAATACTTGGGTTTTATGGATCAACTAATCCCCCCTGAGCATGTCTAAAGCAATGTGGGACATCTCCATCATACCAAATTTGCCTTTTCACTGCAACTACTAACTTGTCAATTTAGTCTAATAAAGCACTTACGGGGTTATCACACTGGGCTATTTTTCCGCCAACCTCCGATTTATCGGCGGTACCGCCCACCTCCAGAACTTTTTCCGCCGTAAAATCACTGGGGGGAAATGATTTACCTCCAGCATATCAGATTCCTTTCCGAAAGCTACGGACTGTTCCAACAGTCGGAGGAAAAATAGCCCAATGTGATAACGTCTTAGTCGGCTATTGATTAGGCAGTGAGGGCTCCTTCGACATCGGAATGTCCTGTCAGAGTGAGCAAAGGCAGTCGTGAGTTTCATGATGTGAATGACAATGCATGATGTAAGGATATACGACTGTGTTGAATGCATGACGAGCTGTAATACTCCAGGAATGTACGACACGGCGATGGCCCAAATGCGGAGGAACATTTTGTTAAGATGGGGAGACACTCAAGTCAGGAATTTGGGACTCAGATTGCGAAAGTGCCAGAGTTCGGAAAAGGGGCAGAATAGGATGACAAGTGACACAGGTGCCATTTATTTTATTTATCTATTTTATTTATCAATTTATTTATTTATTTATTCGTTTTTTAGGGTGGCTGTGTTATAGGGTAACATGGTGGGAGGGGGTGTATTCTATTATTTTTATTATTATCATTATTAATTATTATTATTATTATTAATGGCCGTATTATAGGGTGACAAGATGGAAGGGGATGTAAGGAAGGTTAGGTTATTCATTATTATTATATATACATCTTTTCTGGTAAGGTGGTCGTGTTATAGGTTGGCGAGGTGGGAGGGAGTGTGTAAGGTGGCTAGACATCTAGTGTCAGGTGACACGAGCATTAGGGACAGAAACACGAAACGTGTCGGGTGCCAGAGGCACAAGAAATGGCGCCAATGGTGGTGAAAAAACAAAACAAAACAAAATAAAAATTGAGACTCTGTGGGTCAGCACTAACCAGCGCTTCTATCTAGCATAAAACTTGTTCAGTCGATAACACAAACTGAGAAATAATGAGGAAAAATAATAAGATATGAATACGAGTAAAAACAGAAAAATAAAAAAAAAAGAGAGAAGGAAAAGAAGAAGGAAAGAAAGGAAGAAGCGGGGGAGGAGAAAGTGGAGGAGGAGGAGAAAGTGGAGGAGGAGGAGGAAGTGGAGGAGGAGGAAGTGGAGGAGGAGGAGGAGGAAGAGGAGTAGGGGGAGATGTAGAAAAAAGAGGAAGAGGAGGAAGTGAAGCGGGAGAGGAGGAAAAGGAGAAAGAGGAAGAAGAGGAAGCGGACGCGGAGGTGGAGGAGGAGGTGGAGGAGGAGGAGGAGGAGGAGGGGGGAGGTCCAAGCGCGATGACGACCCCCGAGCAACAGGACCCGAGGATTGCAGAGAGAGAGAGAGAGAGAGAGAGAGAGAGAGAGAGAGAGAGAGAGAGAGAGAGAGAGAGAGAGAGAGAGAGAGAGAGAGAGAGAGAGAGAGAGAGAGGAGATAGAGGAGAGAGAGAGAGAGGGAGAGACAGGCACCAAGGGATCCAAGTATTTACACAACAAATTGAATAACCAAGACAGCAGCACACGGGCAACTGGCCGGCAGGGACGAAGGAGGGAGACAGGGGGAGGGGAAGTGGAAGAGAGGAGAGAGGAGGGAAGGAAGAAGGGTGAGAAGAGAGAGGGAGAGTGGAGGAGAAAAGGAGACATGGCGAGGGAGAATGGAAAAGAAGAGAAGAGGGAGGGATGGAGGGAGAGAGGGAGGGAAGAGAGGGAGGGAGGGATGGAGGGAAGAAAGGGGTGAGGAGGGGGGGATGGAGGGAGGAGAAAGGGGTGAGGAGGGAGGGATGGAGGGAGGAGAGAGGGATGGAGGGATGGAGGGAGGAGAGAGGGAGGGAGGGAGGGAGGGAGGGAGGAAGGGGGTGAGGAAGGAAGAGGAGGAGGATGGAAGGGAGGAAGGAATGGAACGAGGGAGGGAAGGAGGGGGGTCATCTCTAACTAAAACGACGAAAGAAATGGTGGTGGGCGAGGAAGGCGAAGAAGTAAGGGGAGATGGAGGTTGAAGGGGAGAGGGAAGGAAGAGAGGAGACGATAGTAAATTTGAAGAGGAAGAAGAAGAAAAAGAAGAAAAAACGAAGACGAAGAAACGATGGAGAAGATAAAACAAGAAACTGAAGAAGAAACAGAAGAGGAAACAGAAAAGGAAGAAGCAGAAGAAAACGGCAAAAAAAAAAAATAAATAAATAAATAAAATAAACAATGGAGCACGACTTCGAGAAGATCGACTGTGAGATCGAAGAGGACGCAGAGAGATTCCTCCATCCAGTCGTCCTGCCACGCCTCGCAGGGGGTGGGGGGTGCTGAGACATCTCTAGAGGATCTAGAAAAGTTCCCAGAGCATTTCTTCCGAAACTAGAGCTTCTATCCATGGTGGGTTAATATCGCACCGAAGAAGTTCAAGAACTGGTTTACCAATAGAGTGGTTAACGCATGGAATAGACTTAGTAACCATGCAGTGAGCGCTGAAACTATTTGTTGTTTTGAGAGAAGGTTAGATAACTTTATGGATGGGGATGATAGGTGTTACTGGACATGAAACTACCTAGTGCAGGCCTTATGGCCTCTTGCATTCTCCTTCATTCTTATATTCTTATGTGGAAGTCACTGAAGGAGAGGATGAGAAGAAATTATTTTTCTAATTCATTTATCTATTAATCCATTTATTCACAAATAATCTTTCCGGCCGTCGCCACGGGAATCGAACCGAGACTCAGCTTGATGCCAAGCCATCACCTTACCAACTGCGCAACTGGTACGGTGACGGCTTGGCATCAAGCTGAGTCTCGGTTCGATTCCCGGGGCGACGGCCGGAAAGATTATATATAGTATTTGTATGACGTCGCTGTTACTGGCGATTCACTCCAGTTTATTTATTTTTCAGACTATGGAAGTAGAACGGAGTGTACAAGTTAAAACTAACCAGCCTTTTCTCTCTCTCTCTCTCTTTCTCTCTCTCTCTTTCCCACTCTCTCTCTCTTACACACACGATTAAACAGTTCCGAGAAAGACAAGGAAGGTGACGAGCATTAAAGGCGTATACTACACACGTACAGTACACACGCAGAAGAGGGGAGAAGAGGGGAGATGATGGAAGATAAGGGGAAAGGCCAAGAGCCAATCCTGAATCGGGAAAGGAGGAGGATGACGAGGCGGAGGAAGAGGAGGAGGAGGAGGTGGGGGAGAAGACAATAGACTACCGGCTTGAGTAAGATGTCCTCAGTTGGGGAGAACGAAAATGGGGGAGGAGGAGGAGGAGGAGACAATAGACTACCGGCCTGAGTAAGATGTTCTCAGTTGGAGAGAACGAGGAGGGGGAGAGGAGGAGGAGGAGGGGGAGAGGAGGAGGAGGGGGAGAGGAGGAGGAGGAGGAGGAGGGGGAGAGGAGGAGGAGGGGGAGAGGAGGAGGAGGAGGAGGAGGAGGAGGAGGAGGAGGAGGAGGAGCAGGAGGAGGAGAAGGGGAGAAAATGAGAATTTGGGGAAGACGAGGGGAAGATGATGACGATAAGAAGGAAGACAGAAGGAAGGCAGAAGATAGGATGGGAAGAGCGGAGGAAGAGGAGGTGGAAGAGGAGGAAGAGGGGGATGATGTGGGAGGGGATGATGATGATGATAAGGAAGACAGGAGATGGGACGGGAAAGGAGGTGGAAGAGATGGAAGAAGTGGATGATGGGGAAGAGGAGGAGGGAAATCTGGGAGAGAAGGAGGAGGGGGATGTGGGAAAGAGAAGGAATTAGGCAGGGGTGGGATGGGGAAGGGATGGGAGGGAGAGAGAGGGAGAGAGAGAGAGAGAGAGAGAGAGAGAGAGAGAGAGAGAGAGAGAGAGAGAGAGAGAGAGAAGAGCAATAGAAAGGGGGATGGAGGAAGAATATGTGGAGGAGGGTAGAGGAGGAGGAAAGCATGGGATGGGATGGGATGGAAAGGGGAGGGGGAGGTGAAGGGCAGGAGAAAGTGTGGGGGTGGGCAATAAAACTCGACTTTAAATGCTTCTTAAAAATATATTTTTTACGTAAATTAATGCGTTTTTATCAGTATATTAAAATATATTTCATATTTTAATCATACATACATATACCAAGGCTTTTTCCCCCTTTCAAGGGAGGTAGCCAAAAAGGGAAAGGCATAAAATCACTCCCACCCATTTCATCCCTAAATACACTCCACACCCCTCCCACCCTCCCTCTCATCTGAGCACCTCCTGGATGACGGGTCATCCCTGCACCTTGCCCACTGCCCTGGGTCAGAAGCAGTGTCGCAAGACACAGCACATCCACAGCAAGGCCGCTTCATTTAATCGGCGACCCCCCTCTCCGTCCCCCCTTGCATATAAGGAGAGGACGGGGAGAAATCCCTTCGGGCTGCGTCAAAATTTGCTCACACATACTACCCCCCCACCCCCCCGCCCATTCCTCCTCATGCAATCACAACATCATCCATATACAACCATTCTCCACTCACCTCTGTCTTCCGTCCTCTCCCGTCCTTCCTCAACAGACATTCCCCTCTTCCCCAAAGCCCCCTTCACCCCTTCAACTGATAAAAAAGCCTAGAGGTCAGAGGGGGAAGAAACTGGGGGGAAGGAAGGTAATGGAGAAAAGGGGGAAAAGAAGAAAAGGAAGAAGAAGAGAAAAGGAAGAAGAAAAGAAAAGGAAGAAGAAGAGAAAAGGAAGACACACTGAAAATCTGGGTGGGTGGCCGGCCCGGAAAAGCCGCGATCCGGGGTCCAGAGACGGGAGGAGGAGGAGGAGGAGGAGGAGGAGGAGGAGGAGTAGATGTAAAAAGAGGAGGGAGTAGAAGTAGAAGGTGGAGGAAGTTGTAGTAGTAGTAGTAGTAGTAGTAGTAGATGGAGTACAAGTACTAGTAGAAACAGGAGGGAGTAGAAGTAGGAGGAAGTAGAAGTAGTAGTAGGAGGAGGAGGAGGAGGAGGAGGAAGAGGTATGAGGAAGGAGGAAGAGGAGGAGGGGCAGAAGACTAGAAGCAGATGGAGAGAGGAGATGATGGGGATGGGGAGGAGAGGGAGGTAAAAGAGGGGGGGCGAAAAGAAGTGCAGAAAGGAGGACGAGGAGGAGGAAAAGGGGAGAAGTTTGGGTGGATGAGATGGAGGAATAGGCACCGGAGGGAGAGGAGGGAGAGGAAGAGGAGGGGAGGAGGAGGAGGAAGGTGTAGAGGAAGAGGTGGAGAAAGAGGAAGAGGTGGAGGGAGAGGAGGGAGAAGAGGAGGGAGAGGAGGAAGAGGTGGAGAAAGGATAAGACCCCTCGAACGAAGAGAGAGAACAGATGAGCAGAGGAGTACAAGAGGCAAGCAAGGAAAAAGAAAGATGAAGTCAGAGAATGGAAATAGGAGAGAACATGAGGTAGCGAGGAAGAAACGCTATGTGAGTAAAAGGTGTGTGTGTGTGTGTGTGTGTGTGTGTGTGTGTGTGTGTGTGTGTGTGTGTGTGTGTGTGTGTGTGAGTGAGAGAGAGAGAGAGAGAGAGAGAGAGAGAGAGAGAGGAGTGAACGAAAGAGACAGAAAAAAGGAGGGGAGAGTTAGAAAAAGTGAGAGAGAGAAAGGGAGAGAGGGAAGGAGGGAGAGAGAGAGGGGGTGGGGGGCGAGGGGAAATGTGAACCGCAGCTGAGGAAATAGTGAGTGACGGCGGCTTCAGCCAAAGAGACCCCGACCGAAGCTCTGAAAAGGGAGTAAACACGGACCAGGAAGAGGAGGAGGGGGGAAGAGGAGGAGGGGGGAGGAGAAAGAGGAGGAGGAGGAGGGAATAGGAACAGGTAGGAAGAGGGCGGAGGAAAAGGTAGGAGGAGGAAGAGGAGGGAAAAGTAGGAGGATGGGTAGGAAGAAGGGGAGGAGGAGGAAGGGGAGGAGCAAGAAGAAGAGGAGGAAGAGGAGGAGGAGGGTTAAGGGGAAATGGAGGAAGAGGAGGGAGGAGGAAAATATAGAAGGACGGAGAAGGGGAGGAGGAGTAAGGGAGGAGGAGTAAGGGAGGAGAAGGAAGAGGGATGAATGGAAGTGCTGGAAGAACAGGAGGAAGAAGACAGATGAGAGATGAGGAGAGGAGGAGGGGAAGGAGTTGGGATGGGATAGATGAAGAAAGAAGATAAGGAGGAGGAGGAGG
This sequence comes from Oratosquilla oratoria, assembly GCF_046742065.1. Taxonomy (NCBI): domain Eukaryota; kingdom Metazoa; phylum Arthropoda; class Malacostraca; order Stomatopoda; family Squillidae; genus Oratosquilla; species Oratosquilla oratoria. Next base: position 32,611,058 of record NC_134790.1, read on the forward strand.
AGGAAATATCAAATCTCGTATATTGGCCAATCTGTGGGTAGTGTGAGTGTGTGTGTGTGTGTGTGTGTGTGTGTGTGTGTGTGTGTGTGTGTGTGTGTGTGTGCGTGTATGTGTGTGCGTATGTATGTGTGTGTGTGTGTGTGTGTGTGTGTGTGTGTGTGTGTGTGTGTGTGTGTGTGTGTGTGTGTGTGTGTGTACACACACCCTTCTGACCCCAAGTACAGTTATGTACACAATCGGGCTCCTCATCCAGTGAATACACTCGCCCCTTGAGCGTCGAGCCTCACTTTAATATATTTATTCTGTCTAACGCCAAGCTATTCCATTCAGCTGACGGGAGAGCCTTGTCTCTCACCACCGCTCCCTGTACATGAAGTTAGCGTCACCCCTACCGCCCAGAGGCACGCGGTTTATGAGGTCAGCTTCATGGAGAAAACAGCAGATTTTGAAGAGAATATGATTAGATTATAAAATTATGACACAGACACACATATACATAGAAACTATCCTAATTTTTTTCCATGGAGACACAGAAACGGGACTCCACGAGCGTAGACATCTTCCTGCCGAAGAACAGAGTTCGGTGAGTGAGTTCGATGAACGACTTCGAATAAAAGCCCATCGACAAGCGAAGAAAGTGCTTGTGGGCAGTTGCTGGAGACGGGGCACGGCACAGGAGGAAGGAAGGAAGGAAGGAAGGAAGGAAGGAAGGAAGGGAGACGGGCAGACGGGGAATGGGGAAAAAGGAAGTAAGAGATGAAAGAGAGAAGGAGAGAGCAAGAGAAAGGAGAAATGGAGAAGAGTGGGAGTGGATGGTAGAAATGAAAATAAGGGAATAGATAGATGGACAGAGATAGACAGAGGGGAAAAGGTGGGTCGAGAGGGGAGGGGAATGAGAGAAGGGGAGGGGAGAGGGGTGGAGGGGGGAGACGGAAGGGGGAGAGAGGGGAGGGGGAGGGGGGATCGTGCGAATACCGTGACGTGTAATAATCACCTATCACCCTTCTGGCTCATCATCCACTTGACACTGTCACACAAGTCCCGAAAGAAATAACTTTTTTTGTGCGTATCCCCAGCCAATAAAAATATCTCCATAACTGCGGTGAAATAACAATAATAATAATAATAATAATAATTAATAATAATAATAGATCACATGAAGAATCGTCACCCCAGACTTCGACAGGGTGACAATTCTTCATGTGGGCCATCCTGGGTTTACGATTCTTCGGTTGTATAAGTTGATGACAATAAGCATAACCCTCACTCAGCCTAACCTAACGTAACCTAACCTCATCTTTATTCCACTATTGATATTCGGCGTACTGAAGTGACAATTCTTCAGGTGGGATCTCATGGGGTGACGTTTCTTCATATGGGCGTTCTGGGGTGACAATTCTTCATGTGATCCTTTTATTCCTAACTAGTTTCGCCTGAGTGGCTTCTTCAGAGGAGGAAGAAGCCAATCAAGTGAAACTAGTTAGGAATAAAAGTATTTCCCTCAGCCCGTGTTGCCTTTATCGCCTATCCGGAACAACAAATACATACATACATACATATACCAAGGCTTTTTCCCACTTACAAGGGAGGTAGCCAAAAAGGAAAAGGCATAAAATCATTCCCACCCATTCCATCCCTGAATACACTCCACACCCCTCCACCCTCCCTCTTATCTTAGCACCTCCTGGATGACGGGTCATCCCTGCACCTTGTCCACTGCCCTGGGTCAGAAGCAGTGTCGCAAGACACAGCACATCCACAGCAAGACCGCTTCATTAAATCGGCGACCCCCCCTCTCCGTCCCCCCATGCATAAAAGGAGAAGACGGGGAGAAATCCCTTCGGGCTGCGTCAAAACAACAAATAATAATAATAATAATAATAATAATAATAATATTTAAAAACAACAAATAATAATAATAATAATAATAACATTGATGATTCAGTTTAACGTCGCGAAGTCTACCTTTCAGGAGGCTAGGACGGTGCCTTTTACAGAAAAATCTGTGGGTTGGAATATTTATGAACCATGCCCTTGGTCCAACTCGCTGGCGGCAGATTTCGAATTGTCATCAACGCGACCTCCGCCGCAAGAAGCGACGCTCTTAACACCGATCGGCCATCGGGCATCCACAATAACAATAATAAAACAATTAATAAAAATAAATATACACCAAAAAGCTTCTTTTCCCTTATAAAGGACGGTAACCAGCCCCTCCCCCATGCACCCACCCTACCCATCCCATTCCTATCTATCACCCATTCGTTTACATTTTATGTCACCAAACATAAATAATAAAGATAAATCAACAAATAAATAATTGATTAAAACAAACACGTAAATATTCCTTCCTCAGCCAAACGCCATAATGATGATAAGAAAATGGAACGAGTCTCTAAGTTGCCATTATCACTATATCAATAAATAGAAGCTATATCGAGGAAATATATTAGACCTTAACTGACTGGTATGGGAGGGAAGGGAGAGGTAGGTGTGTGTGTGTGTGTGTGTGTGTGTGTGTGTGTGTGTGTGTGTGTGTGTGTGTGTGTGTGTGTGTGTGTGCGCGTGTTGGGGGAGTGATGGAAGGGAGGGGGATGGAAGGGGAGGGGAGGGGAGGAGAGGGAGAAGGGAGTGGAGATGAAGGATGGGAAGGTGGGAGGGGGAGTGGGAAGGGGTAAGTGGAAGGGGGGAGGGGAGGGGAGGGAGAGTTCGAAGAGGGTGAGACAGGAAATGAATGAGACTAAAGAAGAGAAGTTTGTTGACAGGGAGAATGAGGGAGGGGAGGAGGGAGAGGGGAGGAGGGAGAGATAATGAGGCAAGAAAAGTGGGGAGGATGGCGGAAGGTGAGGAGGAAACATGGAAAGAAGAAAAAATGTGTGTGTGTGTGTGTGTGTGTGTGTGTGTCCTGATTAATCTCAATTTTACTCAACTGAGATAGATAGATAGATAGATAGATAGAGAGAGAGATGAGAGAAACTGAGAGGAGAAAGTCAAGTTTACTGGAAGGACAACAACGTCCTTCGTGCATAACCTCGTCCGAAGGTTTCCCTGACATAACCATTTCCTTTGCACCCAAGGTCAGTAAAGACAAACAAGCCTTGTCGACGAAGAGGGGGAGAGGGGGAAAAGGAGAGGGGAAGAGGGGGGAGATGGGAAGACGGGGAGAGGGGAAGACGAGGAGAGGGGGAAAAGGAGAGGGGAAGAGGGGGGAGATGGAAAGACGGGGAGAGGGGAAGACGGGGAGAGGGGAAGACGGGGAGAGGGGAAGACGGGGAGATGGGAAGAAGGGAGAGGGGGAGATATGAAGAGGTGGAAATAGGGAGAGGGGAAGAGGTGAAGAGGGTGAGAGAGGAAGAGATGAAGAGGGGAAGAGGTGAAGAGGGTGAAGGGGAAGAGGAGAGGAGATGGGTAAAGTGGGCCCTACACGATCATAATTATTGCGCAATATTCCGTATTGTACAATATTATTGGCGGGGTGTTGGGATGGTATTGAAGAGGCACAAGTGTTTGGCTTGTAAATTTGAGGTCTTCAATATATTGTGCCATTCTTCAATACCATCCCCACACCGTCAATAATATTGCACTATACGGAATATTGCGCAATAATACTGATCGTGTAGGGACCGCTTACGACAAAGAATATATGGGGGATACTGGTAGAGAATGGGTAAGTAAATTTGGGGGAGATGGAGGGGGAGAGGGTGGGAAAGAGGTGGATTAGAAAAACTGAGGGAGGACGGGTAAATAAATTTGGGGAAGAATGGGTAAAAATAGTTCCAGGGGAAGGGGGAGAAGAGGGGGAAGTGGGAGGGAATGAGGGGGAGGAAGTAAGACGAGGGGAAGGGAAATGGGAGGGCACGAGGGGAAACCTACAACCTACAGCTGAAGTTAGTAGACAAAGACCGAGAGATAGAGAGATAAACAGATAGAGATATCTTGATCCCAGTCCGGGGACCGAGTGTCAACCCCTCAGGGCTGCACCTTCTGATGAAGATGAGGGGGCTGCCACGTTTCGCCAACAACCATAATCACGTATACTGTATAGTTTCTACCAGATTTCTATCAACGCATACACCACATTTACATCATTCAACAAAAAATTAACTTGACATGCATATACACTTAATACAAAAATTAAGTCGCACAATTACTTAATTCAATACAGAATCTGCACTCTTACGTCACTCTATAAATACTTTAACGAAATATATATATATATATATATGTATACATATATATATATATATATATATATATATATATATCGTTTAATCTAGAAACTTAACAGCAATAGTAATAATAATAGAATCAATCTTTATTTCATTTAACCTAGGAAATTACCTTCTACAAAGTCGAGAAAATGGGGGCGCATGATTCTAGAAGACGATTTATAGAAGCGATGGGAAATCACAAGATTTGTTTGACCCCCGGGCGCATAAATCGCTAAGATGCCACAAGGGAGCCGGGGAGGGAGGGGAAAGAAGGGGAGAAGGGCGGAGAGGGGCGAAAAGGGGAGAGGGAGAAGAGCTGAGAGTGAGGGGAGAAGAGGGGAGAGGGAGAGGAGGTGAGAGGGGAGAAGAGCGCAGAGGGAGATGAGGGGAGAGTAATGTGATAAAAGAGAAGAGGTGAGAGTGAGGGGGGGAGAGGGAGAGGAGGTGAGAGGGGAGAAGAGCGCAGAGGGTGATGAGGGGAGAGTAATGTGATAAAAGGGGAGAAGAGGTGAGAGTGAGGGGAGAAGAGGTGAGTGAGGAGAGAAGGGGTGGGAGTGAGGGTAGAAGAGGGAAAAGTGAGCGGAGGGGGAGAGAATGGAAGAAGGGGTGACAGGGGCTACGAGAGGTAGTGAGAGAGGGGAAAGAGGGGAGAGTGAGTGGAGGGAAAGGGAATGGGGTAAGGGGGTGTGGGAAGGGAAAGAAGAGAAGGATTGTGAGGGAAGAAGAGAGTAAGAGGAGGTAAAATGAGGGAGGGAGGAGAAAGAAGAGGAGAAGGATAGTGAGGGGAGAAAAGGGGAGAGTGAACAGAGGGGGAGAGAATAGGGGAAGGAGCAAGAGGTGGGAGATCGGAAAGCCGGGGAGAAGTAGGGAGTTAGGGGAGATGAGGGGAGAATGAGTGGAAGGGGAGGGAATGGGGGAAGGGGAGGGAATGGGGGAAGGGGAGAGAATGGGGGAAGGGGAGGGAATGGGGGAAGGGGAGGGAATGGGGGAAGGTGTGAGGGGGAAAGAATGGAGGGGGAAAGAGGGGAGGGGGAAATAGGGGAGGGGGAAAGAGGGGAGGGGGAAAGGTGGGAGGGGGAAGGTGGGAGGAGGTTTGTGGGAGTAGAAAGCTGAGGTGAGAGGGGATAGAGAAAAGGTGGGAGGGGAAAGGTGGGAGATGAGAATGGAAACGATGTAGGGGAAAATTGGGAGGGGGAAAAGGGAGAAGGGAGAGGGGAAAGGAGCGAAGTGAAAGGGGAAAGCTGGGAGGGGAAATGTGGGAGGGGAGAGGTCAGAGGGGAAAGGTCAGAGGGGAAAGGTCAGACAAGAGATACGAGGGAAGGAATCTGATGGATGAGAAGTGAGAGATAAGAGGCGAGATTAGAAAAAATGAAATTAGGACAAGTGAGAAGAGGAAAGGAAGAAGCGAAGGCGTGAGAGGGAAAGGTGAGAGGTGAGAAAGGAGAGTTACAAGGGGGGAAGGGAAAATGAGAGGGGAAGCAAGGGGAAAGAGGAGAGAGTGGAGGAAAGTGGAGGAAGTCGAAAGCCGACAAAAATGGAGAAATAGGAGATAGGAGGAGGAGGAGGAGGAGGAGGAAGAAGAGGAGAAATTGGAGATGGGAGGAGGAGGAAGAGGAGAAATTGGAGATGGGATGAGGAAGAAGATAAGGATGTGGATGGGATGAAGAGGAGAGCGGGAGGAGGAGGTGGGCGAGGATGGAAAAAGAAATGGGAGATGGGAAAAGAAAGAGGAAGAGGAGGAGGCGAAGGGGGATAGGAGGGGAAGGAAGTTGGGAGGAGGAAGAGGCTGGGAGAAGGGGAGGAGGTGAAGGACGGTGGGAGGAAGGAGAGGAGGAGCGGAGGAGGAGAAATGGGAGATGGGAGGAGGAAGGGGAAGAGAAAGGAAGAAAAGAAGAAAAAGGAGAAAAAGGAGGAGGAGGAGGAGGAGGACAAGGAGGGTGGGAGAAAGAAGAGGAGGAAAACAAGGAAGTGGAGGAGGGAGGGAGGGAGGAGGGAGGTGGAAGAAGCTGGGAGGAGGTGGAGGAAGTGAAGGATGGGAATGTTAGAGTTAAATGGATGTGAGGAACAGAATTTCAGGGAAAGTGAGGGAGACGGAGGAAGAGAGAGAGAAAGAGAGAGAGAGAGAGAGAGAGAGAGAGAGAGAGAGAGAGAGAGAGAGAGAGAGAGCGAAGGGGGTCACGACATTGAGAAGTTAACAAGACACTACAAGGAACTGGCACAGAAAGTTGAGGGAGAAAGGGTTACTGGTTGGGAGGGCGGAGGAGGAGGAGGAGGAGGAGGAGGGAATATAGGCGGTCGCCGAGGAGGAAGAGTAGGAAAAGGAGGAGGGAATATAGGAGTCCACCGAATGGGGAAGAGGAGGAAACGAAGAAGAAAAGGAAACGGAGAAGGAAGAGGAGGGAAAAAAGGAATTATGAGGACGACACTGAGGAGGAAGAGGAGGAGGTAGAAGAAGAGGAGGAAGAGGAGGGAGGAAAAGCAATCAATTGGGGTTTAGGGGGGCAGTGGGGAGAAGGTGTGGGGGGTAAAGATAACGGGTGGGGGTGGGGAGGAAGATGTGTCAGAGAAGCCAGCGAAGATGTGGGGGAGGGGGTTGGATTTGGGGTGTAGTATTACGTCGCCCACAACCAGCGCTTCTATCCTTGTAGACAAGATCGCGCTGAAGAGTCGGAATCATAGAGTGCTGGAATGATCCAAAGGGTAGAGATGAGGTCTTGCATATTTGTAGGGGAAGGGAAGGGGAAAGGGAAAAGGGAGAAAAGGTGGGGAACAGAAAGGAAAGGAAGGGCAAGGTAAGGGAAAGGGAGAGGAAATGAAAGGAAGGGAAAAGGAAGGGAAAGAAAGGGAAAAGAAGGGGATGGGAAGATCGAATGGTTAGGAAAAGCGTCCTGCAAAGTCGAAGGGAAGGGAAGAGAAGGGAAGGGATGGAAAGAGAAATGAAGGGGAGGGAAGGAATTCACAGAGCACGCTGGGAAAGCTACAAGCGCGCGAGAGAGAAAGAGAGAGAGCGAGAGAGAGAGAGAGAGAGAGAGAGAGAGAGAGAGAGAGAGAGAGAGAGAGGGGGGGGGAGAGGAAAGAGGATTGGAAAAGAGAACAAGCCGACAGGATAGGTAGAACAGGTGTCTAGAACAGGTGTCTAGAACAGGTGTCTAGAACAGGAGACTAGAACAGGTGTCTAGAACAGGTTCTAAAACAGGTGCAGGATGAACATGACAACAAGGTGAAAGAACAGACGAGAGAGGAGGTGTGATACGGGGGGAGGGGGAGGGGGAGGGAGGAGAGAAGAAAGAACACAGAAGCGGCAAAGAAAACCGAAAACAACGAAGATGAAGAACGAAGAACAAAAGAAAGGACGAAAGTGGAAACAAAAGGGAATAGAAGAACACGAGGACGAAAACGAGCAAGAGAGAAAGAAGAGTAACTGAAGATGGGCGAAATGAGAGAAAGAGAGCGGAAGTGAAGACAGAGAGAAAGAGAGAAAGGGGGGGGGCAGTGCGACAAAATGAAGCGACAAAGAAAGGGAGAGGAGATATACAGTATATTAGAAAATGATAACGAAAAAGATAAAAGAAGAAGACATGGAGCGGTGCAAATAACAGACACTAGATAACACAGAACTTTGTAAAGATTTCCACGGGTTATCCTTTGTCTCCACAGGACCTTACACTCCTCACAAGGCACTTGGGAAATATACATATATATATATATATATATATATATATATATATATGTGTGTGTGTGTGTGTGTGTGTGTGTGTGTGTGTGTGTGTATTTCACCAGAATAGCACTGGTACACTATATTATTGTCTAAGGCAGATCTGCCTGCTGTAAACAGGCGAACTTTATGGATTCAGTTCAAGGCAACATTGAATGATGTACACCCCTCCCACCCCCCACCACCAGGTAACCCTCCAAAGGCTTCATCAAGGTATCCAGCCCACGAAGACCCTATGGGGCTCAAAGACTCCCCTCCAACTCCCACCGACCTGGCACTTGCCACAATAAAGCCTACAAAGTGAAGCCTATGTGGAGTTAAGGCTTCATTTTTTTTTTTTTTTTTTTTACAAAAGACTACATGCGCAGGCTTTTCGTCCATGGCTTGCCAATGAATACACGAGTACAACGATTACAAGGATTCACATAGAGAGAAGAACGGGTTTGGATTCACTGAATATTCCCTTGAGTGATACATGGGTTAACTCCGATATAGTAACCACAACACTGATTGACCCCTTTAGAGTGAACTGAAGCTTTTTATACGCGCAAATACACACACACACACACTGCTCGACAGTGCAGCGGTACCGTTATCTACTGCCAAATCAGCAAATTGAGTTCGAATCTCGCCCAATGCTGAAAAAAAATCAGCATTGCTGCACTGTAAGCCGGCACTCTGACACTGATGGGCAAGGAGTTTTGTGTGTGTGTGTGTGTGTGTGTGTGTGTGTGTGTGTGTGTGTGTGTGTGTGTGTGTGTGTGTGTGTGTGTGTGTGTGTGTGTGTGTGTGTGTGTGTGTGTGTGTGTGTGTGTGTGTGTGTGTGTGTGTGTGTGTGTGTGTGTGTGTGTGTGTGTGTGTGTGTGTGTGTGTGTGTGTGTGTGTGTGTGTGTGTGTGTGTGTGTGTGTGTGTGTGTGTGTGTGTGTGTGTGATGTCAGTGACTATTATCTCACCGGACACGAGGAATAGAAATCCTCTGCAGGGAATAGAAGTAAAGGAATGAGAAATCCCACAGAGGAAGAAGAAGACTCGTAGCAGGGAATGAAAACTGCCCCTGCGAGGAATGGAGACCTTGTTAACATGGACGGAGGGAGGAGCAAGATAGGGAGGGGGGAGGAAATGCGCGCGAGCTCGTGTGTGTGTGTGTGTGTGAGAGAGAGAGAGAGAGAGAGAGAGAGATTGAGGAGAAGGAGAGAGGGAGACAGAGAGAGATTGAGAAGGAGAGAGGGAGACAGAGAGAGAGAGATTGAGGAGAAGGAGAGAGGGAGACAGAGATAGAGAGAGATTGAGGAGAAGGAGAGAGGGAGATAAATAGATAGGTAGAGAGGAGCGAGAGAGAGAGAGAGAGAGAGAGAGAGAGAGAGAGAGAGAGAGAGAGAGAGAGAGAGAGAGAGAGAGAGAGAGAGAGAGAGAGAGAGCGAGAGAGAGAGAGAGAGAGAAGCGAGAGAGAGATTGAGAAGGAGAGAGGGAGATAGATAGATAGAGAGGAGCGAGAGAGAGAGAGAGAGAGAGAGAGAGAGAGAGAGAGAGAGAGAGAGAGAGAGAGAGAGGAGAGAGAGAGGAGCGAGAGAGAGAGAGAGAGGAGCGAGAGAGAGAGAGAGAGGAGCGAGAGAGAGAGAGAGAGAGGAGCGAGAGAGAGAGAGAGAGAGAGAGGAGCGAGAGAGAGAGAGAGAGAGAGAGAGAGAGAGAGAGAGAGAGAGAGAGAGAGAGAGAGAGAGAGAGAGAGAGAGAGAGAGAGAGAGAGAGAGAGGAGCGAGAGAGAGAGAGAGAGAGAGGAGAGAGAGAGAGAGAGAGAGAGAGAGAGAGAGAGAGAGAGAGGAGCGAGAGAGAGAGAGAGCGAGAGAGAGGGGCGGCGAGAGAGTTTGAGAGGGGGAGAGAGAGGTGGGGAGGATAAGGGGGGCGTTAACAAGGGCAAGTACGGGAAAGGCCGAAATGTGAGAAGGTAAAGGGAGATTTTTCATCCCCTTTTTTCCGCGTCCCTCCCCCCCCCACACACACACACTGCATCGACTCCCCTCCCCCAACTGCATCGTCAAGCGCTCCCCCCCCGCCCCCTCACTCACCCCAGCGAAGAACACAACCTTGCAATTACCGTGCTATCCCTGATCCATAGTTATTTCTCTCGGTTGGTCTGAAGCTTACTAAATCCCTCATATAATCCCCACACTCTGATGATTTTCATTAAGGCCAATACTCGTCCATTCTGTTCAGATCGGGGGATCTCACCAGTCCCGCAAGCTGTGTGTGGATCTGGCGGTGACCAAAACAAACCTGTAGGGCGTCGGTCTGAATGGGTCAAGGTCATACATAAATACATACATACATCACACACACACATATTATATATACATTATATATATATATATATATATATATATATATATATATATATATATATACATATATATATATATATATGCTGGTACATTGTGACAAGTTGATTGAAGGTGGAAAAAGAAGTCACGGATCTAGTTCCAAATTCCTGAGTTTATTCCTGACCGGTTTCGCTCTATGCTTCTTCAGCATAGAGCGAAACCGGTCAGGAATAAACTCAGGAATTCGGAACTAGACCCGTGACTTCTTTTTCCACCTTCAATCAACTTGTCACAATGTACCAGCATATATATATATATATATATATATATATATATATATATATATTATATATATATATATATATATATATATATATATATAATTCTCTAAATGCAACCCCTGACCTTGATCCATGCCTCAATCGATCGAGACCCATTCATCTGAATAATACCGCCTGACGCCTATCCGTGGTTAAAACGCACACAGACACACACACACACACACACACATGCTCTATATATACACACTTGATTCCCAGGCCTCGTTTCCCAGCGGACAACCAAACCAATCCATTCTATTTATGGACCACCGATGCAACTATATTTATCCTGTTCAGTAAGATATCAGACTTTTATACTTTGATTCCTCTAAACCTCTTCTTACCCCTTTTTGGGGACTAACTCCACTGATTCTATTTTATTTTGTCTGCAACTTTTTTTTTTTTTTTTAGCTTAACAAAATGGGATATTAATTTTTACAAATGCCCGTCTCCTTCAGTACTCCTGAAATATAAACAAGTATATACTTTTTGTGTGGGGATTTCAGTCCTTTGTAAATGGACTTTAACATACTCTATGTACAGGTACACATGCAACAACTCCAATATCCTCGAAAAGAAAAAAATAGATACATATATACAAAAAATAAATAAACAGCAATAAATAAATTAATTAAATACATAAAATAAAAATAACTCAATTAATTAATTAAGACGTAATAAATAAATAAATAATTGGATTTTAATCTATACTATGTTCTGGTTCCCTCTTGCAACTTCTCCAGAACCCTTCTCCGAGCCACCTGGATGGCTATCGGTCCCATAATCGATGGCCTGAAACCAGCTGAGGACAGCCCTATTAGCAACAAATAATGACAATCGCTCGGCAGGTGGTATCCATTACGCGACAACAGAAACGGAGCGAAAGGAGGAAAGCGAAATGTGTGTGGGGGTGGGGGGTGGAAAGAGAGGAAGAATAGGGCGAGGAAGAGAGGGTAAAATGGGGGAGGAAGAGGGGAGAAATGGGGAGGAAGAGGGGAGAAATGGGGAGGAAGAGGGGAGAAATGAGGGAGGAAGAGGGGAAGAGGGTAGAGATGGAGGAAGAAGGGAAAAGAGGGGAGGAAGTGGGAAGAAAACGGAAAAAAGGTAGAAAAGGAAGTGGGGAGGAAGAATAGAGGAAGTGGGGAGGAAGAGGATATGAAGGGTGCAGAACGTGGAAAGGAAGAGGGGATGGAAAGGGAAGGAAGAGGGGGGAAAGGGGAGGAAGAGGGGGGAAAGTAGAGGAAAAGGAAAGGGAGAGTGAAGGAAGTTGGGAAAAAGATGAGGAGGAAGAGAGGAAGAAGAGGGGAGGAAAGGGTGAGGAAAAGGAGAGGAAAGGTGAGAAAAAGGGAGGAAAGGGGAGGAAAAGGGGACAAAAAGGTGATGAAGAAGGAACGAAGAGTGGAGAAAAGGGGAAGATGATGGAAATAGAAGGAGACGACAAGGTGAGGAAGAGAGGATGAAGAAGGAAGAAAGATAGGGCAAGAGGGGAGAAAGATGGAGAAAGATGGGGAAGAACGTGATGAAGCAGGGAGGTGTGAAAGAGGAAGGGAAGGAGGAAAGTGTGAGAGAGGGAGGGAGAGGGAAGAGAGAGTTACATGAGGGAGAGAGGGAGAAAAAGAGGGAAGTGAGGGAGAGAGGGAGGTGAGAGGGAGAGAGAAAGAGGAGAGAGAGACAGAGAGGGAGAGAAGGAGATGTGAGCGATGGAAGGAGGGAGGGAGGGATGTGTGAGAGAGGGGTGAGAGAGAGAGAGGGGGGAATGAGAAGGGACGAGTGTGTGAAGGAGAGAGGGAGGAAGGGAGGGAAGGCGGGAGGGAGCGAATGAGGGAGGGAGGGAAGCCGGGAGGGAGCGAATGAGGGAGGAAGGGAAGTGTGAGAGATGGAGGGAAGGAGGGAGGAGGAAGGTGTGAGAAAGGGAGTGAAAGAGGTGTGTGTGTGTGTGTGTGTGTGTGTGTGTGTGTGTGTGTGTGTGTGTGTGTGTGTGTGTGTGTGTGTGTGTGTGTGAGCGCGTGTGAGAGAGAGAGAGGGGGGGAAGGGAGGTGTGAACGAGGAAGAGAAGGAGGGAGGGAGGTGTGAGGTGTAGCTGTGATAAACAGGCGTGAATCTGTTAAACAAGTTTTCTCTCACATCTGGCATTACCGATATGCAATTTTCTATTCAGATTAAAAATCAAAAAACAATAAATAAATACAAAAAATATACATAAAATATAATGAAATGAAATAAAATAAAATATCGTTCATTAGATCCGCTGTTCTCACCAATTTCGACATAAATTATATTTTCATGACGAGTAATCAACAGGTCGGACATTTTCCCACCCCTTGTGGATTCCTTTGCACGTTCACATTTTAATGGACTTCAGTACACCAGCGCTTCTATCCTGATGTATAATCTCGCGCCGGCTCTTTTCACATGCCTATCTAACTCGTCTTTAACCAAGAAGATATCTAAACCGATTAACTAACTACCAACAATGACATATTCCGCGGTTGTCCAATTGTCCATGCAACGGATATCTCGCAGTTATCACCACATTCTGATTGCGATAACTAGCCATTTATTTGAACAGATTATGGCCAGTCAATGGTTATGGTTTTTGGCCTACATTTCACTCCTACATTCAGCTTTTGCCCACACAGGGTCATTCAACTCATAAAGCAATCATTAACCAATTATATAAAGATCATTAATCCACCCACTCCTTCTTGTACGTTTTGTCATTATATCCCACTGTAACTGCGTATGTGTACATGCGTGTGCATGTACTGTGTGTATGTGTGTGTGTATGTTTGGGTGTGTATGTTTGGGTGTGTATGTGTTGTATGCGTAGTAGATAATATTTTGTACGTACGTGTGTGTGTGTGTGTGTGTGTGTGTGTGTGTGTGTGTGTGTGTGTGTGTGTGTGTATGTGTGTGTGCGTGTGTGCGCGAGTATTGTATGCACGAAAGACACGATGTTCTATGTATGTATGTAAGAGTGCGTGAGAGTGATGAGAAGATAAGGGTCAAGAATGAAAAGAATGGCAGAGGATTGTTTCTTTCTTTACTCATTCTCAGGACGAACTTGACGCCTTTAAATAATTTATGCTGGCTAGCGGCAGACGTTTTCATTGATATCAAAGGTACCCTTGGGTAGTCGGGATTTAAGAGAAAAATGAGAAAAATTACGGGAGATATTACATGGGTGGGACGGACCAAGAAACATAGGAGGTGGAAAGCACGATGGCATAAGCATGAAGTAATGAGAGATAAGTCACGTCAAGACTGAGATACAAGATAAAGAGAGAGAGGAAGAGGGAGAGTGGAGAAAGGAAGTGAGAGAGAAAGAGAAAGAGAGAAAGAGAAAGAGAGGCGGTAAGAGAAAACTAAGGGAAGGTGGTACGAGGGTAAGGCAAAGAGGAAGGGAAAGGAGTAGAGAGGGGGAAGAGGGAAAGAGGGAAACGAGGGGAAGAGGGGAACTAGAGGAACAAGGGAGGGAGACGAAGGGAAGAAGAGAAGAGGGAGACGAGGGGAACAGAGGAAGATGGAGAAGAGGGAGAAGAGGGAGAAAAGGGGAAGTGGGAGAAGAGGGGTAAAGGGGAAGAGGGGAAAGGGGAAAAGATCAGAGATAAAGAAAGTGGGTCGAAGGGGAAGGGGGAGGGGAAGGGAAAAGGGGGAAGAGCGGGATGAGAGAAAGGGAAGCGAGTGGGGGAGGAAGGGAAGGCGGGAAGGAAGGAAGGAAGGAGCCAGGTAAGTATGAAAACAACCCCACGATAGGAGGAGGGGGAAGACGAAGAGGAGGAGGAAGAGGAGGAGGAAGAGAAGAAGGAAGAGGAAGAAGGGGGTAGAGGAAGTGAGGAAAGAGGAAGAGGTGGAAAAATAAAAAGGGGAATGGAGGAAGAGGAGGAAGAGGAGGAAGAGGAGGAAGTGGGGGAGGAGGAGGGGAGGGTGGAGGCAGCTAAGGAGGAGGAAGAGGTGGAGGAGACGAAGGAGGCGGAGGAGGAGGAGACGAAGGAGGCGGAGGAGGAGGAGACGAAGGAGGCGGAGGAGGAGACGAAGGAGGAGGAGGAGGAGACGAAGGAGGAGGAGGAGGAGACGAAGGAGGAGGAGGAGGAGGAGACGAAGGAGGAGGAGGAGGAGACGAAGGAGGAGGAGGAGGAGACGAAGGAGGAGGAGGAGGAGTGGGAGCGCGGGTCATCAATCAATAAACTGCCAGCCATCCATCCGTCCGTCTGTTCGTCCGTGCTACGTACACACGCACAAGCACACACGCACACACACACACACACATACACACGCACACACACATACACACACACACACTCTTTACCCGACACTTTCGTCCTCTTCCCTCGTCCTCCACTCTCCTCTCTTTGCATTGGGTCCTTTTCTACCTCCTCCTCCTCTTCCTCCTCCTCGTTGCACTGCAATCGATATAATGTAGCTATGATACTCTATCATTCTTGCCTGTCCCTCCTACTCCTCCTTCTCCTCTTCCTGTTCACGCCCACACACACACGCCGTTCTACGCCCTCACGCACCTAAGTTCCCTCTCACTCGCTCTCTCACGCTCACGTGCTGCACACATGCTCACGCTCTGGCGTGTACACACACACACACACACGCACAATGTGTATATAGCAGCATCCAACGAAGTCCTTCCAACCAGTTCCTCTTCTCCTTCGTCACCTCTTCTTTAATGCGGCTAAAAATATCTGCTGGTGCATCAAAGCAGGGTCCTCTCTCTCTCCCTCTCTTTTTCTCTCTCTCCCAATCTCTATACCCGAGTCTTCTCACCGTTATCTCTCACATCCTCCCTCCTTTATCTCTACTCCTTCTTCCTCTAATCTCCCTCCCCCTACTCTGGTGCCTCTAGAAGCTCCCTCACTCTCCCTCTTGCCCTTCCCTTTCCTCCTTCCTTCTCTCTCTACCTCCTCCCATTCTCCATCAGCTCCTACCTTCTTCCCTTCTCTCTCTCTCTCTCTCCACCCCTGCCTCCCTTCTCTACTCTCCCTCCTCCCATTCCTCCTCTGCCCTCCCTTCCTTCCATCCTCCCTCGTTTCTTCCTCCTCCTTTCCCAAAACAAATTCCGGACGCAAGTCATCCTCAGGCTTCCATTCCTCCTCCTCCTCCTCTTCCCCCCTCCTCCTCCCTCCTCTTTCCTTTCAGATCTCGAGGTCGATGCTGGGCGGCGTCCAAGATTACGAGCCGTGTACACGAGCATTAGCAATGCCCTTTGGGAGGGAGGGGATGATACTTCTCCCCTTCCCCCCCCCCAATACTGTTTTCGACCGCCCGTCTACGAGTTCTGGGGGGGAGGGGTGACAATCTATCGCGGATTCCTGTATTTCCCAGTGAAGGGGGGGGGGTGAGGGGAGATTGTTTTGGAGGGGTGAGGGTGGGAGGAAGAAAGGGGTGGACGGGAACAAGGATTGGCCGAGGGGGGATAATAGAAGAAATGCGGGGGAGATTGGGAGGAATGGAGAAAGAAAAGAAAATAAGTAGAGGAAAAGTGGAGAGAGGAAACGAGAAAGAGGAAGGGGCAGGGGGGAGGGGGGACGGGAGGGGAGAGGGAGGGGAGGAGGGGTAGATGGGAAGAAGGGAGGAGGCGATCAAAGGAGACGGGAGTGAAGCGAGGAGAGAGGGGAAGGCATGGAGAGAGGGGAAGGCGAGGGGAGAGGAGGAGAGAGGAAGAGAGAGGATGTGAGATGAGGAGAGGAGGGGAGATGAGGAGAGGTAGGGAGAGAGAAGCTTAGGCAAACGGGAGAGTAATAATGAGGAAGGGGAGGGAAGAGAAGAGGGGAGAATGTAGAAAAAAGGAGGGGAGAGGGGAGGGGAGAGAAAGGGTGGGCGATGAGAGGAAAGAAATCCGTGGTGACCGAGGACAGGGTTACACGGTAGGGAGTGAGGGAGAACTGAAACACAGGATAAAAGGGTGTGAAAATGTGGGAAAGAGAGAGAGAGAGAGAGAGAGAGAGAGAGAGAGAGAGAGAGAGAGAGAGAGAGAGAGAGAGAGAGAGAGAGAGAGGGGGGGGGTGGGCAGAGAGAGAGGCGAGACAGAGGGAAGGGACAGAGAGAGGAGAAACAGGAACGAGAGGGGCAGAGAGAGAAGGACCAAGGAGAGGAGAGGGGTAGGAAGGAGAGAGGAAAGGAAGAGAGGAAAGGAGGCAAGGAGGAGTGAAAGCAAGGAGGGAGAAGGGTGGTGAGAGGAACGAGAGGAGCAGAGAGAAACAGGAACGAGAGGGGCAGAAAGAGAAAGAGCAAGGGAGAGGAGCGGGGTAGGAAGGAGAGAGGAAAGGAAGAGAGGAAAGGAGGCAAGGAGGAGTGAAAGCAAGGAGGGGGTAGGGTGGGGCAAGGCGGTGGGGGGAAGGGGGGAGAGGAAAGGCAAGGGGTGGAACACCGGCCAGAGGGGGACGGTATTGTTATCGGGTGTGAGTGGGTTGAGCAAGAGGAAAGTATTTGATGGTACGACACACCAAAGAAACCTTACCACCGTCCCGTACAATGACCCACTTCTCGAGATTCTCTTCTAGCTGGCGCCAGGCGATTTTATTCAGCTACAGGGGGAGGAAAAGGGGATGGGGGGGGAAGCCACCAGCCATGACGAACAATTCAATGTCCTCCCAGGTGACACACTTTGTTATATTTTGGTTAAGGCCAAACGCTGTTATATAAGTACCGGATCAGAACAGGTTAACCCTATGAGGTTTACGTTAGACTTAATGTGGTGACACACTAAGCATTTCTCGCTAGCATGCTACTTGCTTTTGTTATTTCAAGTAGATACGACTTCGGTTACGATCTTTGATTTTCAAATTTCCAAATGTGACTCTTGCATCATATAGACGCGGAGTGGTAAACTAGAAGTTGAACCTATACAAATGTTAGACACATTGTTGAGATGTTCTTATAGAAGTCTAGAATACTGTAACCGAAGTCGTTTCTACTCAAACGAAGTAGCAAAAGCAAGTAACATGCTAGCCTAGTGTGCCGCCACCTTTTCGCCCGAAGGAGTAAATTAGGTCAACCTCAAAGTAGGTCAACGTCCCTGTGCATTAACCAATTACGGGGACAGAAGGGTTGCATCTATGACGTGCGTCAACTTTCGCAACCAACCAACCAACCAATGTCTTTCTCAACATCAGTGCGACTCCCTTCTCCCTCCACCGCCTAGGCCAGAAGCCCAGACCGTAGCCCACCAACACAGTCCAATGGAAGAACCGAAAGAGTCCCAAAGGGAGGTCAGGAGAGGTCACTGATTCAGGTGACCTCGGATGATGATCTCAAGATGTGAACTTTTCATGGGGACTCTAATGCCGCTATCGTCATATTATATATATATATATATATATATATATATATATATATATATATATATATATATATATATATATATATATATATAATGAAATAATAATAAATCACTAAAAATAATAAGAATAATAAAAATAAATAAAATACAGGTTTTCCTGTTGCCACAATGAGCTGATTAATCAGACACTGAAAGTCCACTGTTGAACAAGGGCCTCTCCGAACCTCTTCCAAGAGTCGCACGACTGCGCCGATCTCTGCCACTCCACTCCTGCAAACTTCACTTTTACCTGGTGGCCCATGACTTTGCCCATCAACAGCACGACATAAAGTCAAGTGACACTTCCCACCAACTCCACCACTCTCTATGTTCGCTATGGTTTGGAACGACTGCAACACACACACACACACGGTTCGACCGAGCACGTAATCCAAGACATACACACACACAAAATACGAGACCACGTGATCCAAGACCAAGGGGAGTCACACACACACACACACACACACACACACACACACAACACACACACACACCATAAAACATCACCTTCTAAAAGAATGGACAAAATAATGTGGGTTCCCTCCTGCACCAATACAAGTCTATTCTGGTGCAGCCGGCCGCGGGTATCGACAGTTCGCTGCCAAACGCGGCATAAAAACACGTAAACACGGGGAATCACGAGAGGAGAAAGAGAAAGAGAAAGAGAGAGAGAGAGATAAACGAAAGAGAACGAGACGAAACAAATAGAAGCGAGAACGAGTGAACAAAATAGAGACAGAGAGAGAGGGGGAGAGAACAAGAGGCAGCGATAGTGAGAGATAGCAAGAGTGAGAGATTGAGAGATTGAGAGATTGTGAGAACGAGAACGAGTGCACAATAAAACAAAATAAATAAATAAATAATATTTTCAAAAATTCCATGGCATGCTCATCAAACAATAGAGCGAACCAGATTTGGAAATATTCGTTTTATGAGAAAAAAAAAAAAAAATAAAAAAAAAAATTATATATATATATATATATAAATATATATATATATATATATATATATATATATATATATATATATATACACTGCTGCCCCCAATCCTGACGACAAATCCCAGACAAAATCGAAGGCACAGAAAATCCACCAAATAACTGTCATATGGTAACACAGGTTAAACCTATGTTAAGCCCGGTTTTACGGGTTAAACCCATATTAATCCCGGTTTTCCAGGTTAAGCCAAGATGATTCCCGGTTTTACGTCTTAAGCCAAGATTAATCCCGGTTTCACGTTTTATGCCCAAATGAATTCCGGTTTTACATACAAGCCCAGATTAACATGACCCCAGATTATTCCCAGTGCATCATGGAACAATGTTCATCCTACGTGTTCTAGAATGTTCTACATGTTCTGGTGAAAATATTACATTATGTGTATGCATATACATACATACACACACGCGCACATATTATATATATATTATATATATAATCACGAAGAACCCACAGTCGGAATAAAAGGAAACCTAGAAAGTATAACTTCTATATTTCGGCTAATAGCTATAGCCCTCTTCAGGAAAGCACTTTCCTGAAGAGGGCTATAGCTATTTGCCGAAATATAGAAGTTATACTTTCTTCTAAGTTTCCTTTTATTCCGACTGTGGGTTCTTCGTGATAATTATTTACAAATGTGCTACTACATTTTGTCTAAGTGATATATATATATATATATAAATATATATATATATATATATATATATATATATATATTATATATATATATAATATATATATATTTATTACATCCACATATACTGAACCACCTCTATGCCTGCCCATCCCTATTTCTTTCGAAAAATAAGGGCCACCACTACTGCATGCTCCCCTCCCTGTGGCCAACTCTCTCTCCCCTCCGTGCACCTATTAATTAGCTTTACTCTATTACAACATTGGTTTACAGCAAGGGAGAACGGCCTGCATCCGGAGTTACGTCATACACGTGTGTGTGTGTGTGTGTGTGTGTGTGTGTGTGTGTGTGTGTGTGTGTGTGTGTGTGTGTGTGTGTGTGTGTGTGTGTGTGTGTGTGTGTGTGTGTGTGTGTGTGTGTGTGTGTGTGTGTGTGTGTGTGTGTGTGTGTGTGTGTGTGTGTGTGTGTGTGTGTGTGTGTGTGTGTGTGTGTGTGTGTGTGTGTGTGTGTGTGTGTGTTACAGAAACAGCCATATAGAGACTAATAGGTCTGATGTTGTTCGTTTGTCCATGTAACTTCCTTCACCCTCGTCATTCTCCACCCCAGCCCCCGCCCCCAAGTGTCAATCTGCGGCAAGGGTGGCCTGCCCCAACTCAAGGGGAGGAGAAAGAGAAGAAGGAGCAAGAGTAAGGGGTGGTGAAGAGGATGAGAAGGGGGAGATACAGGAGGATGACGCTGAGGACGACGACGAGGAGAACGAGGGCAAAGAGGATGAGGAGGAGATGGAAAAAGAGTAGGACAGTAACATTAGTGGTTGTTATTGTAGTTGTACTAGTAGTAGTAGTAGTAGTAATAGTAGTAGTAATAGCAGTAGTAGTAGTAGTAGTAGTAGTTAGTTGTCGACCACAATCATTGGCGAGAGCGGGGTCAATGAACTGTGTGTGTGAAAGATATCTTGACTGCTTGAACCACACAGTTCCACAAGAATAAAGGTCGCTATTATATATATATATATATATATATATATATATATATATATATATATATATATACATATATATATATATATATATATATATATATATGTACTAGTATAGTAGTATTTGACTTCTGTGTTCAGAAACGGCCTTTTCGTTCTTTAAAATGTGAACGTATATTGCTGTTTGACTATGAAGAGGAAAGGGATGTCCGAGCTTCAGAGTCAACCTGGGAACCGGTTGGACTGCATCAGTTGATCTAACGTAACCACAATCCATCCCGAGACATATCCTGGCAATTTACCAAGGCTACGCCAGTCGGTTTTGTTCAATTAAGGGCCGAGCCCATACCATATGACAATTACGTAAACACACACACACACGCACACTGCATGCGTACATACATTCTTATACATTTCTTAAACCACCCACATTCACGGGATCATAACCAAATGGAAATACAACACACGCACACATATGCGCGCACGCACGCACACACACACACACACACACACACACACACACACAGAAGTCATGCAAATCTACACTCGGCAAGCTTTGCAACAGTAATCCACTGTAAACATGTAGGGCATTCAGAGAACCCAATCTAAACATGACTGTTGTTCAACAAAGGAAAAAAGGGAAACTGAATATTACGAGACTAAGTCATGTAACATTCAACATGGTAAACGCCCGCCCGCCCGCGCTCGCACGCCCACCCACCACACACATACACACCCACACACCCGTTCAGGGCTGAAATAATTTCAGTATCACTGCTCTGCGAGTCGTTACTCCAACACTCGTGGGCGGGAAGGTGTGTGTGTGTGTGTGTGTGTGTGTGTGTGTGTGTGTGTGTGTGTGTGTGTGTGTGTGTGTGTAAGGTCACAGCATTACCCATAGATCGGTCATATATATGAGCTTTGAGCTCTCTTCCGGGAGGGAAATAGCTGTTGATCATGAGTCCAACACGTGATCCAAGACCATGGTGAATCACACACGCTCACAAGCACGTACCTGACCGATGATGAGAGAGACAGCCCCCAAAATCGTAGTTCTTTTCCTGCATATTACATATGAGCGTAACATTTCCTGCATATAAAGTAATACATATACAGACATGCACAATTGTTTTAGCTCATTTCTCCCACACATACACGAGAGAGAGAGAGAGAGAGAGAGAGAGAGAGAGAGAGAGAGAGAGAGAGAGAGAGAGAGAGAGAGAGAGAGAGAGAGAGAGAGAGAGAGAGAGAGAGAGAGACTAACATCTTTCCTGTACAGTCACGAGCAAAAGTTTTGACCCACACTATAGTTCACGCATTTGTTTTTGTCTAGTACGAAATATATTCTTCTATGTAGTATTTAGCTTCAAGTTAAATATTTTTTTTGAGTAGACACTAAAAGTGTTGCTCGTGACTTCCTCCTAGCCAGCAATCTCCCTAACCAACGCTGCATCGAGTTAACCTAGATAAAGGATGAACTCACCCTGGGGGAAGTGTAAGTACAACACGCACATATATATACGCGGCAGGTCACCCTACCCTACCCCCACCTCGGGTCAGTTAGGGTGAGGGATAGGGGTTGGGGGGGTCAAGGGCCCTACGAGGGGATGGGTGATATCTGATAGCCTGGGTAGTTCGATGGGGGGGGGGGGCAAGGGTGAGGGTGGTATGGGGGGGGAGTGGGAGGGTGAGGACTGGGGGGAAGCCCCTGAATAGGCAGGAAGAGAGGGAAAGCGAGACAGGGAAAGTGAGGACAAGGGAAGGGAGGGGACAGAGGAGGAAGGGAAAGGGGAGGGGTGAAAGAGAGGATGGAGGGAGGAAGAGACGAAGGGAAGGTAGAGCATGAGAGAGAGAGAGAGAGAGAGAGAGAGGGGGGGGAGGCAGAGAGAGAGAGAAATAGGGAAAGAGGAGAGATAGAGAGGAAGAGAGAGAAAGGAGAGAGAGGAGAGAGGAAGAGATGCATATAGAAAAAGAGGAAGAGAGCGAGAACGAGAGAGAGAGAAAGAGAGAGAGAGAGGAGAGAGAGGATGGGGGCAAGTGGTCGAATACATAAACCGGAACTAATCAAAAGGGAGACGAGTGGAAGCCATGCTTGTGGTGAAGATGGTTCAGTCTATTTATTTATCTAATATATTTTTCATTTTCATTTATCCAATTACAAATGAATGACGCGTTATCTATTTGTCTACCTTCTATTTATTTTATTTATTTGTAAACGAAGGCCGCGTTATTTATCTATTTTATTTATTTTCATTTTATTTATTTATAAAGGAAGAACGCTCCCATGGTCCCAATATGCCAATACTGTCACCATGGCTCTCCACGTTTGAAGAATTTGTCCCGGTGCCAATGCCAGCGCCTGGCTCCCAGAGTTAACTTTGAGAAAATCCAAACTTTGAGAAAACGCTGAGTGAACTCTTTGCTGAAAAGGGCAGAGAATGAAATACGAACAATCTGAACCTATGACAACAGGGAAGAATGCGATTATAAGCACGTACATACTTGTGTGTGTGTGTGTGTGTGTGCGTGTGATTCACCATGGTCTTGGATCACGTGTTGGACTCGTGATCGACAGTTATTAACCTCCCGGATGAGAGCTCAGAGCTCGTATGACCGATCTATGGGTAATACTGTGACTTTACACGCACACACACACACCCAACTCCCCGCCCACGAGAGTTGGAGTAACACCCTGCAGCGCAGCGATACTGAAATTATTTCAGCCCTGGGCGGGAGTCGAACCCGGACCGCCGTAGTGGCAGGCGAGAACTCTAGCCACAGCGCCACGAGGTGTGTGTGTGTGTGTGTGTGTGTGTGTGTGTGTGTGTGTGTGTGTGAGAGAGAGAGAGAGAGAGAGAGAGAGAGAGAGAGAGAGAGAGAGAGAGAGAGAGAGAGAATCATAGAAGACTTGTAATCAGCAAGATCGAAGAACTCAGGGAGGAATGGGGGATGGGGGCTGAGGAAGAATGGGGGTGTGTGAGAAGGAGGAATGGGGGGATGGGAGGAGGGAGACTCGGGGATGGGGGATAAAATACCCCCCATCCCCCCAACTAGTGGCTCACCTCAACCCCGATCTTATCAAAGGTCTTGTGGTCTCCATGAGCCATTCGGTTCTGCCTCACTGACGGCTCACTCCTCCCTCTACTGAAACCTGAGGAAAAGAGATGACATAAGGAAAAGAGAGGAAAAGAGAGGACACGAGGGAAGAAAAAGAGGGAAGGTAATGGAAATACAACGGAGTTACAGATTACTGAGTTTGGATTAAGTCAATTGAGATTTATGTGAGCTGTGGAATTATGTCAAATGCTTTGCGATGCACGAAATGTCAATACAAACTGACGGCCCAATCAACTCTCTCTCTCTTTCTCTCTCCGATGAGAAGAGAGGACACGAGAGAACACAAGAAGAGAGTGAAAATAATTAAGTAAAGAGGAGCAGGAAGTTACTGAGTCTGGGCTCTCTATAAGGAGATTTGCGAGGGATCAAGTCAAACGCTTCGTGAAATACGTAATGTAAATATGAAACGATGCCAACTTGATTTGGGGCAGGAATTACAGTTCTGGGAGTCCGTATCATTGGCGCCATTCTGGTTCTTCAATTTCGTTGCCAGTGAATGTCGCTTGTCCCAGCTGTCCGTGTATCAAGAGAGAGAGAGAGAGAGAGAGAGAGAGAGAGAGAGAGAGAGAGAAATGGAGAGAGATAGAAATGGAGAGAGAGAAGAGGTGAGAGAAAGAGGTGAGAGAGAGAAGAGGTGAGAGAGAGAAGAGGTGAGAGAGAGAGAAGAGGTGAGAGAGAGAGAAGAGGTGAGAGAGAGGAAAAGGGACAGGAAGAGGGAGAGAAAGGAAGGGAAAAAGTGAGTGAAAGAGAGGGAGAGAGAAGGAGGGAGAGGGAATGGGAGAGAGAGGGAGAGCGAGGGAGAGAGAGGGAGGGAGAGAGAGAGACAGAGAGGATGGAAACGAATTAACAAATGCAACAGAGACGCAACAGGGAAAGAATGAAAAATGAGAAGAAAGAAAAGTAAGAATTACAAAATAAAATAAGAAACCTGCTGGAGTAGGATGGGGAGGAAAGATGAAGGAGAAAGACGAGAAGAAGGAAGAGGAGGAGGAGGAGGAGGAGGAGGAGGAGGAGGAGGAAGTGTGAGGTGGAATAAACTTTGCGAGTGAAGGCTTTCGCATAGTGGGCGTGGTCCGAGGAGGAGGAGGAAGAGGAGGAGGAAGAGGAGGAGGAGAGGAGGAGTGTGGAGGGGGGAATGGGGAGGGAGGTGAGGTGAGGGGAAGGTAAGGGAAGAGAGAAGAGGGAGGGAAAAGGGCAGGGGAAAAAGAGAAAGTAAATGGGAGGGGAGTAGGAGATGTGAAGGAAGAGGGGTGAGGAAGGAGGGGGGTGAGAGGAGGGGTATGAGAGGAAGGGTGCAGGTGGAGGGGAGAGGAGTGGAGAAGCAGAAATGAAGGAGGGGAGGAGGGAAGAGAGGGGGAGGAGAGGGGGAGAAGAAGAAGAAAGGATGAGGAGAAGAAAGGGAGGAGGAGGAGAAGAAAGGGAGGAGGAGGAGTAGGGGAAGAGGAGGGAAGAGAGGGAGGAGGTAGGAGGGAAAAGAGGTAGGAGGGAAGAAAGGAATGAGGGAAGAGAGGGGAGAGGGAAGAATTAGAAGGGAAAAGAAACGAGAAGGGAAGAGAGGGAGGAGAAGAGGAACGAAAAGGGGAAGATGAGAAGATGGAAGGGGGAAGGCGATGAAGACGATTGCAATTAATCGCTTCAAACCAGCGTTTCTATCCTTGAGAAGGTGTTGAATTGCTGCGGCCGAAGCCGTCACCTTTGCCCTATTATGGGATTGTTGGTGGGCAGGTAACACACATTCACTGCCGGGAATCGGAGAGGAGTGCGGGAATCGAACCTACCAGCGAAAGCGGGACCAGTGCACACACAAACAATAATATCTATGAATGAAAAAAAAATTAAGGTTCCTAAAAATGGTTTAGGAACCTTAATTTTTCTCATAAATAATATTCATTGTATGTGAGCGAGAAAAGTAAAATGCGTTTCCTAAACATTGTTTCATTTTAGGAAGCTTAACTTAATTTTCTCATTCATAAATATTATTTATTTGTGGTGAATGGGAGTGGAGTGGGTGGGGATGAAATAGGTAGAATTGAAATTAAGCCTTTTGAGTTTGGCTACCTCCCTTGTAAGGGGGAAAAAAGCCCTTGGTATATTGTATGTGTGTATGTATGTAAATATCGTGCATACCGCGATCGCAATATGAAAACAAAGATTTATGGTAAATAATTGTGTGTTAAGATCTTAAACACCCCCGAGCTCTAGCAAAGGCTGTCATGCCTAACCACCTCGCAAGAGCGAGGGGTGGAAGAGAGGAGAGAGAGAGGGAGTGTGAGGGTGGGAAGAAGAGAGAGGATGGGAGGGAAGGAGGGAAAGAGGGAGGGAGATAGGGAAGAGAGGAAGGAAACGAGGAAGGAAAAAGAGAGAAGAAAGGAGAGAACGAAAGGAGAAAGAATTACACATACACACACATACATACATACATGCACACACATATACACACGGCGCAGTGGTTAGAATTCCCGGCCGCCACTACGGCGGTCCCGGTTCGAATCCCGCCCAGGGCTGAAATAATTTCAGTATCGCTGTGCTGCGAGTGTGTGTGTGCGTGTGAGGTCACAGCATTACCTATAAATCGGTCATATACGAGCTCTGAGCTCTCTTCCGGGAGGGAAATAGCTGTCGATCACGAGTCCAACACGTGATCCAAGACTATGGTGAATCACATCAGATTGTTGTTATTATAGGCTGTAGTTTACCAACGCTTCTATCCTTATAGATAATTGTGCCCATGCAGAAAGAGGAGAGGGAGAGAGAGAGAGAGAGAGAGAGAGAGAGAGAGAGAGAGAGAGCATCAACGAGGACTTGCTTAACTAACTGCAAAAGAACATTCTAACGACTCCCATTTCCGCTTCCTCCTCCCCAAGACAATCAGTTATCATATAAAAAAAAAAAAAAAAAAAAAAAAAATCGCCCAGGGAATTACAGGCTCTCTCGCAACCCTCCTCTCCTAACGAGCTCAAGCTTACAGTCCTCGAAGCTAACAACAAAAACAATTGGCAGAATTAATAACCGCTCACGGAAGAACGACTTTTCTGGACATTTTTACGGACAAAGAAAGAATACGAAAAGAAAGGGGGGGGCCGCTGCTCCCCTCTTTTTTGGGGGGGAAGGCAATATACACTTACCAGGAATAACAATCGAACAAAAATATTTTCGTTTCATGGTGCTAGACACTATTTCATCGTAACAAATAAGATTTCATTTCTCTTCCCCATCAAAAATGGTAATGAGGAAGGGGGATGCCATATGAAATAATAACAATAACAACAACAATAATAATTATAGCAATAATAATAATTGTAAAATAATCAAATAAAAAATAAAATAAACGGATGAAACCCGAGAACTCCCCTCACATTATATATATATATATATATATATATATATATATATATGTGTGTGTGTGTGTGTGTGTGTGTGTGTGTGCATACACACACCGTGGCACAGTTTGTTCATTTTTTCATAGTATTCCTCAGATGACTTTACTCAGCCAAGTTGAGAATTGATCAACACCTTGGACAAATCATACATTTGGACAGAATCCAACACCGAATGGATTAAAAATCATCCATTTTCAAAATCAGTATAAATGAATAAATAAATAAATACAATGCATAAATAAAACAAGAAAACAAAAACAGGAACGGAAAGGTGCGAAAATTTAATAAACAAATAAATAAATAATACATGGAGGACTTCAAGAGGTTAGTCTAATTGGTTCTAGATTAACGAGTTCCCCTTCCCATGATGTCAAAACACTCTCGATCAAGCTCCTTAGAGGAAGAGGAGGAGGAAGAGGAGGAGGAGGAGGAGGAGGAGGGGCGAGGAGGAGGAGGAGGAGGGGCGAAGAGGAGGAGGAGGAAGATGATGGCAAAGAGGAGGAGAAGTAGAAGGAGGAGGAGCAGGAGAAGGAGGGCGAGGAGGAGGTAGAGGAGGAGGAAGAGGAGGAAAAGAAAGAGGAAGAATAGGAGGAGGAGGTATGTGGAGGGGGAACGGGGGAGGGGGCGAGAGTGAAATGAGGAAGAAGATAAGGAATGTTGAAGGTGAGTAGACGGGTGGGGGCTGACAAGAGAAAGGACGGTGGAATGAGAAAAGAGAGGAATGTGGAAGAGACGAGGAGGAAAGTGGAATGAGGAAGTGGATAAGGAATGTGGAGGGACAGGGGGAAGGTAAGAAAGGGATGGGAGAGAGGATGTGAGAGAGGAGGAGGAGGAGGGAAAGGAAGAAAGAGGAAGGGGAAAGGAAGGAGAGGGGGAAAAGGGGAGAGGAAAGGAAGGGGAGGGGAAAGGAAGGGAAGGGGAAAGGAAGGGAAGGGGAGGGGAAAGGAAGGGAAGGGGAAGGGAAAGGAAGGGAAGGGGAGGGGAAAGGAAGGAGAAATGAAGGAGAGGGGAAATGAAGGAGAGGGGAAAAGAAGGGGAATGGGAAGAGAAAAGGAAGGGGAGGGGAAAGTCAGTGAAGGGGAAAGGATGGGTAGGGGAAAGGTAGGGGAAAGGAAGGGGAAGGGAGGAGAAAGGAAACAGTGATGGGAAAGGTAAAGGAAAAAAGAAATGGAAGGAAAGCACATGAAAGAGGGAAAAGGTAAGACAGAATAATACGCGTCTCTGTAAACAGGTCCACATATTCTGAGAAGCCATATTATAATCTACAATCAGCTGAAATCTTATAATGAAGAACAAAAAAGAGGAAAAAGAAGAAAAGAAGAAGAATGGGACAAGAAGACGAAGAACCCACATCATTCGAGGAACATTCTCCTCTTCTGTTTCCAGTCCAGTTTCAGAGTTGGAGATCAGCGACCAGCACGTCTGTTGTCTCTCTTAATCCGAACAAACTATTTAAACAATTATGTAATATAAAACTACTCTGAGTTGTATGAAGAGAGAGATTCTGATTATATATATATATATATATATATATATATATATATATATATATATATATATATATGTATTAATCACGAAGTACCCACAGTCTGAATAAAAGGAAACTTTAGAAGAAAGTGTAACTTCTATATTTCGGCTAATAGCTATAGCCCTCTTCAGGAAAGTACTTTCCTGAAGAGGGCTATAGCCGAAATATAGAAGTTACACTTTCTTCTAAAGTTTCCTTTTATTCCGACTGTGGTTTCTTCGTGGTTATTATTTACAAATGTGCTACAACATTTTCTCTAAGTGATATATATATATATATATATATATATATATATATAAATATGTATATATATATATGTATATATATCCTATTCATACCCCCAACACCCTAGGCTTACTTTACTCCCATAGCACGCTTGAACGTTTCTCAACGTGGTGGTAGTGACGGCGGTGGTGATGGTGGTGGTAGTGGTAGTAAAGGTAGTAGTGGTGGTAGTGGTATAGGTGGTAGTGATGGTGATGATAGTCGTGTTGGTGGTAGTAGTAGTGGTTGTGCTGGAACTACTGATGGTGGTAATGGCGGTGGCGGTGGTTTTGATGGTGGTAGTGGTATTGACATTGTGTGATGGTGGTGTTAAGATGTAGGTAACTTGTGATGGTAGTAGTATTGGTGGTAGTTATGGTACAAGAACTGGGTGGTAATAGTGGTGTTGCCGTTGTGTGCTGTTGGTGGTGTCGAAATGCACGAGACAATGGGAGAGACTCCTGCTGAGGTCCCGCACTCGGCGACTGATCAAAAGGAATTGAGACAATTTCCTTTCAATGCAGTTCAAAGAGCAAGGCAGGCATAACCAATATACAAACAAGTCCCAAGCTGCGGGAGCACCTCTTTTCCCACCCACCCCCATTTTTTCTGTGTGTGAGATAGAGAGAGAGATAGAGAGAGAGAGAGATTGGTACGGGAGATACACAATACGAGCCAGCACATCCTCCCCCCCCCAAAAAAAAAAAAAAAAAAAAATATATATATATATATATATATATATATATATATATACATTCACCACAAACCTCCTCCAGTTACATAAAATTACAAATAATAGATAATCAAGTAAACAGAAACAATATATAAACAAATAAATAAAATGGAAATAATACAGCATTGTACATTACGACCCCTGTGGTCTTCAGAACAGTGGTCGTAATATACAGAATTCGAGTAATACATTTTTTCTAATTTTCCAGTGGTAATAATTCAATTTACTTTTATGAATATATTACTACATTGTTTTGCTCTCTTATGTTAACATATTCTATTCTGACTGACGCCAGTTCCATACGGCTGTGGGTGTGGGTGTAGGGTGAGGGTGTATGGTAAGGATGTGTCGGGTGTGTGGGGGGATGAGGGGTGTGTGGGGGATGAGGGATGTGTGTGGGGGATGAGGGATGTGTGTGGGGGATGAGGGTGTGTGTGGGGGGATGTGGGGTGTGTGTGGGGGATGAGGGGTGTGTGGGGGGATGAGGGGTGTGTGGGGGGATGAGGGGTGTGTGGGGGGATGAGGGGCGTGTGGGGGATGAAGGGTGTGTGGGGGGATGAAGGGTGTGTGGGGGGATGAGGGGTGTGTGGGGGGATGAGGGGTGTGTGTGGTGAGGGTGTGTGGTGAGGGTGTGGTTGTGGAGTGAGGGTGTGGTTGTGGAGTGAGGGCGTGGTTGTGGAGTGAGGGTGAGGTTGCGGGTTTGGGGTGAGGGTGATTAGGGTGAATGGTGTGTGGGGTGAATGGTGTGTGGGGTGAAGGGTGTGTGGGGTGAAGGGTGTGTGGGGTGAAGGGTGTGTGGGGTGAGGGTGTGGGGGTGAGGGTGTGGGGGTGAGGGTGGGGGGGTGAGGGTGGGGGGGATAAGGTGTGTTGGGTGAGGGTGTGGGGGTGAGGGTGTGGGGGGTGAGGGTGTGGGGGGTGAGTGTGGGGGATAAAGGTGTGGGGGGTGAGGGTGTGGAAGTGAGGGTGTGTGGGGTGAGGGTGTGGGTGAGGGTGTGTGTGGGGGTGAGGGTGTTGGGGGATGAGGGTGTGTGGGGGGGGGTGAGGGTGTGTGTGGGGGTGAGGGTGAGGGTGTGTGGGGGTGAGGGTGTGTGGGGGTGAGGGTGTGTGTGGGGGTGAGGGTGTGTGGGGGTGAGGGTGTGTGGGGGTGAGGGTGTGGGGGTGAGGGTGTGTGGGGGTGAGGGTGTGTGGGGGTGAGGGTGTGTGGGGGTGAGGGTGTGTGGGGGTGAGGGTGTGTGGGGGTGAGGGTGTGTGGGGTTAGGATGGGGGTGAGGGTGTGTGGGGGTGAGGGTGTGTGGGGGTGAGGGTGTGTGTGGGGTGTTAGGGTGGGTGTGGGTGTGAGGGTGGGTGTGGGTGTGAGGGTGGGTGTGGGTGTGAGGGTGGGTGTGAGGGTGGGTGTGGGTGTGAGGGTGGGTGTGAGGGTGGGTGTGGGTGTGAGGGTGGGTGTGGGGGTGGAGATGAGGGTGGGGGTGGAGATGAGGGTGAGCGTGTGTGTGTGTGTGTGTGTGTGTGTGTGTGTGTGTGTGTGTGTGTGTGTGTGTGTGTGTGTGTGTGTGTGTGTGTGTGTGTGTGTGGGTGTGTGTGTGTGGATGTGTGTGTGTGTGTGTGTGTGTGTGTGTGTGTGTGTGTGTGTGTGTGTGTGTGTGTGTGTGTGTGTGTGTGTGTGTGTGTGTGTGTGTGTGTGTGTGTGTGTGTGTGTGTGTGTGTGTGTGTGTGTGTGTGTGTGTGTGTGTGTGTGTGTGTGTGTGTGTGTGTGTCTGTCTGTGTGCGTGAGGGTGTGTGAGGGTGTCGACAGTTGTCATCTGGGCACTGCTACATACCAACTGAAGTAATCCCGTCTTGCGCCTGCGCTCGCTCCACCTTGCATGTCCACATTGCAAATGAACATTGCAAAAGCTGAAGTGATGAAATTACGGTTTCCTCTGTCCTCTTGAATGTAGTGACCTTGCTTGCGCGCACACACACACACACACACAGCTCGACGGGACAGTGGCACCGTTCTCGACCGCTAAATCAGCGATCCGAGTTCGAGTCCCGTCCAGGGATGGAGGAAAAAAAATACCATCGCTGCACTGCAACCCGGTACTCCAACTCTGGCTGGCGAACAGTTGTGTGCGTGTGTATGTGTGTGTGTGAGTGTGCGCGCGTGTGTGGTCACAGCATTACACATAGATGAGGTCATGTGTGAGTCCTGAGCTCTCCCTCGCGAGGGTAACAGCTGTTGATCACGAGCCCAACACGTGATCCAAGATCGAGGTGATTTACACACATACATACATACATACAGGGTTTACTGGTGCAGTAGTTGGGGTGAAAGCTTTATCAACACTGCAAATCGTTACTCTACCCCTTGAGCAAGGGAATAGGTGTGTGGAGTGTGTAAGGTCATAGTACTACCTACATGTAGGAATGTACGTGTTCTTGAGCTCTCATCTGCGAGGATAACAAGTGTCGATCATAAGTACAGCACGTGATCGAAGACCCTGTGAGTCACTCACTCACTCACTCACACACACACGCAACCATAAAAGACAGGACCCCACACACATACATCTACACATACCCATTACACACACACATAAAAGATAGGACACCACACACATGAAACCGCACATACACACTTCGAGTACACACACACACACACACACACAAACACACGTACACACACATACAACCATAAAAGACTGGACTCCATACACATGCAACCACCACACACACACACACACACACACACACACACACACACACATACACACACACAACCATAAGAGACAGGACTCCATACACATACACACTATATACACGCACCTACACAGATTATGTACACGTCCCTGGAGATCATAACTACTCAAAACTTCTCTACTTTATCCCCTACAGAGATCACAAACTATCGTCCTCAGTCTTTATACAGGCACACACTGCACTGAACACACTAGCCTACCTCCTTGCATACAGTCTACCCCAAATATACTGTATACAAAATCTCCCCTCTACCTCCTCTCTCTCTCTCTCTCTCTTTCTCGGCGCACAAATTCTCTCTATATACCAAAAGGTCTCTTTGCCAGCCAAGTTACACACCCACCCTTCACTCATCGAACACTTATCTGTATCCCCTTTTATCTTCGCTTCTTGGGGGCGAAAGGCCATCCCTGTCCCCCCCCCCCCCACTGTCTGGGTCAGAAGCAATGCAGCAAGACACAGCAGCAGAAAAAGTAAGGTTGAATAAGTGAACATTACTTCACAAAAATATAATTATTTTCTGTGGGTATTGTGTAATTTTGTATACCGTAACACATACGAAAAAAAAAATACATATATATATATATATATATATATATATATATATATATATATATATATATATATCCAAGCCTCGAACCCACTCCTCACCCAACATCCACCAGATCCCCTCCCATGATAGCTGAGGCCGAAACCCCAGAACAATCCAGGCATCCGGATACCTATCCTACTACCCGCCTTTTATCCTATCTACAATTCTCAGAAACTTGGAAGAAACCAATGTAGTACTTAGGAGTGGGCCCATCATCACATATGTACACACACGAACCCCATCTTCCCAACACGTACAGTGGTCTGACCGACCCTCCCCCCTCCCCTCCCCTCCACTTCAGGTTCTCAAACTTAAACCTTCCCAAACACGTTCAATATTGCACGCGGGTATGAACAAACTCCCTCATCCTGATTAAAGCCAGGTCGTTTCTCTTTAAAACCAGGACGGTGTTGCCTCCTTCCTCCCCTCTCCTCTCCCCTCTCACGCCGCTCCTTTCCCCTCCTTCCCCTCACCCCTTCCTCTTCCGCCTTCCCCTTCCACTCACCTTCCTACTCTCATTGCTTTTTTTTTTATTTTAGCTTCCCTCGCCTTCTTCCAACTTTTAGGCCCTGTTCACACTAGCGGCTTGAACCGAGCGGAAATCGCGGCGGTACCGCATAGTCATAGAAATACTGCACGGTTGTGTGTGAACGCCTCCAGTGACTTACATTGTAATTGAACCGCGGCGGTTGAAACTGCTAATGTGAATAGGTCTACCACTCAGGGACTGAAGCAACTAGTCCATATCAACCGTGAATCTATCTCAACCCCAACACGATTGTTGTTCATTTTCTTTTTTTATTATTATTTCTTCTTCATCTTTATCGTCATGAAATAAACACACCAACAATACCGTTATCAAATTCTTCATCATTATCATAATATCTGTTTCCGCTCTGTCTCTTGCGCCTTCCAACGGAGAGCCACGTCTTTTCTCTCTTTTCATTCTCTCTCTCTCTCCCTTCCTCTAACTCATAAAAAATCGAAAAAAAAATTACGCCTTCCTTCCCTTTTCTCCTTTAATTCTTCCCACCTTCCTTCTCCTTTCTCCTTTACTATGTCTTCCTTTCTCGCTTCCTTACCTCGATTTATTTTTCTGTATCTTCTTTTCTTCCGTACGTTCATTCCCCTTCATCGTGTTTATGTACACAACCGTACAATAATTCTTGCATATGATTATCTCCAACCCTTAATAGTACACACATGCCGATACGCACACAAGCGGATTCATAATCATACACACTGCTTTTATTGACAGCAACAACACTTTTGAAAATGAAATATATTAGAATTTGTGAATGGTTCGATAGAGATTCCAATAACTGTATATTCTCCAAACCTTAAAAAAGGAGAGAGAAAGAGTGAGTGAGTGACGGAGGGGAAAGAGAGAGAGAGAGAGAGAGAGAGAGAGAGAGAGAGAGAGAGAGAGAGAGAGAGAGAGAGAGAGAGAGAGAGAGAGAGAGAGAGAGAGAGAGAGAGAGAGAGAGAAATTGTTTTTATTGATCGCAACCTTTAAAAATAAAATATAATAAGATAAGTGAATATTTCAATAGCAATCCCACCATATCTAAAAAAAAAAAACACACACGCTCCAACGTAACACATGTAACACGCAAACACATGCAAAATTCAACGTTTATTAGCTATGCAATGTAAACCCGTGCAAAATTTAATCCACACACATAATCACCCGTGCTCACACACACACGCTCTAACTGCAGACAACAACGTACATGCACGCACACGTGTACACACACACACACACACACACACGTACATACTAACCCACATAATGCTAATCAACCTTGCACTACACTGTCTTACTCATATTTCTGTGTTTCCAACATTAATGTAGTTTTCTATACGAGCCTCTTGTAAGATTCATTTTCACTGCGCGCTAATATGATGGGCCTCAGAGAGAAGCATCTCCACCTGCTCCTCACTCGTCTTCAGGTCCCATTATAATCCTCACCTCAACCTGGAGGTGCTGCCCCGTAGGGCTGTCACTCGGTCTCCCGATCGCACCCAAGATCTTCCCATAAGAAGTGACAACCGGCGACTGGAGGGGGAGAAGGGGAAGGGGAGAGGGGGGGAAAGGGGAAGGGGAGAGGGGGGAAAGGGGAAGGGGAGAGGGGGGAAGGGGAGAGGGGGGAAAGGGGAAGGGGAGAGGGAGAGGGGGAGAGGGGGAAGGGGAGAGGGGGAAAGGGGAAGGGGAGAGGGGGGAAAGGGGAAGGGGAGAGGGGGGAAAGGGGAAGGGGAGAGGGGGGAAAGGGGAAGGGGAAGGGGAGAGGGGGGAAGGGGAGAGGGGGGAAGGGGAAGGGGAGAGGGGGGAAGGGGAGAGGGGGAAAGGGGAAGGGGAGAGGGGGGAAGGGGAAAGGGGAAGGGGAGAGGGGGGAAAGGGGAAGGGGAGAGGGGGGAAAGGGGAAGGGGAGAGGGGGGAAAGGGGAAGGGGAGAGGGGGGGAAGGGGAAAGGGGTAAGGGGGAAGGGGAAGGGAGGATGAGGGAAGGAGGGGAAGGGGAAAGGGGGGAAGGGGAAGGGAAAGGGGGGAAGGGGAAGGGAAAGGGGGGAAGGGGAAGGGAAAGGGGGGAAGGGGGAAAGGGGAAAGGGAAAGGGGGGAAAGGGAAAGGGGGGAAGGGGAAGGGAAAGGGGGGAAGGGGAAGGGGAGAAGGGGAAGGGGGAGAGAGGGAAGGAGGAAAGGGGAAGGGGAAAGAGGAGGAAGGGGAAGGGGGAAGGGGAAAGGGGGGAAGGGGAAGGGGAAAGGAGGGAAGGGGAAGGGGGGAAGGGGAAGGGGATAGGAGGGACGGGGAAGGGGATAGGAGGGAAGGGGAAGGGGGGAGAGGGGAAGGGGAGAGGGGGAAGGGGAAGGGGAGAGGGGGAAAGGGGAAGGGGAAGGAGGAAAGGGGAAGGGGAAGGAGGAAAGGGGAAGGAGGAAAGGGGAAGGGGAAGGAGGAAAGGGGAAGGGGAAGAGGAAGGGGAAAGAGGAAGGGGGAAGGGGAAAGAGGAAGGGGAAAGAGGAAGGGGGAAGGGGAAAGAGGAAGGAGGAAGGGGAAAGAAAAGAGGAAGGGGGAAGGGGAAAGAAAAGAGGAAGGGGGAAGGGGAAAGAAAAGAGGAAAGGGAAGGGGGAAGGGGAAAGAAAAGAGGAAGGGGAAGGGGAAAGATGAAGGGGAAAAAGGAAGGGGGAAGGGGAAAGAGGAAGGGGGAAGGGGAAAGAGGAAGGGGGAAGGGGAAAGAGGAAGGGGGAAGGGGAAAGAGGAAGGGGGAAGGGGAAAGAGGAAGGGGGAAAGAGGAAGGGGGAAGGGGGAAAGGGGAAAAAGGAAGGAGCAAATGGGAAATTGGAAGGTGGAAAGGCAAGGGAGAATTAAGGGGGAAAAGGGAAGGGGGAAAGGAGAAAGGGGAAGGGGAAAGGGGAAAGGGGAAGGGGGAAGGGGAAAGGGGAAGGGGGAAGGGGAAAGGGGAAGGGGGAAGGGGAAAGGGGAGAGGAGTAGGGCAACACTTTGACACGTGGTGAAAATGGTGCGAAAGGCGAGAACCTCTAGTGTCTAGACTCTAGACGATGTGGTGGTAAGGAGAGATTGCTGGCTTGCCTACAACACCACTAAGGGGAACATTATGTCGCCAATGACCAGCGCTTCTATCCCCGCGGACAAAATCCCACCTGGGAGGCAGAGTGACCAGAGGAGGGATTTAAGGATTGGTAACCGAATGAACGGGAGGGGAATAATTGCATTAAAAATAATAAATGAATAAATAAACAAATAGAACAAATAATATGATCGTTTCTTTACATGCATTTTCCATCAACGTCAATGGTCAATCTACCTTTCTTGTTTTCCTCTCAAAAGGACGGGACATGACGTCTCTTGCACAGTCACACAATTACACAAAAGTAGGAGAAGCTTCAGTGTTGATGTACAAAACGTTTACCTGTTTCTGATTCAAAGGCATCGCCCCCCCCCTCCCTCTCGTTCAAAAGGAACTCCAGCCGCTCTGTTCAAAAACAAGAACGTTAAAAAAGGACACAAACAAGACCGTTAAAAAAACGTTACAAACAAAAACGTTAACATTACAAACAAAGATTGTTAAAAAAACGTTCATTACATCAAGGAACAGGATCGTACCTAACGAGGACGCACAAGGCTCGTTTTCATTCTGGTTAAATTTGAGCAGATTTTTAGTCTGGATACGTCACTGTACTGGGGGAGGTGGTATTATTATTATTATTATTAATTATTATTATTTATTATTATCATCATCATTTTCATTGTTACTTAATTAGGAGACAT
>NC_134790.1:32650698-32653198 GCF_046742065.1 Oratosquilla oratoria
CAGGCGTGCTGTAATAGAGAGATGTACTCTGGGGTTGCGATTTGAGTAGGTGTACTAAGGGTGTACATACTAAGATGTGGCGTACTAAGGATGCACATAAAAAGGACTGGTGTACTATGGGTGTATATATAGTACTGAGGACTGGTGTACTAAGGTACGTACTAAGGACTGGTGTACTAAGGATGTACATACTAAGGACTGGTGTACTAAGAGTGTACATACTAAGGACTGGTGTACCAAGGGTGTACAACATAAAGACTGGTGTATTATGGGTGTACATTCTAAGGGCTGGTGTACATACATACTTAAGATTGGTGTACTAAGGACTAATGTACTAAGGGTGTACATACTAAGGATTGGTGTATTAAGGGTGTAGAACATAAAGACTGGTATACTAAGGGTGTACATACTAAGGATTGGTGTATTAAGGGTGTACATACTAAGGAGTGGCGTATTAAGGGTGTAGTGTACATACAAGGTAGAGGGTTTGTGCGCTACCCTGGGACGCAAGGATTGGTGAAAGACGGGCGGTAAGCTGCCCGTGGGCGGTAAGCGGCGGCAAGGGGCGGTAAGCGCAAAAGTAGTGTGGTAAGGCACGTGCCATGAGCGGTAAGGAGATGATGCCTGCCGGCTGGTAAGTCGAGATGGAAGGGGAAGTGTTGTGGAGTAAGGCGATCCCTCGGCTGAGTGTTGTCGTGTGTGTTTGCGTCGACAGACAGACAGAGACAGAGAGAGACAGAATGAGAGGGAGGGAAAGAGGGAGGGAAAGCGGGAGGGAAGGGGACGGGAAAGAGGAAGGGAAGGGGGAAGGGGACGGGAAAGAGGAAGGGAAGGGGGAAGGGGAAGAGGAAGGGAAGGGGAAGGGGACGGGAAAGGGGAGATGAGGGGAGGGAAAGGTGGGAAAGAGGAAGGGAAAAAGGGAAGGGGGAAAGGAAAGAGGGGTGGGAAAAAGGGAGGGAAAGTGTAGGAAAGGGGGAAGGAAAGGAGGGAAAGACAGAGGGAAACGGGGAGGGAAAGCGTGAGGGAAAGAAGGGAAAGAGGAGGGAAACTGTCTGGGAAAGTGAAATGAAAAGGGAACTGGGAGAAGGGAAGGGAAAGGGTGAGGGGAAAAGAGAGGAAAAGGTCAAGAGAAACGGGGAGAGGGAGAAAGAAGAGAGCGATGAGAGAGAAGGGAGAAGAGAGAAAGATGAGAGAGAGGGGAGAAGAGAGGGAGAGAGAGAGAGAGAGAGAGAGAGAGAGAGAGAGAGAGAGAGAGAAAGAAAAGGCGGGTGTGGAGGTTCTAGAAGGAGTATGGAGGTTCGACCGTAGATAATGGCGCATTTCCAGTATGGGGTGCAGGATGAGAATGAGGAGGAGGAGGAGGAAGAGGAGGGGGAAACTGTGGATGTGGAAATCTATGTATACGCGTCGATGACATGGAAGGATCTACGGGGAGGAGTAGGAGGGGGAAGAGAAGGAGGAGGAGGAAGACGAAGAGGAGGAGGAGAACATGAAGGAGAAAAAAGGTGGAGTAGGAGGAGTAGGAGGAGGAGGAGGAGGAGGAGGAGGAGGAGGAGGAGGAGGAGGAGGAGGGACAAAGGAGGAAGATCAAAAGATGGCGGGGAATATGGAGACAAAAGTGGAAGAAGAAGGAGAGGAGGAGGAAGAGGGAGAGGAGGAGAAGAGGGAGAAGAGGAGAAGGAAGAAGGAGAGGAGGAGGAAGAGGGAGAGGAGGAGGAGAAGGAAGAGGGAGAGAAGGAGGAGGAAGAGGAGGTAAATCATAAGATGCAGGAAAATTGGTGGAGGAAAAGATGGAGGAAGGGCAAGAGAAAGAGGAGGAGGAAGGGAAAGAGGAAGATAAGGAGGAAGGGCAAGAGAAAGAGGAGGAAGGGCGAGAGAAAGAGGAGGAGGAAGGGAAAGACTAAGATGAGGAGGAAGGGTACGAGGAAGAGGATGAGGAGGAAGAAGAGGTGGAGGAGAAAAAGGAAGAAGAGGAGGAGGAAGGGGAGGAGGAGGAGGAGGAGGAGGAAGATGAGGAGGAAGAAGAGAAGGGAAGATGTCGTCGTTCGGCACGAGCAGGAAAGTGAAAGTGCGCGCAAGATGGAGATGGACCTCTCCCACCCCCCGTCCACACATCATGATGAGCAACAAATCAGAGGATCCCGTTGTGGCAACACCACCACTTCGTCATCTGCCGCAACTCTCCCCCACCGCCACTGTTTTTTTTTTTTTTTTTTTAATATTTTTTGGACTTCCTCATCTCGTTTCAAGAGACGAAGACAATGGTTCTTTTGTGTCTATTTTTGTGTTTTATACATTTTCTAATTTAGCTGTGTTTTATTTCTGTTTTGTTTTCTGTCGCCATACAAATATAGATCAAACACACCAGTCGTTAAATACTATATTTATACATACATACATACATTATATATATATATATACACACACACACAAAATTTCACAAGCTTTCATTCCAAGTATCAAACATTTTTGCTGAAAATGAGAAAAAAAAATAAATATA
>NC_134790.1:32658198-32660698 GCF_046742065.1 Oratosquilla oratoria
GGAGGGGGAAATTGTTGAAAAATGCAGCAGTGAGATCCAGCAGCAGGAGACGCAAGGAAGAAGAGCGTAAAGAAGACATCGAGTGGGGGGATGAGTGGTGGGGGGATGAGTGGTGGGGGAATGGGGGGGAAAGGGGGGAGATCAAGCACTGTAGAAGCGTGAGAGAAAAGAATTGAGAAAATACCTGGACTGGATAACTTTATATATATATATATATATATATATATATATATATATATATATATATATATATTCTGGTTGAAATCAACTGCACTAGTTGCTTTAACAATCTTCAAGACTGTATTCTTTATTTTGGAGAATACTTTCCTATTAGCAACTGAGAGGGACTGGAAGTAGTCATTCATGACTCTCAAAAGAATATACGCAGTGTATGCCAACTGGTATGTTTTTGCATAGTAATAGTATTGAACAACTATTGCCTCCATATATACATAAACACGCCACTAGCGTACCTCTTTTCCTGTATACTACAATTAAGTAAATACATATAAAATTTAGTGGTGAGAAGACTTGAGGTGAAGAGAGAAGAGGGGGAAGAGAGAAGAGGAGGGAGAGAAAGAGAAGAAGGGGGGGGGAGCGCTCGAGAAAGGGAAAGACGGCCGCCCAGAAGAAGACAGACAGGCAGCACATAGGGAGGGGGGGGGGCAGCAGAAGGAGAGAGAGAAAGAGAGGACGAAGGAAAGGGAGTGAAATGTGAAACGACAAACAGGGTAGGAGGGGGAAAGAAAAGCTGAAAAGGAAAGGGAGAGAGGGAGAGAGAGAAAGAGGAAGAGAGCAAGTGAGGGGAGAGGAAGGGACGGGGAGCGGAGGAGAGGGAGAGTGGAAGAAAGGGAGAGAAGAAGGGAGGGAATGAGGAGAAGAAGGGAGGGAATGAGGAGAAGAAAGGAGGGAATGAGTAGAAGAATTGAGGGAATAAGGAGAGGAAGAGAGGGAGAAGAAAAAAAAAAGAGCGGAAGAGAGAAAGAGAAAGAGAGGGACAGAAGGCATGCGAGTGGCAACGACGAAGAGACTGAGCAGGAAATGAACCCGAGGTGTTCAGATGGATTTCATTCATTTCGTTTCTTCTATATTTATTTATTTATTTATTTATTTTTTTGTGGTGGATGGTGCTGCTACGATTTGGCAACCCCCCTTTATGAGGCGGAGATATGCCAATGGTATACATAAGCATCTTGATCGACTTTGATCTCCCTTCGGCTGAATAAAGTAGCTTCATATGGACGAAATATTTTGAAAAAGGAATTAATGAAGAATTTTGTTTTCCCTAAACTTTCTAAGCTTCCATTACCCTGTGGTTTATTTATATATATATATATATATATATATATATATATATATATATATATATATACACACACACACACACACACACACATCCATCGTGGGAGTTGAAATCTTGACAAAGCGAAAATATTGGGAACATAAACGACAAATGAATAAATAACTAAATAATAATCAAACAAAGATAGAAATCTGAGCCTCACCCCAAGGGATAACACCTCCACGAACTAGGACCACACAAAGTGCACATTCACCGCAACCCCCACGGATTCCTCTCATTAGAGCGAGATTCCACTTCAACAAGATCATTCTGACGTCAGTGTCCCGTAAGGTCTTCGTCGATTAATAATTAATTCTTCCCTGTCAGGGACGCGCAATTTCGATTTCAAGGAAATAATAAGTGATATTAAGAAAGTACTTTATTTGAAGCTCCTTCAGGGGCTTCCGCCATTACGGAAAATGTGCCAAATATGGCAGAGGGCTTGAGGTGCCTCCAAGTGCTAATTAGCTTTGTGGCGAGGCGCTCTCAGATAAAGAGAGGGGAGAGGAGGGAGAGGGGAGAGGAGGGAACGGGGGAGGGGAAGAGTGAGGGAGGGGAGAAAAAAGATAGAAAGACCCGAAGAGGAAAGAAGAAAAAGGGAGGAATGCAGAGAGCGAGAGT
This sequence comes from Oratosquilla oratoria, assembly GCF_046742065.1. Classification (NCBI taxonomy): domain Eukaryota; kingdom Metazoa; phylum Arthropoda; class Malacostraca; order Stomatopoda; family Squillidae; genus Oratosquilla; species Oratosquilla oratoria. Next base: position 32,660,162 of record NC_134790.1, read on the forward strand.
ACAGAAAGGAAGGGGATAGGGGAGGGGAAGGAAGGGGGAAAGGGGGGAGAGAGCGAGAGAAAGAGAGGAGAGAGAAAGGAGGGACAGCGAGGAAAAAAAAGATGGAAAGACTTGGAGAGGAAAGAGCGAGACGCAAAGAGTGGAGAGAAAGGAAGCTGATAAGGGGGTGGAAAGGAGGGAGAAATGGAGGAGAGGACAGGATGGAGGTGAGGCAAGGAGGAAAGGAGGAGTGGAAGGGGAGAGAGGGGAAAGGAGTGGAAGGGGAGATTGGGGGAAGGAGTGGAAGGGGAGATAGGGGGAAGGAGTGGAAGGGGAGATAGGGGGAAGGAGTGGAAGGGGAGATAGGGGGAAGGTGAAGGAGTGGACGGGAGAGAGGAAGAAGGGGATGAGAAGGAGGGGAGAGAAGGAAGTGAAGAGAAGGGGAGAGAGGGGGAAGGAGTGGAAGGGGATGGAGGGGGAAGGTTGAAGGAGTGGACGGGAGAGAGAGGAAGAAGGGGATGAGAGAAGGAAGGGGAGAGATGTTGAGAAAGGGAGAGA
>NC_134790.1:32665698-32715698 GCF_046742065.1 Oratosquilla oratoria
GGAGGGAAGGGGCAGGTAAGGGAAGAGGCGGAGGGAAAGAGGATGAAGAAAGGGAAGTGGAAGGAGATAGAAATGGGAAGGAGAGGGAAGGGGGAGAGGGGCAGGGAAGGGAGAGGAAAGAAGAAGAGGAGGGAAGGAGGAGAGGGAATAGGAAGGAGAGGGAAAGGGGTAGGAGAGGGGAAGGGGTAGGAGAAGGAAGGGGGTAGGAGAGGGAAAGGGGTAGGAGAGGGAAAGGGGTAGGAGAGGGAAGGGGGAGAGGGATACCGAGAGGAGAGGGGAAGGGAGGGAAGGGAGAGGGGAAGGGAGGGGAGGGAGAGGGGATGGGAGGGAAGGGAGAGGGGAGGGAAGGGAGAGGGGAGGGAAGGGGGAGGAAAGGAAAAAGGAGAGAGAAGGGGAAAATGGAAGAGGAAAGGAGGGAAGAAGGAGAGGGAAGGGGGAAGAGATGGAGGGAAGGATGAGGGGAGGGAAGGACGAGGGGAGGGAAGAGGGAGCAGAGGGAAAGGGAATAAGAGGGAAGGTGGAGGGGAGGGAAGGTGGAGGGGAGGGAAGGTGGAGGAAAGGGAAGGGGGAGAGGGAAGGGGGAGGAAAACAAGGGATAGGTGAGGAAAGGAGGGACGGGGAGGGGAAAAGAGGCAAGGAGTGAAGGAATGGGAGGGGAGGGAGAAGGGTAGAAGGGAGGAGGATACGGTGATGCTGGTGGGCAATAAAGTCTTGCGAGAGTAACGATGGTAATGACAATGATGCTGATAATAATGATTTTCATGAGTAACAATGAATGGCGCCTGTAGTAGATAATGCAGTAGATAACAGTAGATAATGTTTGTCAATAGTGCTTGGGATAGTGATCACACTGACAGTAACGATGACGACAATGACTGACGATGACGACGACAACGATGATCATGATGACGATGACGATGATCATGATGACGATGACGATAACGATGATGACGATGTCGATGACGACGACGACGACGACGACGAAGACAAGGACGACCAAAGACGAAAGAAAACGAAGACGGAGAAAGGGAAGTAAGAGAAGAGGGTGGGGGGGGAGGGGGAGAGGGGGGAGAAAGGGCGGGGGGAGAAAGGGCGGGGGGAGGGGGAGGGGGGAGGGAGCGAAAGTCAGAAGAGACAAAAGGCAAGAAGGATATGGAGAGCAAAAGGATAGAAATACGAATAAGATACGTTTAATAAGCATAACAAGAATAGCAAGACAATAGATTAAAACGAGACAGAAAAAAACTCGAGAAATATAATTAAAGATACAATGAAATAATAAAATTTGAAGGGAATGAAACGAATAGAAGGAAAAATATGAGAGGCAGAGAGAGAGAGAGAGAGAGAGAGAGAGAGAGAGAGAGAGAGAGAGAGAGAGAGAGAGAGAGAGAGAGAGAGAGAGAGAGAGAGAGAGGGGAGAGAGAGAGGGGGAGAGAGAGAGAGAGAGAGAGAGGGGAGAGAGAGGGGAGAGAGAGGAAAGGGAGATGGGGAGAGACAGGGAGAGAGGGGGAGAGGGGGGGAGAGAAGGGGAGAGAGAGAGGGAGAGGGAGAGGGAGAGAAAGGGGGAGAGGGCGGTAGGAAGAGAGAGGGTGAGGGAGGAAGGGGGCTAGAGAGAGAGAGAGAGGGAGAGAGAGGGGGAGAGAGGAGGGGAGAGAGAGAGACAGGGAGGGAGAGAGGGGAGAGAGGGAGAGAGGGAGGGGAGAGGCAGGGAGGAAGAGAGGTGGGGAGAAGAGAAAGAGAACAAACCAAAACAGAAATGTGAAGGAAATAAACATAAGATATCTTCCAAAGACAGCGATAACGTACAAAAACATAAAAGATGATAAAAGCTGGAAATGAAAGGAACAGCACGATAATGCAGAAGAATAAGGCAGAAGAGGAGAGAAATGAAGATAGACGATCGAGGAGAGAGAGAGAGAGAGAGAGAGAGAGAGAGAGAGAGAGAGAGAGAGAGAGGGAGAGAGAGAGAAAGAGAGAGAGAGAGAGAGAGAGAGAGGAGAGAGAGAGAGAGAGAGAGAGAGAGAGAGAGAGAGAGAGAGAGAGAGAGAGAGAGAGGGAGAGAGAGAGAAAGAGAGAGAGAGCTCAATGGAACGAGGCGAAGGAACTATTATGAAAAGGAGATTGAAAACGAAAATCGCTGTTAAGAAATACATACTATTTCAGCCTCGTGGCAAAACCTTTCAGAATATTTCAATCAGCTGGAGGGGAGGGGGGCTTGGAACACAGCTGAAACCCCCCCACACACACACACATACACAACAGACAGGCCCCCTCCAAGACCGTAGCTCTTATCCTGTATGTTACCATGAGATAAAACTACACAAGCATGCAAATACACACGCACGCACGCACGCACACACACACACACACACACATACACACACACGATTGCGCAGTTGGTAGAGTTCCCGTCCGCCACCACGGCGGTCCGAGTTCGAATCCCGTCCAGGGCTGAAATACTTTCAGTATCGCTGCGCTGCGAGTCGTTACTCCAACTCTCGTGGGCGGGGAGTTGGGTGTGTATGTACCCATAGATCGGTCATATATATGAGCTCTGAGCTCTTTTTCGGGAGGGAAATAGCTGTCGATCACGAGTCCAACACGTGATCCAAGGCCATGGTGAATCACACAATGGCGCAGTTGGTAGAGTTCCCGGCCGGCACTACGGTGGTCCGGGTTCGAATCCCGTCCAGGGCTGAAATAATTTCAGTATCGCTGCGCTCCGAGTCGTTACTCCAACTCTCGTAGGCGGGGAGTTGGATATGTACCCATAGATCGGTCATATATGAGCTCTGAGCTCTCTTCCAGGAGGGAAATAGCTGTCGATCATGAGTCCAACACGTGATCCAAGGCCATGGTGAATCACACACACCACACAGAACCCAAGACCGTAACTCTCATTTTGTATAATACAATTAGATAAACCTACAAAAACAGGTACACACGCACGCACGCGCACACACACACACACACACACACACACACACACACACACAAGCACACAAAGCACACACATGCACAAACGCACAGACTGGGATGCATACAACCATGGCTGGTTGCCTACAAGACCAGCACATATAAATAACAGATGGTATAAATACATTCGCACGATTTTGGGTGCACAGCCCTCCACACAACACACATGCAGACCCCTTTACCACTACTACGGGGGGTATTGGAGGAAGACGTGGAGGAGGAGGAGCAGGAGGAAGTGGAGGAGGAGGAAGTGGAGGAAGAGGAAGTGGAGGAGAAAAATTAGATAGGAAGAGAAGGATGGGGAGGGAGAAGGGGCGAAAGGGGGAAGAGGAGGGAAAGGGGGAAGAGGAGGGAAAGGGAGAGGAAGAGGGTAAGGGGAGGAAGAGAGGGTAAGGGGGGTTGTGGGAGAGGGAGGAGGAGAGGGAGAGAGAGAAAGGGGGAAGTGGAAAGGGGGAATGGGTGGGAAAGAGGAAGGGTAGGGAAAGGGGGAAAAGGGGAAAGCAAGGGGGAGTGAAAGGGGAACTGGGAGGAAAAGGAAGCGAAGTAGACACAAAAAGAGTAAGGAAAGAGGAAGGGAGGAGGAAAAGGTGAAAAGGGAGGAAGATAAGAAAAAGGAGAAAAAGGAGAAAAAGGAGAAAAAAGAGAAAAGAGACGAGGAAGAGGGGGAGAAAGAGGAGGAGGAAGAGGGGGAGGAAGAGGAGGAGGAAGAGGGGGAGGAAGAGGGGGAGAAAGAGGAGGAGGAAGAGGAGGAGAAAGAGGAGTAGGAAGAGGAGGAAGAGGACGAAGGGGAAGATAAAACTAAACAAGCAGTCTACAAGACTGGCATGTGGACACCGTAATGGTCCACACAAATAAGGAGTGAATAAAATGCTGTTACACATTTCATATAAAACCAATTTCAAGACTTTATAATACTTCATGAACATATCAATGTTGCTACTAACAATGTATTCATGTTGCTCTATCCTAAGTCGGAAGACTTGAGGCCGTACCTTTTGCACAAACACACACACACACACACACACACACACACACACACACGAATGCTGAAGCCTTCGTATGCAGTCAAGCAATGCAACACACGCCAGCGGACAAGTAAACATTCTCGAGGCCACTAACGTGCAATGCAACACACTTGTATACCATATATACATACACACACACACACATATGTATATACATACATTTACACATACATAATATACATATATGTGTGTGTGTATCTGTATGTGTAAAAAGGCTAGAATGAGGAATCAAATATGGGGAGAGGTGTATAAAGGATTATAATGGGGGAGGGGTATAAAAGATTATAATGGGGAGGGGGGATGGGAAGGCTAGCACGGGTTGAGAGGGGGGGCAAATGGAGGGGAGGTTGCAAAGAGGTGGTGTGTGTGTGGGGGGAGTCGAAAGAGTAAGGGGGGTGCTTAAATGAAATAATGAACCTTGGAGCCATGCCAGCTTCATGGGAATGACGTGGCCGCGTCGTTGGTTCAATAATCTACGACTGACAGGGGTCGTTAGAGGGGTCGTTAAGTAGGCGACACGCGAGCGAAGGTCTTTCACGGGAACGACTGAATGATAGTTCGATAACTATCGCGTAAGTATAGTCCTCTACTCAATTAAGTGCAAGTGACAGACGTTTAAAAAAAAAAAAAAAAAAAAAAAAAATCAACAGAATAAATAAAAAATAAATAATAAAAATAAATCAAATTAAGTAAAAAAGAAAATAATATAAGAAATAAATGCACAAATAACATAAGAATATGAAAATAAGATAAAAAAAGAAATAAACTAAAAAAATAAACAAAACAAAAAATATATAGACAAATGTACTTCCGTATCCTGTGGCACTTTTATTCAGCTGAAGACTAAGGCCCTGTTCACACTGGCGGTTTGAACCGCACGAAAACCGCGGCAGTACCACATAGTCAAGGAAAAGGTGTGCGGTTGAAAACGCTAGTATGAATAGGGCCTTAGTTCAATGCAAATTGCGCGTGGAGTCACTCTTGGCTCTTCAACTGAATAAAACCTAAGAAGTCGTTTGACGTTAAGCGGAAATGACGTCACCGTCTACCACGTCACGTGGTCAACCCAAGGTAAAGTGACACTTCCAGCCTGTCACGTGTCCACGAAACGGCGCCACGTCATAGGGGCCATTTCCACGGTCAAACGGGGTATTTGGTTGTCAAACACGCTTGTCAAACGTGTTTGACAACCAAGTACCCCATTCACACGGCCAAACATCACTTCAAACACTTGTTTGACAAACCGTTTGACTGTGTGAATGGCCCTTTAGTCATTGTTGGCTGACACTCCTTCGGCAACCACCCCCCCTCTCTAAAAAACAACGAGGGGGTAGTTTCTCTACAGGCGGACAACTACCCAACTACCAAAACTACTGTCTTAGACTAACGTCCGTGTATCAATGAATGACATTAACTTACGCTCACGCAAGAGAATGCGTCATCCCGGATACCGCGAACGCGGACGAAAAACACAAAGTCCAATTATCATAAATCACCAAGTGGTCAGTAGTACGGTTTCCAAACAGACCAGCATGTCACGAAGGACCACGGTGGTGGTGAGTGGTGGTGGTGAGCGGTGGGTGGAGGTGCTGGTGGTGATGAAGGTGTTGGTGATGGTGATGAAGGTGATAGGTGGTGGTGGTGGTAATGAAGGTGGTGATAGTGGAGTTGGTGGTGGGGGTGATGGTGGTGATGTTGAATGGTGAGTGGAGGTGATGATCGGTGGATAGTGGTGGTGGTGGTGGTGATGGAGGTGTTGGTGGTGATGGAGGTGGTGATAATGGAGGTGGTGATAGTGGAGGTGGTGGTGGTAATGGAAGTGGTGGTAATGGAGGTGGTGGTGATGGAGGTGGTGGTGATGGTGGTGGAGGTGATGGAGAGTGGTGATGGTGGAAGTGTTGATGTGGTGTTGGTGGTGATGGAAGTGGTGATCGGTGGATACTGGCGGTGGTGATGGTGTTAGTGGTGATGATTGATGGCGGTGGTAGTGATGATGGTGGTAGTAGTGATGATTGATGGTGGTGATGGTGGTAATGGTAGTGATGAGCGGTGGTACAATGGTTAGTAAACAGACTTGGACAAGGAAATTTTATCTTAAAAAAGAGAGAAAGTGAGAGAGTGAAAGATAGAGAAAGAGACAGATATTACATTCTGTAGATAATGTAGATTGTAACAACATTACTATTCTTACAGTCCGCGTCCAAAATGATTTAGTCCCTAGCTCCCTCAAACCCACAAAAAGTCTCCCCAAGGTGGGAGCATTCCCCCCCAATAGTTAAAAACCCTTTGACCTATGGGAAACTCCCTACCATTTAAGGCTGAAAATACAGTTCCACGCAATGAAATTTTCGTCTGTATTGCAGAATACCACATCACCGAACTCCCTCCACAAAGCAACGATCTTCGAGAGAGAGAGGGAGAGGGAGGGAGAGAGAGAGAGAGGAGAGAGAGAGGAGAGGGAGAGGGGGCGAGAGGGGGCGAGAGGGAGAGAATCTATTCAGCCCAAGACCCACCCAAGGACTGAATGGACTGAGGTTAGACTCTGACAACCACAGACACTCTGAGGAATGTTGTCACAGGCACTGTTGGCAGAAGCTCCTGGCACTCCCAGCTTCATGCCAGGAACGTTGATGATCCAAGGGAGTGAAAAACGTTCTATCAAAGGAGATCAAAAGACTGAATACGACGAGACCAGCCTCAGTATTCAGACCACAAATTCAGGCAAAACGTATACACCTGCAAGCACACACAGGACCCCACGAGTGTTGCTCCTTTCCTATACGCTATATTTTGGTAAATACACACACAGATCCGAAAAGCATCACATAGTCGACACCCCACTGTTGAGCAAATAGGTGCGTGCGCGCATGTAAGATCAAAACATTACCCATAGATTGGGCCATATAGGAGCGCTGAGCTTTCATCCGGGAGGGTAATAACTGCTGATCACAGGCCCAACACATGATCAAAGACCATGACAAATCACTCATTCACACACACACACACACACACACACACTCAAACACACAATGTAAAAGACCTACAAAGATCGTACTTGCTTTACATATACCGTATCTGCCGTAACACTAGCTGAGCCTTGATTCCACCAAGGAGCTTGTCATGGATGATCAGGACTGAAGAAGGACGCGTGCGGCTATGCGTTGTTACGGTGTTCGCCCCAAACCATTATATAAACGATCTTTTAATTCTCCTATCTACACACACACACGCAAGCTGGGAGTTGGTGGTGTGTATGCGGTCACAGCATTACCCATGGATCGGTCATATATGAGCTCTGAGCTCTCTTCCTGGAGGGAAATAGCTGTCGATCACGAGTCCAATCCGTGATCCAAGACCATGGCGAATGAATCAATCTCTCTCTCTCTCTCTCTCTCTCTCTCTCTCTCACACACACACACACATATGCAGTACATATCATTATATATATATATATATATACACATACACACACATATATACACTAACAGAGCAGCCATTAAGAACAGTGAGCTAAATAAACAAATAACTAAATGAATAAACGAATATTAAGAAAAATAAAAAAATAAAAATACATCCAAGACACGAACAGAGCAATATCATACCAAGGCTATGACTCGCAATGATAAAACAAGTAATGAAAAATGGAGGACGGGAGGAGGCGGAAGAAGAGGAGTAGGTGATGGAGGTGGAAGAAGAGGAGGAGGTGATGGAGGTGGAGGAAGAGGAGGAGGTGATGGAGATGGAGGAAGAGGAGACGGGAGAGAAACGTGAAGGTAGTGGTGGGAAATGGTAAAATAGGACAATATTTTATGAGGATACTGACGAAAAAGAGGCAGACGGAGAAGGGGAAGGAAGGTGGAGCAGGAAAAGGAGAACGAGGAGGACGAGGAGGAAGAGGAGTAGAAGGATGGGGAGTAGAAGGAGGAAGAGAAGGAGAATGAAGAGAAAGATAAGAAGGATGAGGAAGAGGATGAGGAAGAGGACAAGGAGGACGGGAGGAGGCAGAAGGGGAAGAGGAAGAGAAGTAGGAGGGCGAGGAGGTCCCCCCCCCTTCTTCTGGAGATCACGGGGGGAGTGGCGGGAGGGGGGGGCGAAAGCAAACAGGCTGCACAAGAAGTCCCGACGACTGAGCAGATGGCGTGAAACAAAAGGAGGAAGAAGAAGAAGACAAATAAAGAATCGAATGAAAAAAAAAAAAAATGTGGAGGCGGAGGCTGGTAGTAGATGAAAGGCGAGGAGAAAGGGGATGAGAAGAAGGAGGAGGGCGAGGAGGAGGGAGATGAGGAGGACGAAGAGGGAGAGGAGGAGGAGGGAGATGAGGAGGACGAAGAGGGAGAGGAGGAGGAGGAGGAGGAGGAGGATAGGGAAGAGGGAGAGGAGGAGGAGGAGAAGGAGGAGGAGGAGGTTGGTAGTAGGAGAAAGGCGAGGAGAAAGGGGAGGAAGAGAAGGAAGAGAGGGAGGAGGAGGAGGAGGAGGAGGAGGAGGAGGAGGAGGAGGAGGAGGAGGAAGGAGAAAGGAGACGGAAGAATGAAGGCGAAAAGAGGACGAGAAGGGAAGAGGGAGGAGGAAAGAAGAGAAAAGGGAGGAAAAATGGGGAAGAAAGAGAAACGAGGAGGAGGTGGAGGAGGAGGAGGAGGAGGAGGAGGAGGAAGAGGAGGAGACCCAGTCTATGACGAATTCCCCCCCCCCCACAGTCTACGAGGTCCGCTTCGCCAAGATTAAGTGAAGAAACGATGACGACGATGACGATGACTGCTGCATGACAAAGCCCTCCGACGAGAACACCTCTGGTTGTTAAAGATAGAATGTAGATACGGGCGGGGAACGATGTGGGTAAGGATGATGTGGGTGTGGGTGTGGGTGGGGATGGGGATGAGAATGAGGATGAGGAGTATGAGGGCGAGAGTGATGAGAGGATTAAAACAAGAATGAGGCTGAGAATGAAGGTGAAAATGAAAGTGATGACAATGGTGAGAATTAAGGTGAGGATGATGTAAGTGAAGATGAGGATAAGAGTGTGGATGATGGGGGTGAGGATGAGGGTACGGGTGTGGATGATGGCCATGACGAATGTGAGGATGATGAGGATGAGAATAATGACGTGGGTGAGGATAATGACGAGGATAAGGACGAATATAACAACCAAGACACATTTTCTGGAACTTGAGTACACTATAACCCAAGACACGCGGCATCATTCTTGAAGAAATTTCGGATTTTCATTTTAATCATAAACCCTCCTTTTATTGCACACTGGATGGGTTAGGAGAGAAGGGCTCGCGTTCTACTAAGGCCTCTGCACCACACTCACGGCAGAAATCTGTTCTGACATTACGTGAGGCTGTGCGAGGGCCATTTAATGAGGTTGCTGGAGCAAACTGGCACAATATTATATGTCAGGGGGAGAGAGAGAGAGAGAGAGAGACACAGAGAGAGAGAGAGATAGAGAGAGGAGAGAGAGAGGAGAGAGGGAGGAGAACAAGTGTGTGTGTGCGTGTGTGTGTGTGTGTGAGAGAGAGAGAGAGAGAGAGAGAGAGAGAGAGGTGTTAAGAGAGCAAGTGTGTGTGTGTGTGTGTGTGTGTGTGTGTGTGTGTGTGTGTGTGTGTGTGTGAGAGAGAGAGAGAGAGAGAGAGAGAGAGAGAGAGAGAGAGTTAAGAGAGCAAGTGTGTGTGTGTGTGTGTGTGTGTGTGTGTGTGTGTGTGTGTGTGTGTGTGTGTGTGTGTGTGTGTGTGTGTGTGTGTGTGTGTGTGTGTCCGTCATCATCCACTTGTTCTTCAAACCATCGCCCAGACCTTTATCAGACTCTGAAGACGACACCGCAGAGGCCGAGGTAGAGAAGCCGGAGCTGGCGAGCCCCCAAAACCTCATTCGGAATTGACATAAACAAAGAACTGTTCAACAACCAACACTAGGGTCATCCTCGAACTGGGAGTCCATTGAACAATTCCCATACCAAAGTGCCACTCGAACGATGGAGGCTGAGTGCTCATCCTCAAAGGGAGTCTTCCTTGATGGCATACCTAGAGTGAGACAAGATCATAACAAGCAAATAAACAGTGTGTAATGGATACACACACGCGCGCGCGCACGCACACACACACAACCAAGATCGCTGAAAATATCGGTCGTTGAGAAGGTTAGATAACATTATGGATGGGGATGATAGGTGATAACGGACATGGAACTACCTAGTATAGGCCTTATGGTCTCTTGCAGTCTCCTTCATTCTTATGTTCTTATGTCACACATACACACACGGTCGTATAAATTTTCATAAAAACCAACTGTTCCCTCTGGATATACCAGTTCAATGTCTATGCAATATAGAAAAGTACTTTTTCCTTCTGGCTGAAGGCCCAAGGCGATGGAGGTAAGCTTTACCCGAGAGTAAGGGGGAAATTGTACACTGTACTGTACGTGTAGTTTAAACAGAAAAACAAACAAACCGCTGGCAAATAAAAAAAACGTTGTCTAAACGTTTATATCGGATTAGTGGTACCACCAAGGGATGAATAAAAATATCAGCATCATCGTCGCATTGCGAGCCGGCATTCTAACTCTGGTGGGCAAGGAGTTGTGTGTGTGTGTGTGTGTGTGTGTGTGTGTGTGTGTGTGTGTGTGTGTGTGTGTGTGTATGTGTGTGTTACAGTACTACCCATAGATCGGCCATATATAGACTGAGCTCTCATCCGGGAGGGAATAGCTATCAATCACGAGTCCAACACGTGATCCAAGACCGTGGTGAATCACACATACAGACGTACTGAGAACGAATAGAGGAATAGGTGGCACTGGTGCCAAACACAAGAGAAAAAGGGGGAGTATCACAAGTGCCCGCCTGCCTGCCTCCCTGCCTCCTCCTCCTCACTCACTCACTCAGTGGGTGCCAGGATAAAAGCCAAGGCCGGTCGTCGCCAGGGGTACATCAAGCAAGAAGAAGAAGAAAAAAAAAGAGAGGGAGAAAGAGTGAGGAGGAGGAGAAAGAGAAAGGAGAGAGAGAGAGAGGGATAGAGAGGGAGAGAGAGGAGAGAGGGAGAGAGAGGAGAGTGGGATAGAGAGGAGAGAGGGAGAGAGAGAGGAGAGAGGGAGAGACGTGGGGGAGATAGAGACAGGGAGGGAGGGAGGGAGAGAGAGGGAGAGAGAGAGAGGAAAAGATGCGAGAGAGAAACGTGAGAGGGAGAGACGTCAGAGGGAGAAACGTGAAAGAGGGAGAGGGAGAGGGAAAGGGAGAGAGAGAGAGAAAGAGAGAGGTAACAACGAGAAGTTTGTGAGGATAAACGTGTGAGAGTAAGCGAAAATAAACACTTCACTGCAATGCAGAATTTGTACGTTGCCTCTGTCCGCCGCCAAGTGATTTTATTCGTCCAAAACTGAAATATTGGAGTCAGACAGGCTGGAAATTCTGATGAACACAAGGGATACTGCAGGGAGATAGTGACAGGGGAAGTAAGGGGGAAATGGGAGGAGGAGGAGGAGGAGGAGGAAAAGAGGAGGGCGAGAAGGCGGTATGGAGAGATGGGTATGGGAAGAAAGGGGAAATGAGAACAGGAGAAGGGAAAGGAAAAGGAGGAGTAGGGGAAGGAAGAGGAGGAGTAGGGGAAGGAAGAGGAGGAGAAGGAAGATGAAGAGGTGTAGAAGGAAGATGAAGAGGTGTAGAAGGAAGAGACAGAGAAAGAGGAGGGAAAAAGAAAGTATGGAGAGATGGACAGGTGACGAAAGGGGAAAATAAGGAGAAGGAGAAGGAGAAGGAGAAGGAAAAGAAGGAGAAGAAGGAGGAGGAGGAGGAGGAGAAAGATGAGATATAAATAGACGGACAGGTGAAGAAAAGGGAAACGGGAGGGGGAGGAGGAGGAGGGAGAGGAAGACAAGGATTGACGGGAGAGGATTTCGATAGTAGGATTACGGTTTAGAGGGGAGAAAATTTACAGTGAGGGGGAAATCGAGGGGCACACAAAAGAGGTGAGGGGAAAGAAACGAGGCGAGAAAGGCGAGACTGAGGGGAAAGAGATTCGTGAATGGAGAGAGGGGACGCTCGCGGACAAGAGATGTTTAAATGCGGAGGAGGAGGAGGAGGAGGACGGTGAGGGGAGATTATCTGAGGGTAAGAACGAGAGGGGAATCTAGGCCAACTGAGGGGAAATGAGGGCAAAAGATGTTCAGCGCGCGTGCGCGTGAGTGTATGTCTATGTGTGATTCACCATGGTCTTGGATCACGTGTGTGTGTGTGTGTGTGTGTGTGTGTGTGTGTGTGTGTGTGTGTGTGTGTGTGTGTGTGTGCGTGTGTGGTGTGTGTGTGCGTGTGTGGAGTGTGTGTGTGGAGTGTGTGTGTGTGTGTGTGGAGTGTGTGTGTGTGTGTGTGTGGAGTGTGTGTGTGTGTGTGTGTGTGTGTGTGTGTGTGTGTGTGTGTGTGTCTGTGTGTGCGTGGAGTGTGTGCGTGTGTGTGGAGTGTGTGTGTGTGTGTGTGTGTGTGTGTGTGTGTGTGTGTGTGTGTGTGTGCGTGTGGAGTGTGTGTGTGTGTGTGTGTGTGTGTGTGTGTGTGTGTGTGAGTGTGTGCGAGTGTGTGTGTGTGTGGAGTGTGTGAGTGAGTGAGTGTGTGTGTGTGTGTGTGTGTGTGTGTGTGTGTGTGTGTGTGTGTGTGTGTGTGTGTGCAAGAAAAGTTTATGGTGGGCGGGAGGTATAGGGATGACAAGTGTGAGGGAGGAAGGAAGAACTGTGGAAGGAGGGAAGGAAGAGGGAAGGACGAGGGAAGGACGAGGGAAGGACGAGGGAGGAGGGACGAGGGAGGAGGGAGGAAGGAGGAGCGGAGGAGGGAGGGAGTGGGGGTGGGGTGGGAAGGAAGATACATGAGGGTGGGAGAGAAAAAGGAGGATGGTGGGAGGGAAGCCGGGGTGGAAAGGAAGGAGGGAAGAAGATGGGAAGAAGGATAAGGATGGGAGGTCGGAAGGATGAGATTGGGAGGAAGGTAGTGAGGGGAGGAAGGTGGGGAGGGAAGGAAGGTGGGGTGGGAGGGAAGAAGGAAGGGATGGGAGGGAAGGAGGGAAGAAGGTGGGAAGAAGGATGAGAGTGGGAGGGAGGAAGGATGAGATTGGGAAGGAAGGTGGGGTGGGAGGGAAGGTGGGGTGGGAGGGAAGAAGGTGGGAAGAAGGATGAGGGTGGGAGGGAGGAAGGATGAGACTGGGAGGAAAGGTGGGGCTGGGAAGGAAGGTGGGAGTGGGAGGGAAGAAGAAAGGGGTGGGAGGGAAGAAGGAGGAGGGTGTGACAGAAGAGGGTTAAGGGCGGGGGGGGGGATGCGAGCGAAGGAGTGGGAGGGAGGAGGGATGAAAAGGAGGAGGTAGGAGGCGGGAATGAGGAGATAGGGGAGAGTAGGGGGGACGAGGGGAGATGAGGGGAGGGGAGGACGAAACAAATGGGATTAAACCAAGAGGTGGTTGAGGGAGATGGTCGGAGTGAAGGAGGGGAAAGGGAAGAAGGGGAAGACAGAACACATGGCGGGAAAATATGGAAAAGATGAGAAGAAGGAATGAATGGAAACACGGAAAGGCCAAAAGTCTGATCGAAGAAGACGGTTGAGGTCGGAAGACCTGGAGGGGGGAGTGGGAGGGAGAGAGAGAGAAAGAGAAAAAGAAAGGGGAGAGTGGGAGGAAGAAAGAGAAAAAAAGAGAAAGGGGGGAGTGGGAGGGAGTGAGAAAGAGAAAAAGAGAGAAAGGTGGGAGTGGGAGAAAGAAAAGAGGGAAAGGGGGAGTGGGAGGGAGAAAAAGAGAGTGAGAAAAAGAGTATGGGATGGGAAGACCTGGAGGGGAGAGTGAGAGCGAGAAAGAAAGAGAAAAAGAGAGAAAGGGGGGAGTGGGAGGGAGAGAGAGAGAGAAAAAGAGAGAAAGGAGGGAGTGGGAGGGAGAAAAATAGAGTGTGAGAAAAAGAGTATGGGGTGGGAAGACCTGGAGGGGAGAGTGAGAGCAAGAAAGAGAGAAAGAGTGAGAGTAGTATGGGGTGGGAAGACTGAAAAAAGAAGAAAAGAGAGAAGGACGGAAGGAGGGAGAAGGAAGAGGTGGGAAAGAGGGAGAGGGGGCAAATGGAAAAGGTCAGTTAGAATTAAGTGAAGGGAAAGATGGTAACAGGGGAGAACAATTAAACTGTCAAGGGAGGAAGAGGGGAAGGGAGAGGAAAAGAACGGAGATTAGAAAGAGGAGGGGAGAGGGGAGATGGGGAGGTAGGGATGGAAAAGAAGAGAGAAGGGAGGAGGGAGGGGGAATGGAGGGGGGGGGAAGGGTCGGTAGAGGGAATAGAGTGGAAAGGAGAGGGGAAAGAAGGAGAGAGGAAAGTAGTGGGAAAGAAGGGAAGAAGGAGGGGGAAAGAAGGAGGGAGGGAGAGAAAGGGAAAAGGGAAGAAGAGAGGGAAGAAGAGAGGGAAGAAGAAAGGGAGGGGGAAGGAGGGAGAAAAAAGAAGGGCGGGGGGAAGAAGGGAGGAAAGATGGATGGAAAAAAAGAGGGGAGGAGGAGGAAGGGGTGGGGAGGAAAAAAGGGAGGGAAGGGGGAGGAAAAGGGGAGGGAAGGGGGGAGGGAGGGGAGGGGAAGAAGGGGAGGGGAAAAAGAGATGGGGAGGAAGAAGGGGAGGGAAGGAGGAAGGGGAGGAAGAAGAGAATGAGACAGGTGGTGAAGTGGGAGAGTATGTGTGCGTGTGAATGGTTTAAAGGCGTGTTAAGGCAGGGAAGTCCGTCTTCGGCTCGAGTGAAAACAGATGTTGTGTAGCGGGCGTTAAACAGGTGTTGAGGAGCGGGCGTTAACATTACCGTAACACTAATATCCGTTAGGCCGATGCATACATACATACATACATACACACACACACACACACATATATACATACATACACACACACACACACACACACATATATATATATATATATATATATATATATATATATAATATTCTATAGAATACATAAACGGCAATGTTAAGGGTCAATAGGCCATGTAAAAGTAAAAAAAAAAAAAAAAAAATACGAGAACGAGTGTGCAAGAGGATGGAGTGAGGGAGGAGGAGGAGGAGCAGGAGGAGGAGGAGGAGGAGGAGGGGGAGGAGGGGGAGGGTTGATGATGATCCGCGAGGCCTACTTCCTCTTTGTTGAGTCCAATTCCGAACCCAAAGAGTAGGAACTACCCCCTCCCCTCCCCTCCCCCTGCTCCCTATTCTCCCAAATCGACCGCGCCCAGGGAAATACATGGACACCGCCTCGGGTCGCCACGGTCCCAGCGCTGTGTGGCTATTGTGGTAGTGATGGTGGTGGAGGTGGTAATGGTGGTGGTGGTATTGGTGGTGGTAATTGTGGTGATGGTAATGGTGAAAGTGGTAGTAGGAAGTAGTTGTGAAGGTGGAAGTGGTATTGGTAGTATTGGTGGATATGGTGTTGGTAATGATATTGGTGGTGGTAGGTTGTGGTAATGGTGGTGGTAGTGGTGGTAAAGTAGTACTGAGGGTGGAAGTGGTAGTAATTGTGAAAGTGATGGTAGAAAGTAGTTGTGAAGGTGGAAGTGATAGTAACAGTGTCGATGGCAGTGGTGGTGATGGTGTTGGTAGCAGTGGTGTAGCTATATTCATAGTCTCATTCAGGCTTAGTCATATCCAGCATATGCAAGTCTAAGTTCTCATAAAACATCAACAACGTGTGTGTGCGTATGTGTATGCATGTATGTGTAAGTGTACACGTGTGTGTGCGTATGTGTATATATGTTTATGTGTGCGTATGTGTATGCGTGTATGTGTATGTGTACGTGTATGTATATATATATATATATATATATATATATATATATGTGTGTGTGTGTGCGTATGTATGCATGCGAGTGTGCGCGCACACGTACGCACAAACACAGAGTAAGTGGGGTGACACAGAAAGGAATAACTTGAAATCAATGAATGACGCGAGGGTGCGTGGTGGGAGAGGAGCAGGTGTATGACCTAGGGGGAAGAGAGAGGATGAGGGGGGAGGGGGGAGGGGGAGGGGAGGAAGAGGAGGAGGACGGAAGAGAAGGAGGAGAGGATGGGAGAAGAGGATGGGAGGAGAGGATGGGAGGAGAGGATGGGAGGAGAGGATGGGAGAAGAGGATGGGAGGAGAGGATGGGAGGAGAGGATGGGAGGAGAGGATGGGAGGAGAGGATGGGAGAAGTGGATGGGGGAAGAGGATGGGAGGAAAGGTAGGGGAAGAGGAGGAGGGAAGGGGAGGAGGAGAGGATGGGAGGAAAGGTAGGGGAAGAGGAGGAGGGAAGGGGAGGAGGAGAGGATGGGAGGAAAGGTAGGGGGGGAGGAGGAGAAGAGGAGGAAGAGAACGAGGGGAGGAAGAGAACGAGGGGAGGAAGAGGATGGGAGGAGAGGTAGGGGAGAGGAGGAGGAGGAGGAGGAGGAGGAGGGATTATACGGCGCGAGAGGGCAGTGTGACGGGAGAGTATGACGTAGGGTGTGACGTGAATGGAAAAACATGACGTTTCGAGTGACGTCATCAAGATGAATTATGACGTCACGAGGAAATATGAAGGAGATACGAGGTGGAGGAGGACGGGGAGAAAGAAGAAAAGGAGAGGAAGGTTGTGGCAGTGATACTGGAGTAGGTGGAAGAAGAGGAGGAAGAAGAGGAGGATGAAGATGGGGAAGAGAGGAAGAGAGGATTGTGGATGCTGATGATGATGACGATTATGATGATAAAGAGGAGGAGGAGGAGGAGTAGGAGGAGGAGGAGAAGGAGGAGGAGCGACTGGCGTAGAAAGAGAATAAACAAGTTGATGTCTCCATGGATTAAACACACTCGAAGTACCTACACATGCACCGGTGACAGTCTTTCATTCGGTCAGTGTGTCAGCTCTGCCACCAAGTGCCGACGCGATTAATCAATTAACCAAGACTTCTTCAGACTCCCGAGTTCTGGGGCGACCTCCCCTCGTTCAGCACACACGAGCTGAACGATGTCTGGGGTGTTGTCGAGAGAGAGAGGAGAGGGAGAAAGAGGAAGGGATATATGTGTGCGCGCGTATGTATTATATATATATATATATATATATATATATATATATATATATTATATATATATATGCAAGCAATCACATCACCGTGATACAAAAATGCAAAATAACCACAGAAGGGAAACTTGTAGACATTTATCTTCTGTCTACAAGTTTCCCTTCTCCTGTGGTTATTTTGCATATATATATATCTATATATACATATATATAAATATATATATATATATAGATATATAGATACATATATATACATATATATATATATATATATATATATATATATAAATATATAGCGATATAGCGAGAGCGGGACAGAGACGCCGGGATAGAAAGAGCGGAGAGAGAGAGAGAGAGAGAGAGAGAGAGAGAGAGAGAGAGAGAGGAGAGAGATAGCGATATATTCCGGATATTATGTTTTCAGCAGTCGCCATTTTTTGGGACTTGTATAATATCTCTACGGATCAGAGCTCGTAGCACTTCCCTGTGATTAAAAGAAAGAGGAAAAAATCTAGGGCTCAGACTCTTCGGTGCAGTATCGTCTCCTAGGATAGAAGCGCTGGTCATTTCTAACAAAAACGCAAAAGGCACATTGATCCCTTTTAAAGGCCTCCCGTCCTCGTAATCAATACATAATGAAGAATACAATATCCATACAGCAAAGGGGTTCACCTTATAAAAACAGCAACAATAACAATAGAAATAAAAAATAAATATATTTATAAACCAGAAAAAAACTAAAACTAAAACAAACGGACACTCATAAAAAGCAATAAAATATTGATAAAAATAAAAATAACAGAATAATAATAATGATAATAATAATATAATAACATCTATAACAACAACAATAATAGTGATACAATAAAATAACAATAACAACAACAAAGCCCCAACCGGTCGTCTCTCATGGGGCCAGCCGAGGCCGGTCAGCCATCTAGCGGCCAAGTGAATAATGAATGGGCACCACCAACGTTTCGATAGCCTTCAAGTGGCTTGGAGCATTCAGCCTGTGTCCTTCCTTTTCACCACCACTACAACATATACATACATACACACATGTATATATATATACACGCACACACATACACACTTATGCATACACCCGCGCGCGCACGGTGAAGAAGTATTTTATACACATGCATAAATACTTGAATAGGTTAAAAGGTAATATAACTCAAGCCTGAACAATACGTAATTTTAAGTTAAGTATGATGATTAATAAAAAGGGGATATAGCCCGAGTTGGGGGCTATAAATGTAGGCGATTTTGTAGCCATGTAAGTTAATCAATCGGAGAGGAAGAGACAGGACCTGAAGAGCGTTGCTCATTTCCTATATGTAGACACACACAAACAAACACACACACACACAGTGGTAGCGTCCGCGGCCGCCACTACGGCGGTCCGGGTTCGAATCCCGCCAGTGCTGAAATAATTTCAGTATCGATGCGCTGCGAGTTGTTACTCCAACCCTCTTGGGTGGGGTGTGTGTGTGCGTGTAAGGTCACAGCTTTACCCATACATCGGTCATATATGAACTCTGAGCTCTCTTCCGGGAGGAAAATAACTGTCGATCATGAGTCCAACACGTGATACAAGACCATGATGAATCACACACACACAGGCACGCGTACACACACACACACATACGTAAAGTAAAATTCAACTAAAACTTAAAACCTGGTCTAGTGCCACATGTATAAATTAATTCTATATTTCATCGTGGGAGGGAGAAACGACATTATAATGAACTTAAAGAGAAATAATTAAATTGTTATAGTGGTCTAGCCGCCCTCGTGAAACGTGGCATGGCTTTCCATTCAAAACACACACACACATATATATATATATATATATATATATATATATATATATATTATTTATATATGGAAAATGGGTGCAGAGGGTTACTTGGGGTTAAGTGGAATGGGTGACGTTGGGAGATTGTACTACACACACACAAAAAAAAAAAAAAAAAAAAAAAAAAAAAAAAAAGTAATATTGTGCAAGGGCTGCACCGTCCCTCAAGGGATAGATCGACAATCCTACAATGGATATTCCATATATATACATATATATATATATATATACATACATATACCAAGGCTTTTTCCCCCTTACAAGGGAGGTAGCCAAAAAGGGAAAGGCATAAAAACACTCCCACCCATTTCATCCCTAAATACACTCCACACCCCTCCCACCCTTCCTCTCATCTGAGCACCTCCTGGATGACGGGTCATCCCTGCACCCTGCCCACCGCCCTGGGTCAGAAGCAGTGTCGCAAGACACAGTACATCCACAGCAAGGCCGCTTCATTTAATCGGCGACCCCCCCTCTCCGTCCCCCTTTGCATATAAGGAGAGGACGGGGAGAAATCCCTTCGGGCTGCGTCAAAAATTACTCACACATACTACCCCACCCCCCACCCCCCCCGCCCATTCCTCCTCATGCAGTCACAACATCTTCCATATACAACCATTCTCCACTCACCTCTGTCTTCCGTCCTCTCCCTTCCTTACTCAACAGACATTCCCCTTTCCCCAAAAGCCCCCTTCACCCCATCCATCCACCTCATCCTAGGACGTCCCCTCATGTTCACTCCCTCCACATCTGCCTTCCATACATCTTTTACTAGTCTTTCTTCACTCATTCTTTCCATGTGTCCAAACCATCCTAATATTCTTTCATCAACCCTATCTCCCAAATCCTTTTTCACCCCTGTTCTCCTCCTCACTTCCTCATTTCTCACTCTATCTAGCCTAGTAACCCCCACCATACTTCTCAGACACCTCATCTCAAACACATTCAAACTCCTTCTCTCTTCTTCTCTTATGTTCCACGTTTCTGCCCCATACAGTGCTGTTGGCACAATCACTCCTTCGTACAGTCTCCTCTTCGCATCCATTCCCAAATGTCTATTCCTCATTACACTCTTCAAACCACCAAGGCATTTACTCGCTTCTCTCAATCTACATTCTACCTCCACCTTCACTCCACCTTTTCCTGCTACACTTGCACCCAAGTATCTAAAACTATCCACTTCCTCCAGTCGCTCTCCCTTAATGTTCACTTCCAGTCTACTGCCACTTCCACCTCTTGTACATCTCATTACCTTACTTTTACCCACATTTATCTTCAGCTTTCTTATATATATATATATATATATATATATATATATATATATATATATATATAAACCTGTTGAGGCTATACGATCTCAATTCGAGAACAAATCATATCAACAAGACTGAAGCGTCATTTACCCAAGGAGTGGAGGAAGGTATAGTTAAGTTGGCTCACAAACACACACACACACAGATTCTTTGTGCACTTAACAGTAATCAAATCCTTTCCTTTGTGATACTCGTCCAACTATAATCTAATTTCATTATGCTGTTATTAAGTTATGCCTCACTGCATCGCCTCTAACCCAAGCCGTGTGACGGGGAGTGTTCTGTGAGGATTGTCTTGTGTTCGAAGTGATGATGACTATGTGCTTTTGGTCTTGTTCACCGTTTCTCCTATATATGGTGTATGGTGTTTGGTGGAGTTTGGGCGTGTATGTTTTATGAAATTGCTGTGTGTGTGTGTATATTTGACTCACCATGGTATTTGATCACGTGTTGGACTCCTGATTGATAGCTACTCCCCTTTCGGATGAGAGCTCCTCATATATGTCCCGTGTGTGTGTGTGTGTGTGTCTGTGTGTGTGTGTGTGAGATACACGTTAGCGTCATTTCTGGTGTCACCTGATTGTATTTTTTATATCAATGTCACGTGATGTCACGGGTGTGTGTGATGTGGGTCTTATGTTCAGTGACGTGCCATGATGTTTCTGGAGTGTCATTCAAACGATTTGGTTTTGTAAAACACTTGGGAATGTTGAAGACAAAGCATTTTAGCGTCATTACGTTTTCCAGTCCTGTGGTGACATCTTTTGTGCATCTGTCACGTATAAACGAAGAGGAAGAAGGAAAAGAAGAAAGAGAAGATGGAGAAGACGAAGGAGATAAAGAAGCATAAGAAGAGAGGGAGAACATCAAGAAGAAAATTGAGAAGAGGGAGAAAATATAAAGATGATGGAGAAGAAAGAAAAAAAGGGAAGAAACGGGAAAAGAAAAAGGAAAACGACGAAAAATAACAAACACAAGGAGAAGAAGAACAAGAACATAAAAATGAAGGAGACTGCAAGAGACCATAAGGCCTACACTAGGAAGTTCCATGTCCATTACAACCTGTCATCCCCATCCATAAAGTTGTCTAACTTTTTTCTTAAATCAACCGATAGTTTCAGCGTTCACTACATGGTTACCGAGTCTATTCCATTTGTTGACCACTTTATTGGTAAACCAGTTCTTGCCTAAGAAAAAGGAGAAGAAGAAGAAGACGAAAGAGAAGAAGAAGAAGAAGAAGAAGAAGAAGAAGAAGAAGAAGCAGCTCAAATAAAATACTTGTACAAAATGACAACTCTGAGCGCCGCAGTTGCTTTAGAAGACTTTCCACATATCTTGGGCCGATTTAATTTTATTCTTTTGCATTTTCCATGGACGACCGACACCGTGTCACAAGCGGCGAATGCCCGAAAACCTGGCACTGGTTCTGCCTTCCTTCCTGACACCCAAGTGCCACACCAATAACCAGCGCTTCTATCCTTGGGGGATACTATCGCTCGGTAAAAAGGCGAATCGTAGAGGTGGCCAAGGAGACTCAAGGGGAATAATAACAGAACTGAGGGATTGTACAATTTAAAGATGATCCTGCGTGACTCTGGTCCGTTTGGGTGTCACCAAAGTCCCTAAAATATTGAATCCTTAAAACATACAGAAGAAAGAGGAGATGAAGGTGATGAAGGTGATGAAGAAGTAGAAGAAAGTGGGAAACAGGAAGGTAATCCTGCAGGAAGGTAATCCTGCAGGACATGCCACAGGAAAACAAGGCTTCATTAACGTTGAAGTATAAAAAATTAACCAAATTAATACGACCAATCCCTACAATGGCGACAACATCACCTACGCTATACATGGATTATGCCATGTTCGATCGGTTCCGCCACAGGTATGGTGTGTGAGAGAGAGAGAGAGAGAGAGAGAGAGAGAGAGAGAGAGAGAGAGAGAGAGAGAGAGAGAGAGAGAGAGAGAGAGAGAGAGAGAGAGAGAGAGAGAGAGGGGGGGCAATGCTTATAGTTGTACCTAAACCTGCACTTAACCTAACCTAACTTAATCTACACTAAGACCTCAGCTTACATGCTATATCTGCAATATCATCGACTAAAGCATACAGGAGCGAGACATATACGTGTGGACTGATGAGTGAATACTGGGTGGAGTAGCACGCGAAGCCGATGTGGAGCAGGTGGAGAAAGGGTTTTCCCAAAGCCCGCTGGGTGGAGTAGTCGGCGAGGCTTGGGTGGAGTACTCTTGCGAGTCTCTCAGGTGGAAGAGGTGGAGCAGGGGGAAGGAGCCCCTCCCACAGCTGGTGGATAATGGGTGGAGCAGGTTACTTGGGGGTAAGTGGAATGGGTGGCGTTGGGTGATTGTACTACACACACACACACAAAGCGGAATAAGCCACTGTAATATAATGTGCAAGGGCTGCACCGTCCCTCACAGGATAGACCGATAATCCTGCAGCGGACTTTCCACGCTAAACACAATACCTACAGACGCACACAATACTCAGCCGTACTCTACTATTCTGCATTTCCACCCCATTTCCTGTAGTAGCTATTTCTGAAACCTTAACATAAGAACAACCTTCATGAACATTTCAGAATATCACCCTTAACATCAGCAGTGGAGGAGGTGGAGGTGGAGTGGAATCAAATGAAGGAAGAGAGGAGCGTGAAAAAGAAAATGGGGAATGGGGTGGGGAGAAAGAGGAGGTAGATGGAGGGGATGAGGAGGAGGAGGGGAGGAAGAGGAGGGGGAGTAGGGGAGGAAGAGGAGGGGAGAAAAGTGGGAGGGGTTAGGGTAAGAAAGAAAAGAAATCGGTGAGAATAAGAACCATAAGAGAATCTGGTGGGGTACAAACGGTCTTTCCCTTGTATAGGAAGAAAAGATTGGAAGAGGGAAAGATTGGAATAACAATCTTAAATGGAAAAGGTGAATAAAAGCGGGAAGAAAGCTGTCCAGTACGAATAGAATAAAGGAGAGAGGGAGAGAGAATGTGTGTGTGTATGCATATATATATATATATATATATATATTTATATATATATATATTACATATATGTATGTATGTATGTATATATGTGTGTGCATACATAATACAACCTCCGAACTCATATCAGGTTAGGGTAATAGCCGACAATCACAAGTCAACCTCATGATCCAAGGCAACGGTGAATCTAACATGTTTACACACAATTCAAACACACACACACACAAAACACATATATATGCATCACAGCACACAACCTTGATCGTATATGCCCACGTCCAGTGTTACACACACACACACACACACATACACACACACACAAGCCCGACCAACTTGCAATAATCAAAACAAGACCTCACTGCAAGATAAGCAATGAACCCTCACTTGGTTGCGCATGCGCGACTTGCAACCCTCCCTCCCCCTCAATTGCAATTTGGCAACAGAAACTCCCGATTGAATCTGAACTGAATCATAATCAATGAAACTGAAACTGAAGCTTCAATGCCGAGGTATCTTCCTCTTCCTCCCTTCTCCCTCCTCCTCCTCCCCTTGTGTACCATCTCTGGCGTCTCAAGGTCCCACAACGCCCAAGTTTCATGCAACCTAAACAGGTGTTCCATACAACCTGCAATGGGGTTGAGGCAATGAGGAGCCTCGACTGGCACTTTCAACCTACAAGAACAAGAACAATAACAAGAATAATAACAAGAACAACAACAAAATATCCACGACGCAGCTTCGTTCTCCTATGGCAGATTCCCAACCAGGGGGGGTAAAAATTACACGATTTGGGGGTAGATTTATAACAATGGAATGCACACTTTTTTTTTCCTAGTCAATTCTTACTTTATGCAAAACCATTATGATTATTTTTTCTTCCCTTTTATTCTAATGTATCCATTATTCATGTGTGAAAATTACACGGTAAGGGGGTGAATATATCACACACACACGCACACATATATATACATATATTCGTCTATATATATATATTTACACAAAAAACACACAATATACTCACACACAATATACATGCATACATTATATATATATATATATATATATATATATATATAAACATATATATGTATGTACGTACAACACTGAATGGGTCCCTGTGAATAGCGATACATTTTTATCAACCACAATGCATATCTATATATATATATATATATACATAGATATATATGTATATATAGGGTGTTCCAAATATGTCACATTACATGTTATATCTTAATAACGACAAAGGATAAAAAAAACCTCGATTTATCCTGAAAGTTTATCATTTCAAGTTTTTGTACAAGAAATATGAATACAAAAGTGCAAGAAATATTTTTTTTTAATGTGTTCAATGTGCGCCTTGGGTTACACGGCGCACATCCAAACGTTAATTAAATTACAATTCATTTCTTGCCACAGGCGACCTAGCATAGCGTTGTCGATGGTTGCCAAGGCTTCTGTTATTCGAGTCTTCAGGTCATCCACGTCTCTAGGAGGGGGAAGTACATACACCAAGCCTTTCAAATACCCCTAGAGGAAGAAGTCACATGGAGTGAGATCTGGAGACATAGGGGGCCATTGCAGGAGCAAGCGACCAGTTCGTCCGATCCATAACAGGATTAACGGAAGAAAACTTGATGATTTTAGCTTTTAAATTGTACTAGTTTCATCTTGCTACCATTTGTAGTTCACGATACACGAGTTCTTAGAATGTGACTATATTTTTTGTACACCCTATATATATATTATATATATATATATTATATATATATATATCATATATATATATATACATAATATATATACACATATTATATAGATATAATAATAAAAAAGTAAATCTAATACACTAATCCTGCCAAACATTCTATATACACAACTGGGAATGTATATATACTTTTTTGTTCAATATTTATTGTGTAAACTTGAAAAGCGTTTTCCAGATTTCTATCGAGGGGAAACAAACAAAAGGAAATTTGATATATAATATATACAAAAGATTGAGAATAACTGACCTATGAAGAAGACCTTACTTCGATGCTCAACTGTGCCTTACGTGTCTGGAGACCCGAAGGGATGGAATCCATTGGCTTTGTACACACGAGGCTGGGCACAAACCGACAGCGCCACAGCCAAACACTATCACTGCCTTGTCTTAGGTTTTGTTATGTTCACTATAGTATTAAGATTGATATTACGTTCTATTTGTCATTCGGATCCCTTTATTCTATTTCCTAACCTAAAGGAAAAGAAGGAAATATATATATATATATATATATATATATATATATATACATATATATATATATATATATATGAAAGAAACTATAGTAAGTAGTTGTTTGTAAATGCAATGCCCGCATGTTGGTCAGTCCAAATACCTTCCAATATAGTAACGCGGTTTGTAGGTATTACTTGAAGTCAAGACCAGGCAATTCTATGCGGGTGAGAAGTAAACCCAACACACACACACACAAACAAATAAATAGATAAAATAAAAATAAAACCTACACATCATATCACCTCGTTGAATACAAGTGACAACATCAACGAGCATTCGGCCACGCCCCTTTTTTGGGGTCCTCAGGAACGACCGACCGCTTTCTCTCTCTCTCTCTCTCTATATATATATATATCTATATATATATATATCTATATATATATATCTATATATATATATATATATATATATATATATATATATATATATATATACAAGTGTGTGGCGTTGGCAACCGTACGGCACTCAGCCTTGCGAGGGAACACTTCACACATCAACTCAAGAGGTGGTGTCCACCTTGCACCACTGTCTGGTTTTCGGCCAGAAGTAGACAGACAACACGTGGGTTGAGAGACCATAGCAGCCAATCTCTGCCAACACACACACACACACACACACACATATATATATATATATATATATATATATATATATTCACACAAACACACACAGGATGCTCACTGGCCGAGCAGATTAATGTGTTGAAGTGATGGCGACGGTTCGAAACCTGCCACCGGCGAGTCGAACCAAAGGCATGGTTTATCAAATTCCGTGCTACAATGTCCTCCGTAAGGGCACCGTCCTAACCTCCTGACGTTAAACCAATTCGAATCGAACAAACAAACAAACAAACACACATACACACGATATATTTACTGACACTAACAACAGTAATTATTACGATAATGTGACTAACAATAACGATAATAACGCAATGCAACAAGAACAATGACAAGCTATACAAACAAAAGACAATCTAATTGTCCTTTGGAAGGAAAACACTTCGAAGACAATGACGCAACGATGGCGGAAGTGGACCCTTGTCCTCAGAGACAATTCGTCCTCCTCCTCCCTCGCCCTTTTCGTTCTTCCTCCCTCCTCCTCCTCCTTCGTCCTTTTCCCTTTTCTTTTTCTTCTTCCCTCGTCTCCTCCTCTTCCTATTTCTCGCCCCCCTCCTCCTCCTCCTCCTCCTCTTCCTCTCATGTGCTTTTCCCTCTTTTTTCTTTCTCTTCCCTCGTCCTCCTCCTCTTTTTATTTCCTCGTCGTCGTCGTTGTCCTCCTCCTCCTCCTCCTTTTCATTCTTCTTCCTCCTCCTCCTCTTCTTGCCTGCAATCCACCTTGGATGCTGTCAAGAGCTGGAGGTGGTTCGCAAAGGCGCCGAAGGTGAGCGGAGTCTCAAGAAGCAGCAAATGTCCGATCTCGACGAAGGGTTTGCCCAACTACCAAGGGAAGGGGAAGGAGGACAAGAGTAAGAGGAAGAAATGATATTCAGGGGGAGTTGGGAGGTAGGAGATAGGAGGAAGAGGAGGAAAATGAGATGGAGGAGGAAGAGGAGAGAAGTAGGATGGTGAAGAGGCGGCAAGGAATAGAAAGAAGGTTAGGGGGAGGAGGATTAGGAGGAGACTGGAAGGAGGTAGTCAAGAGTAAGAGGAAGAGGAGAGGAGATTTAGGGGAAGATGGGAGGTAAGAGATACAAGAGGAGGAAGGAGGAGGAGGAGATGGAGGTAGAAGAGGAGAGAAGTAGGATGATGAAGAGGTGGCAAGGAATAGAAAGAGGATTAAGGGGAGGAGGTGGAGGAGGAGGAGGCCGAGAAGGTGGGAGGAGGAGAGGAAGGAAGAGAAGGAGGATGAGCAGGAACAAGAGGAAGAGGAGATAGAAAAGGAAGAGGAAGAAAAGTAAAATAGGGGGAGTAAGGAGAGGCAAGGGACAGAAAGTTAGGTGGTGGTAGTGGGAGGGAGGGAGGAGGAGGAACAGCAAGAAGAAGAGGTGAAAAATTAAAAGGAAAAGAAGAACGCTGTAAAGAGGAGGAGAAGGCAGAAAGGAGATGGAAGAGGAAGAAAAGGAAGAGGAGGAAGGAGAGGAGGAAAATGAGAAGGAAGAGAAGATTGTAAAGTTGTAAAGAGGAGAAGGGCGTAGGGAGGAGGAGCAAGAAGAGGAAAAGGAGGAAGATGAGGAGAAGGATGAGAAGAACGTTGTAATGAAGAGGAGAAGGGCGTAGGAAGAAGAGGAACGAGGATGAGGAGAATAAGGATGAGGAGCAAGAGGCGGAGGAGGAGGAGGAGGAGGAGGAAGATGAGATGATGTGGTAAATACTAAAGAAGGTAAGAGGACAGTGACGGGAAGATGCAGGACGAAGACTCAGGAGCGAGGAGGGAAAGGAAGGCCACTAGACACTAAACAGGGGTCTAAGCCACTTAATAGAGATTAATGTTCCATGAGAGGGAGAGGGGGAGAGAGAGAAAGACGCACATACACACAGAGAAAGATAGAGAGCGAGAGAGATGGAGAAAGAGATAGACAGACAGACACACAAGCAAAACGCAGAGAGAGAGAGGTGTATTCGCAGGCTAGGGTGGCAACGCCCACGACAGTTTGACTAAATGTAACATTAAAAGGAAATCAATCCACGCATCCTTCTCTCTCTCTCTCTTCAACTCGGAGGACAGTTCATGGACTCTCAGAGGACCAAACTCATCGAGAATACAGAGCGACCACTGGAGCGGATCCTCGCTTTCTAAACGGTGCTAGGACGAGCAACGGTACAGCAAATCACGACAAACCGAACGGAAATATATACCGTAGCATCATGATGCGTGATGCGTAACACGGTGGTAGTGGAAGGGAAGGGAAGAGAAGGGGGAGGGGGGGGAATCGAGCCGAGAAAAGAAGGCATCAAATGTAATGTAAACACTCATCGAACGACTTTTTACTGTATGTATTTATATATGTACACACACACACACACACACGCACACACACACACACGTATTACTCAGTCCACACCTCCCTAAGGGAAGGCTACTTTAGGATAAAAATAAATAAATGAATTAATAAAAACTTTGAGAGCAGAAGCCTGGAGAGAAAATTTGGGAAAACAAAAACGCAGCGAAGACACTATTTGGAGTTTTCTCAGAGCAGGACCTCGCGATGAAGTTTCCTAGCAAGTGAATAAATAAATAGATAAATAAATAAGCTGGAGCTTTGGGGGAAGGAGAAGAGCATACACATGTACATACATACATACACACACGCGCGCACAGACACATGTACACACACACACACACACACGTATGAACACACAAACACGTACGTACACACGTACACATACACACACATGCGCCCACACACACGCCTGAAGAAGGCTAGGGGCACCAGGGGACACAAAGGCAAAGGGAAGTAAAAACAGAAACAAAAGAAAAGGATAAAAGGAGAAAAAGGAAAGAAAATGGAAAGAGCAGCAACACAGGAAGCAACATAACAGAATTAAGAACTGAAAGAGGTCTGCAAGGAATGAAAGGGGGCGGAGAGGTCGGCCTGGAGGCACGAGGAAGAGGAGAGGAAGAGGAGAGGAAGAGGAGAGGAAGAGGAGAGGAGAGGAGAGGGAGGTGGGTAGAGGAGGGGGACGATGGGGGACGATGGGGGAGAGGAGAGGAGAGGAGAGGAGGGAGGACGATAAAAGCAAAGGAAGAGGAAGAGAAGGGGACGAAGTGCTGGGTGGAAGAAGGAGTGTACAGGAAGAGGAGGAAGAGGTGTAGGAGAATGGAGAAGTGGGATGAGGACGAAAATTTTCCAAGTGCTTCAAGGTCATCATATTAAGACAAGAGGGCAGGTCTCGCAGTAATGGATTTAAATTGGACAAATTTAGATTTAAGAAGGAAATAGGCAAGAATTGGTTTACTAATAGGGTGGTCAACGAATGGAATAGACTTAGTAACCATGTAGTGAGCGCTGAAACTATCGGTTGTTTTAAGAAATGGTTAGACAACTTTATGGATGGGGATGACAGGTGGTAATGGACATGGAACTACCTAGTTTAGGCCTTATGGCCTCTTGCAGTCTCATTCTTATGTTCTTAAAGGGGAGGGGGAAAGGGCAGGGGGAAAGGTAAGGGGGAAAGGGAGAGGGGAAAGGGAGAGGGGGAAAGGAGAAGGGGGAAAGGAGAAGGGGGAACAGGTGGGGGAAGGGTAAGGGGAGGTGGTTGAGGAGAAAGGAAGGAGAAAGTGGGGGGAAATGGGGGAGAAAGGGAGGAGGGGGAAAGGAGGAGGAAGAAAAGGTGAGGGGAAATGGGAGAGGAAGGAAGAAGAGTTCCATGATGACGATGATGATGGAGTGGAAGTGATGGAGGAGGAAAAGAAGTACGAGGAATAAGAGGAAGAGGAGTACGAGGAGTACGAGGAGTAAGAGGAAGAGGAGGAGGAAGAGGAGGAAGAGGAGGAAGAGGAGGGGAGGAGGAAGAGAAGGAGGAGGAGGAGGAAGGAGGAAGAGGAGGGGAGGAGGAAGAGGAGGGGAAGAGGAAGAGGAGGGGGAGGAGGAAGAGGAGGGGAAGAGGAAGAGGAGGGGAAGAGGAAGAGGAGGGGAAGAGGAAGAGGAGGGGAGGAGGAAGAGGAAGAGGAGGAGAAGAGGAAGAGGAGGAGAAGAGGAAGAGGAGGAGAGGAGGAAGAGGAGGGGGGAGGAAGAGGAGGGGGGAGGAAGAGGAGGGGGGAGGAAGAGGAGGGGGGAGGAAGAGGAGGGGAGGAGGAAGAGGAGGGGAGGAGGAAGAGGAGGGGAGGAGGAAGAGGAGGGGAGGAGATCGCTACGGAACAAAAGAACTTTAACATTTTCCTTGATAATCCCTTTCACTGCCATTCAAGCGTAAATCATTCACATTTGTTGAGGTTGCCGCAAGGTGATTTTATTCACACAAGAGAAACTCATGACGTCAGCGTCATTTCCTAAGTTGTCTGAGGTTTAGTTTAGTTAAGTTAGGTTATGTTTGTAAGAATAATGTTTAATATGTCGCAGGACACAGCACATCCACAGCAAGGCCGCTTCATTTAATCGGCGACCCCCCCTCTCCGTCCCCCCTTGCATATAAGGAGAGGACGGGGAGAAATCCCTTCGGGCTGCGTCAAAACTCACTCACACACACTACCCCACCCCCACCCCCCCGCCCATTTCTCCCCATGCAGTCACAACATCATCCATATACAACCATTCTCCACTCACCTCTGTCTTCCGTCCTCTCCCTTCCTTCCTCAACAGACATTCCCCTCTTCCCCAAAGCCCCCTTCACCCCATCCATCCACCTCATCCTAGGACGTCCCCTCATGTTCACTCCCTCCACATCTGCCTTCCATACCTCTTTTACTAGTCTTTCTTCACTCATTCTTTCCATGTGTCCAAACCATCCTAATATTCTTTCATCAACCCTCTCTCCCAAATCCTTTTTCACCCCTGTTCTCCTCCTCACCTCCTCATTTCTCACTCTATCTAGCCTAGTAACCCCCACCATACTTCTCAGACACCTCATCTCAAACACATTCAAACTCCTTCTCTCTTCTTCTCTTATGTTCCACGTTTCTGCCCCATACAGTGCTGTTGGCACAATCACTCCTTCATACAGTCTCCTCTTCGCATCCATTCCCAAATGTCTATTTCTCATTACACTCTTTAAACCACCAAGGCATTTACTCGCTTCTCTCAATCTACATTCTACCTCCACCTTCACTCCACCTTTTCCTGCTACACTTGCACCCAAGTATCTAAAACTATCCACTTCCTCCAGTCGCTCTCCCTTAATGTTCACTTCCAGTCTACTGCCACTTTCACCCCTTGTACATCTCATCACCTTACTTTTACCCACATTTATCTTTAGCTTTCTTCTATCACATACTCTCCCAAACTCTGCCACCAGCTTCCTCAATCCCTCCTCTGACCCTGCCACAAGCGCAGTGTCGTCCGCAAACAACAGCTGGCTCACCTCCCACTTTTCTCCATTTTCTTTAACCATCTCCAATCCCTGACTCACTACCCTAGCATTCACCTCTCGCACCACCCCATCCATGTATAAGTTGAACAGCCAGGGCGACATAACGCATCCTTGACGAAGTCCCACCTTTACTTCAAACCACTCACTCTCTCCATTTCCAATCCTAACACATGCTCTACTACTCACATAAAAACTCTTGACAGCTCCCAAAAGCTTTCCTCCTATCCCATAAATCTGCATAACCTCCCACAGTGCCTTTCTGTCTACCCTATCATAAGCCTTTTCCAGATCCATAAAAGCCCAAAAAACATCCTTCCCCTTTCCTATAGCTTTCTCACATATCTGTCTTACCACAAAGATCTGATCTACACAACCTCTACCCGTCCTAAATCCACACTGTTCCTCACCAATTACTCCTTCTGTTCCTCTCCTAATCCTCTCAATTAAGATTCTCCCATAAACCTTCCCTACTACACTCAACAGGCTAATCCCTCTGAAATTACTACATTCACACTTGTCCCCTTTTCCCTTGTAAAGAGGAACTATACAGGCACTACTCCAGTCCTCCGGTACTCTACCCTCTCTCCAGCAAACATTAAATAATCTCACCAACCAGTCCACCATCACTGAACCTCCCTTTTTCAGACATTCTGCATGACATCCATCCAGACCAGGTGCCTTACCTGCTTTCATCATCTTTACAACTGCCTTCACCTCATCCTTCCTTATTTCTCCTCCATTCTCCTCACTCATCACTCTCATTTTCTTCGTATTTCCCACTGCAGCTATCTTTCCTTCCCTATCCTCCTTCACATTCAGCAACTCCCTAAAATATTCTGCCCATCTTCCCCTCACTGCCATCTCTTCCATTATCATCTCTCCATCTGTACCTTTTACCTTTTCTTCCCTACTTGATTCGCCTCCTCTTCCTCTCTTAATTTCTTTCCAAAACACTGCTTCTGACCCAGGGCGGTGGGCAGGGTGCAGGGATGACCCGTCATCCAGGAGGTGCTCAGATGAGAGGAAGGGTGGGAGGGGTGTGGAGTGTATTTAGGGATGAAATGGGTGGGAGTGTTTTTATGCCTTTCCCTTTTTGGCTACCTCCCTTGGAAGGGGGAAAAAGCCTTGGTATATGTATGTATGTATGTTTGTAAGAGTAATTCTAAAACAAAATACGTCCATAATTATAAAGACCGACATAGATCGTGATATACTATTTACAAACTGATAACACAGAGAAAATTCAGCCCCATATCAATACGCACTATAAAGAAATCAACATGTACACACACACACACACACACAGACAACAGCTGTCATTCAGCTGGATTACTCACATAAAAATACCTGCGACAGATGGACCCAACAGGTGGCTTCAGATTGCAACATCTTAACTACCTGACCATCCCCGAGGCCCGAAGGGGGGGGGGGGGACGGAAGGTCGGAACCACGTTCCCGGCCACCCGTCAAAAAGAAAAAACAAATAATAAAATAAAATAAAATAAGATAAATAAACAAATAAAAATAATAAACTGATTCAATCAAATTATATATATATATACATATTATATATATATATATATATATATATATATAATATGTATGTATATATATATATATATATATATATATATATATTGATGTAGGCAAGAAGGATATTTTCCTGAAGGCACAATCTGCTTTAGCTGTATTCTTGCGTACGTTTGCAATACCGATCTTCGTGGAGAAAGAGAGAGGGAGGGGGGAGGGAGAGAGAGAAAGAGAGATGGTGTACGATGGAGAGTACCTGGGGGAAGCAATCAGTAGCATCAAGGATTACCTCTCCACTCCTGAGTGGGAGCTTGTCAAGAGTGGAGGATTGCGAAGACGGAGGGGTGGAGGGGAGGAGGGGAAGACAGGGGGAGAGGAAGAGGGGGAGAGGGAGAGGGGGAGGGGAGAGGTGGGGCGCACACTGCCGTCAGGGTTACAAGTCCTATTGGGAAAAGAGGGGATAGGGGATAGGAGAGGGGATAAGAGAGGGGAGAGGAGAAGGGAGAGGAGAAGGGAAATAATAAGTAGGAAGGGAGGAGAAGTAAGAAGTGAAGGGAAGAGAAGAGGAGGTAAGGGGTGGGAAGAATTGGAGGAAGGGGAAGAAGCTGGAGGAGACGGGAGAAAAGGGGAGGTAAGGGGAACGAAGGGGAGGGGAGAGAAGGGGAAGAAAGCAGAAACGAGATGGGAGAAGAGGAGGACAGAGTGGAAAGGAGTGGGAAGGAATGTGGAGTGAGGAGTGGGAAGGGT
This sequence comes from Oratosquilla oratoria, assembly GCF_046742065.1. Lineage (NCBI taxonomy): Eukaryota > Metazoa > Arthropoda > Malacostraca > Stomatopoda > Squillidae > Oratosquilla > Oratosquilla oratoria. The sequence continues at coordinate 32,699,397 of NC_134790.1, forward strand.
GGAGTGATGAGTGAGAAGGAATGTGGAGTGAGGAGTGGGAAGGGTGGAGTGAGGAGTGAGAAGGAATGGGAAGGAATGTGGTGTGGGAAGGAATGTGGTGTGGGAAGGAATGTGGAATGTGGAGTGTGGAGTGAGGATTTGGAAGGGAAAGAGAAGGGAAGGGAAGAGGGGGACAAAGGAGGAAGGAGGAAAATAGTGGTAAGTGATGGATGAAATGAAAATTGAAGGAAAACAGGAGGGGGGAGGGAAAGGGTGCGAGAATGGGCGTGGGAGGGAAGGGAAAGGGTGTAAGAATGGGAGTGGAAGGGAAACGGGAGGGGGGGAGGAATGTGTGTAACGTGGCAATTACAGGCGTAATGAGGGTCACAATGGAATGTCCTCTTCCTCCTCCTCCTCTCGTATGGGTTTTCGTCGGGTTCTTCTACCACCGGTAATAAGGGTTTCCCCTGATGCAACTACTAATACTATTACAACTACTAGTACTAGAAATATCACCACCACCATTACTATCTCCAATCGTAGTACCAAAAAAAAAAAAAAAAAAAAAAAAAAAAAAAAAAAATATATATATATATATATATATATATATATATATATATATAGATAGATAGATAAAATAATAAAAATAAATAAACAACATAATAGTAAAATAAATAAATGAAAAAAATAATAGCAATAAATGCAATGTAATACAAGGTTACGAGTAGTAACGGGTGGTTGTGGTGGTGGTAACCGTTGTGGTAGTGTGGTCGTTGTGGTAGTGTGGTGGTGGTGGTGGCGGTGGTGTTGGCTGCGGTGAGGGCATCAACACCGCTACCACCTGTTTAATATCAACAATGTCAAGGTCAACGAAGGGTGAGGGTGAAGGTGAGGGTGAGGAGTTGGCTCGGGGTCCTTCTGTCTACTCCCAACCACCCACCCACTCCTCCCCCACTCCCTCTACACAAGTCTGACTCACTCCCCCATCCCTTTCTACTCCCACCACACTCCCAACGTCCCGTGAACCCTGAAGTTACCCATGCCTGGTCTCTACGTCATAACTCCCCCTCAACTCCTCCTCCTCCTCCTCCACACCCACACTCACCTCCCACTCCTGAAGCTCCTGCCTCCGCAAGGTTGAACTTAGACATCGAGTGGGACTAAAAACTCGACCTCGAACACGTCGACCTCCTCCTCCACCCCTTTTACAAAAAGACATCGACCTCTCCTCTCCTCCTCCTCCTCTTCCAAGGTTCTTCCTTTCTATCAACCGAACCTTCGTGTGCATCAAACGAACCCAAGACCAAACGCAACAGAAACTCTCTCTCTCTACCATATGGTCTCCTCCGGTCTCCCTCCAACCTCTCATTATCTCCCTCCCCGTCAACCCACATGCACATAAATTATCTATATACTCTACATACACACACACACACACACACACACACATGGTGTGGTGGTACCGCGCGTGACCACTAATTCAGCGACCCGAGCTCGGGCTGAACATTTCAACATCACTGCACTCCGAACCGGCACCCCAGCTCTGGTGAGCAAGGAGTAGTGAATGCGCGCACGTATGTATGTGTGCAAGTTCACATCATAACCCATAAATCGGGCCATATAAGAGCTCTGAACTCTCTTCCGGGAGGGTTATGAATGTCGATCACTAGACCAACACGTGATCCACACGACTCTGGGGAAGCACACCAACACACACGAAGTATCCTCCCAATTATATCCCGACCCCCCCCCCCACACACACATCTAACAAACCCAATACGTTCTAATTCCTCCCCATCCACCCCTCCCCCAACCGAGTACACCTCTTCAAAGCCGCGACAATCCCCCCAGCCCTTCCTGAGCCTCACATGATCTCCTCCCTTCAAAGTCATCTCCAAATCCCCCTTCAAAAGCGCCTCTGATCTCTTCCCCTTCAAAGCTGTGCTAGACCTTTTCCCTTCAGATTTCCAAGTTCGTCTTTTCACTTTATGCTCCCACTCAAGTCCTCGCCTCCAAAATTTCTCCAAAAATATACTTATCATGCACCTTGTACCTCCAAATCATCTTGCAGGTACGCATATTTCAAACGTTGTCTAGCTCCTCCAAACCTCACCAAACGCTCCACCAACCTCCCTCCAAAAATCTTCAATTTAATTTCCGAAAACCCCTTCTCAAATGACCTCCATACATCTCAAAATTTGTCTACTGCCTCCTAACATGTTTAAATTTATGTTTCACAGCCCGATCCGTCTCCAACAACTTCTTCAAACACTCCGCCAGCCTCCTTCCAAAAATCTTCACTGTCATCTCCATTGTCCTATTTACACTACAATAATCGCGTCCTATAAATCCAATCGATTTTATTCAGTTAATTTGTGACCTTGGGATAAGACCCACATTTCTTTCCCAAAAGCATCCCTCGATTTTATTATTAATTGTATTTATTAAAAACAATATATAAATAAAATTAAAGTTCTGAAGGAGTTACATCATGCCCTTTATATTACATTCCAAACTTAATCAATAAAATAAAAATACACTTACAAAAAATTATTTACGTGTGTGTGTGTGTGTGTGTGTGTAAATACCACACGTCAAATTGTAGGCCATTCGCCGAAGAAGAAAGCAAGACAGAGAAAGAGAGAGAGGAAGAGAAAAAGGGGGGAGAGGGGGAGAGAGAGAGAGAGAGAGAGAGAGAAAGAGAAAGAGAGAGAGAAAGAGAGAGAGAGAGGCAAGAGTGGGAAACGGAGTGAGGGAGAACAAGGAAGACTGGGTACGCATGCAAAAACACAAACGAATAAAAAAGTTTGGTGGAGCAATAGTGAGCCTACACAGCGGCCAACCTAGAACCTTACCCCCAACCCAACCACCCTCCCTCCCTCCCTACCCCTCCCCGGCGTGGTCAATAGACAGCTACGCAGTCCTTTCTGGAGAACTGGAGGCGGCCTGGCCTACACTACACGGAGCCTCATGTCAAGTCAACATTAATCTCTCTCTCTCTCTCTCTCTCTTCCTCTCTCGCGCGCGCGCCTCTTCTTCATGATGTATGTGATCCGGTGATTTGACGAACCGGTCGCTCCATTAGTGTCCGGCTATCCAGATCCGGAATATTTGGAATCAAATGGAATAAAATCAATGACCTCTTTCAGCCGGGCAAGGTGCCAATTACCGTTTAAAAAAAAAAAAAAAAAAAAAAAAAAAAAAAAAAAAAGGGGAGGGAGACAAGTGACGGGAACTGCATCATAGCTGTGACGTGCCGCAACGTCACGACGTGTGACATTGCGTGATTTGATTGTATTTGAAAAAAAAAAAACTATGGAGCTCCTGCCACCTACAACGCATTTTTCAATTTATGAATTTCTTTTATCTATTTTCTATCATTTTCTTTATTGCAACGTCAGCGTCACAAACATTCTTGTGAAAGTCATCATCTGCTCTTCATATTATTTTCTTCAGATGTCTGCTGAAGTCTTCAGGAACAACACAGACCCTGATGACTTCAGGGCCTTTTACAAGGTCAAACACTTTGTCAAACAAATGTCTGAAGTGATGTTTGACCATGTGAATGGGGGTATTTGGTTGTCAAACACGTTTGTCAAACTTGTTTGACAAACACACCCATTCACACGGTCAAACACCACTTCCAGCACTTGTTTGACTGTGTAAATGGCCCTTTAAGGAAAACAATACGTCTTTGGGTACCGGGGAGGAGAGACGCTTTCTACAGGCTGTAAACAGTAGGCTTCCCCCTAGATCAGGGATTCTCAGCCTTACTTGGCCCATTCACCCCTTTCACCATTTGTCAGAATGTCATTCCCCCCCCCTTTCCAAGATTGTCTGTTTCAAAAGGTACATTCTAAATAATATGCAAATATTACTAAAAACCCTTTTACTTTTTCCAAATTAGTATATATTTTTCCCAAATTAGTATAAATCCAGCCCAGGTGACTGACCAAATAGGCCAAAACCTATAATTGCTTTCCTCACCCCGTAAACTGACTGTGGTCACAAATCACCCCCAGAAATCGCAAAATTCCCCCCTAGGGGGTGAATTTCACCCCTAATGAGAACCCCTGCCCTAGATGCTATGGACAAAGAACACTTGCCAATTCAAGAGTCATTTTACACCATTTCCAAGACTCGTTATTTCTAATTTATCTGTTCATTATTATCATTATCCCTTAATATAAAGTTTTGTTTTTTATCGATGTAGTGTCTTTGGCCCGAGCAGTGTGGCAAAGGTAAGGGATGACCCCTTTCACCATCTACGAGATGATGGGATGGGCGACGATTGGGATTTGGTCCGGGCGGGCAAAACGAGGAAGGAGGAGGAAGGAGGAAGGAGGAGGAGGAAGGAGGAAGAAGGAGGAGGAAGGAGGAGGAAGGAGGAGGAAGGAGGAGGAGGAAGGAGGAGGAGGAAGGAGGAGGAGGAGGAGGAGGAGGAGAAGGAAGAGGAGGAGGAGGAGGAAGAAGGAGGAAGGAGGAGGAGGAGGAGGTGAGAAAGGTGGCATGGATTTAAGGTGTGATTCAACATGGTCTTGGATCACATGTTGGACTAGTGGTCGACAGCCATTTCCCTCCTGGAAGAGAGCTCATAGCTCATATATGGCTGATCTATGGGTAATGCACACGCACATACACACACCCAACTCCCCGGCCACGAGAGTTGGAGTAACAACTCAGCGCAGTGACATGGATTTAAGGTGTGTGTGTGTGTGTGCTTGCTTTGATTCGGCTACCCTCCTTATGAGGCGGAAAAGTCTTTTTAGTATGTATACTTATATGTATGTATGCATGCATGTATTTACATATATGCATGCATACAGTGCAGTATATGCATGTATAAATAATCTTTACGACTAGTTATTTTTAAAGCTTCCATGACTTGTTATCTTTTAATTCAATTATATTTTTCTGTTCGTTGGTCGAACGGACTGAGAATCGCTACCGAAGTCTTTATCACACTGGGCTATTTCTCCTCCGACTGTTGGAGTAGATTTTCAGCCCACAGCTTCGGGATAGAATCGGATATGCTGGAGAATAACTTTCCTCCAGCACATAAAATGACATTATTTGTAGATTGGTAAGAAAACAAAATAGTTTACCATAATGACTTAACGGCGGATTTTTTTTTTTTTTCTAGAGATGTGCGGTACCCCCGATCGATCGGAGATTGGATGAAGAACAACCCATTGTGATAACCCCTTTGGGCAGAGTGGCCATGAGTGGAGATGGTTCGAGACTGCGAGTCGGCGAAGCGAGTTCGCAGTCAAGGCATTCTACCTTTAAAATTAAATCCTTATTGCTTCGAAAACTCCTCCAATAGGATACAAACCTATTCATCTCTAAAGGCTTTTGTTTTCCTCCCACACCCCACTTCCAACCTCCAGCTGAATAACTAGATTACGACTTCGCTTACATCTAGACTTCTCTAAGAACACTTAAACAGTATGTCTAACATTTGTGTAGCTTTACAATATCTTAGTTCATCACTCGACTTTTCTATTGATGACGGAAAGGTAATTTGATATTTGGATATTTGAAAAAGAAAATATTGCAACCGAAGTCGTTTTTTAAACTCCAACGAACTCTCAACGGTCGGCGCTGGTGAAGCCCGCGGAAGCCCAGTGTGATAACCGAGAGGAAGTCACGTGATCTCACGTTTTTATTTATTCATTCATTTCTTATAACATTCTATTATTATTATTATTTTATTTCTAACACGAAAGCACCTCCCATCTGGAGAAGAGCGTGGAGGGACTATTTCAACCGCGTCCAAAGTTCAGACACTCCGCTAATGGAAGTACGACGTCGTCTTTAAGAAGAAAGACATGTCAAGAAAGTAGACACTCCACTCCCAAGTCGCTTCTAACTTATGCTACTCCTACTTTCTTCTACTCTATCAATCTCTCCTTTACCACCTTAGTAACCATCTCTTCGGTGTGATATTACCCCCATATGTATATATATATATATATATATATATATATATATATATATATATATATATATACATATAACCCTTAGCTTCTTCAGAGGAATAAACTCGAACTAAGACCTGGGTCTTCTTTCTCCACCTTCTTCAACTTGCCACAATGTCTAATCACACACATCGACACACACACACACACACACATATATATATATATATATATATATATATATATATGTGTGTGTGTGTGTGTGTGTGTGTGTGTGTGTGTGTGTGTGTGTGTGTGTGTGTATGTGTGTGTGTGTGTGTGTGTGTGTGTGAGAGAGAGAGAGAGAGAGAGAGAGAGAGAGAGAGAGAGAGAGAGAGAGAGAGAGAGAGAGACTCCTCACACGCTACTCCCTCCCTTGCCTTCACAAGAACCCTTAGTCTACATTAACCCTTAGTGGAGTAGTGACTTCGGTCAAGGACGTGAGGGTGGGGGAGGGGAGGGGAGGGTCAAGGGTACGCTTGATAACACACACACACACACACACACACACCTCCGAGCTCCCAGGGCGCCATTAGCACTCTTGGCCAACTTGAACCACTCGAGTTGTGTCATGATGTACTTTATATATTTAGGTCTGGCTGATGAAGTAAGAGTGTGTGCCTCTCTCCCCTCCCTCCCTCTTCGTCTTGCTCTCTCTAGGCTCTTTGTTGTACACAAGAGTACGTCTTCACCCGTCAAATGCACATTCCTTTGCCGATGGGTAGAAAATACTTTGATCACTTTAAGAAACTATAAACACACACACACACACACACACACATATATATATATATATATGTGTGTGTGTGTGTGTGTGTGTGTGTGTGTGTGTGTGTGTGTGTGTGTAAACAAAGATTAAGTTAAAAACAATATTAAACAAAAACAAATAGGATAAAAAAGTAAAGGTCACTGTTTTACACGGGAAAGCGGAGGCGACGCCCCAGACGGTCGAACCGTTTCCAATACCAAATAATCATTACTGATAATATTCATAAACTCTGCCTTGTATTAACTGGTAAATTAATACAAATAAACATACACACACACATATACGCTGCTCTGCGAGTCGTTATTCCAACACTCGTGGCCGGGGAGTTGTGCGTGTGCATTACCCATAGATCGGTCATATTATGAGCTCTGAACTCTTTCAGAAGGGTAGTAGCTGTCGATAACGAGTCCAACACGTGATCCAAGACCATGGTGAATCACATGGTACCTCAGTCACAACGTGCTCACGGCGTGGAAAAAGCTTTCAATCATACCGCAAGTCTTTAAGGACCTCTCCCCCTCTCCCACTGCCAATCAACGGTTTGGATGTGCGGTGTTAGTTAAGGTCACAGCATTAATCATAGATCAGCCAATATGAATTTTGACAACTCGCCCGGGAGGGTGATAGCTGTCGATCACGGGTTCAGCACGAGATCCAAGAAATTATTAAACAAAAAATAATAATAAACATACACTCGTAAATCCTACCCGGATAAAAAAAAAATTCATGGCACTGAATTTGAGCTCATTACTATATGTATTTGCCTACTTTTTTTTTCAAACTAATCACTTACGTTAATCCTGGGAGGGAGATGGCGTGATATATATGAGAGAGAGAGAGAGAGAGAGAGAGAGAGAGAGAGAGAGAGAGAGAGAGAGCGCACCCTTGAGGCAACAATTGAAAAATATGACCCAAACTTTACCCAGTTACATGACAGTTGCAATGTGTTGGTCATTTCGTTTAGCGACACAGATATGTGAGGGGAAACCAACACGAGGAAGTAATTTTGCGCCGTTTTATGGCCATCTGCACTCGTTCAGCGAGGTCTTGGGAATGCGGGGAAAGTGTGGCAAACAAGTAATTAGCCCATTTAAGGCTAATTATACAAAATCCGTTCAAACGTCCCATGGGAAGATTAAACGCTGTTGGAGAGTTTGCACAGGCTCGAACATGCATATACTGTGTGTGTGTGTGTGTGTGTGTGTGTGTGTGTGTGTGTGTGTGTGTGCGCGTATATTATATATATATATATATATATATATATATATATATATATTTATATATATATTAACGACCACAATGCACTTTAATTCTAAGCCATCAACATCGGGAGACCCATTGGAGGCCACAACCAGAACTTGAAATGTGGTACTGGCGAGGACTCGAACTCAGCTATCACATGACAAGTGACTTATATATTAGTTAAATAGATCTACCAGGCAGTGGTTCTTAAACCTTTTTCAATGGCCGTACCCTTTGATATTTCAGAAACATTTCCTCGTACCTCCATCCAACACAAATACAATGCAAACATATGAAAAGGATAGTGATACAAACCTTGCTTTGTTTTCTCATTGTAAACATAGGGTACCATTGCACTAGCTATCATGTTTCGTACACCTTGGGGGTACAGGTACAACCAGGTTAAGAACCACTGGCCTAAGGGATTCGAACCCGAGGCTACCACAACCAAATGTGTTACCATCTGCACCATGGGGTGGATGTATAAAAGAGGACGTTTGGTCCCCGACATAAGGCCTTTCTGTTTGCCTGAGGCTCACACACGGTATGGCGCAATCATCCTCCAACAAACTTCCCATGTGAGCGAAGGGACACGATACAGATCGAAGATTTAGGACGAGGAGCCATAAGCAGCAATACCATTATTCACTCAGTTTCGCCATGTACCAAAAAGTTCCCTCCCGTTTGCTCTCCCACTGTAAAGAGCTAAATGGTGATGACATAGGTCGCTCTCGCCATTGTCCCCCAAGTCACGCCCCCTCTCCCCGTTCCCCAATCACCATATTTCCTTTTTTTTTCAAATCTGGTGAGCAATTATCGTACGGTAATGGAACCCTAACTACTTCGGTCCGATTGCGATTTGTGTCGAGCACCTACGGGGAAATAACTTCAAAACTGTGCATTGCGAAAATTGGACTTCAATAGGGTCATCGATAATTGACCAAATTCGTGTATGCGTGTGTGTGATTTAACATGTTCTTGGATCATGTGTTGGTCTCGTAATTGACAGTTATCCTGGATGAGAGCTCACGCGTCCATATTAATGGACATAAAAATAGGCTGTAATGCCATACTGTGTGTATGTGTATGTGTATGTGGAGCACGCGTGACTCCAAAGCGTGTAAATAGATCAGACCAAGGGTTCTTCACTCAAGGAGTTCGGCTGCATAGATTGTATTTACTTTATATACGAGGTAGTCCATTTTCTATGAATGTCCAACATATTGTATGCAAAATATGGTTATATGTTCGTGTGTACAATTTCTCTAGGGAAGGGGGACCCTTGGGTTTCGAAAATTCTTAAAAAAAGGCACATGACAATAAAAATGTGTGTGTGTGTGTGTGTGTGTGTGTGTGTGTGTGTGTGTGTGTGTGCGTGTGTGTAACCAATTGCCTGAAGATTCCCTAACGTGTCCATCTATCCGAGACGGAAAATGATTGACCGCAACACGAGACACAGATTGACCAACGGCGTAACCCTCAAATAAAGAAAATAAAAGATAAAAGAAAGTAAAGAAAGAACGAAAAAATCGAGAAGACTGGCTTGCAACAGAACATGATTTGCACTTCACACGAACTGTGCTTTCCCTTCTTTCCACCCACTTGGCCACATTCTGGGTAATCTGGCCTTGCCGTGGCATGCCTGACTGCACTGTACACACTGTGAAGAGAGAGGGAGAGAGAGAGGGAGAGAGAGAGAGAGAGAGAGAGAGAGAGAGAGAGAGATTGTGTTGTTTTGAATGGAAACCAGAGACAGAAGTGGGTGGAGTGAGTTTGAAAGGAAGACCGATATTGAGATGGATGGATAGGGTGAAGGCGACCTCGGATAAGGTAGAATGTCTGTCAAGCAAGGAAGAGAGAATGATGAAAAATAATAATAGTAAAAGATAACTCTGCAAAAGGGATTTTTTTTCGCTAATCGTCTACTTCATCCTTTGAGCGGAAGAGTGAAGGTGTGTGTGTGTGTGTGTGTGTGTGTGTGTGTGTGTGTGTGTGTGTGTGTGTGTGTGTGCGTGCGTGTGTCTGTGCGTGCGCGCGTTGGGTTTAACAATTCGTTGAAGCAGTGGGGGTAAACCAGACTCGGCCCACCCAACCCTTGAGTATAAATATCCCGTTCAAACACTGCAGTTGTTGTCCAGGCCAAGTAATACGTGACCTACACATACGTACATTTATACCTATATACATGCATATATATGCATTACATATATACATACATTCATGCTTATGCATTACATATATACATACATTCATGCTTATGCATTACATATATACATACATTCATGCTTATGCATTACATACATACATACACACATACATACATATACCAAGGCTTTTTCCCCCTTACAAGGGGGGTAGCCAAAAAGAAAAAGGCATAAAATCATTCCCACCCATTCCATCCCTGAATACACTCCACACCCCTCCACCCTCCCTCTTCTCTTAGCACCTCCTGAATGACGGGTCATCCCTGCACCTTGTCCACTGCCCTGGGTCAGAAGCAGTGTCGCAAGACATACATACATAACAAAAACTCTTTCCTCCTCATAAGGGGTTAGACGAGTCGAACCAAACACCTACAACATACACACTAAAACCATCCTCACCTTGTCACCTTGTCACTGAAGAGTTATCCCCGCCTTCCACCACCCTTCTCGGGTCGTATGCAATTTAGTGCGACACAGCATTTCCACAGCATCAACGCTAAATCGATTATGATCCAATACTAATAATGACTGAAACTGCAAAAGGCTTCGAATTACTGAGAATTACGGATCTTTAACCCTGTTTGCAGTGAACAGGAGAGACCCTTGTTATGCTCACAATTTGTGGAGAAAAAAAAAAAAAAAAAAAAAAAAAAAAATCCCGTGATTCGGAGAGAGCCTGCAATGATAGGAAAACACGTTACAATAGGAGAGAAGGAAAAAGCAGAGGACAAACTTGCTCCAAATCTTCCCTTTCTCCCCATCATCTAACATATATGTACTCACATCATCACACAAATTCTCCAAGATTTATGGTAACGACAAACAACACGCAGGAGAGATATAGAGGAGAGACAAACAAATAAATAAAAATAAATAAATAAATAAATAAAAATAAATGAAATAATAATAATCAATAAAAAAGAAAAAAAAAAAAAAAGAAAAAAAAAAAAATCACAGGGGGAGTAAGTGCTACCGGCAGCCACCCAACGCGCCTTCTACCTTCATCCCCCGAACAGCCAACAACGATGTGCCATAACGCTCCAAGAACCGAACGAAGCCGAGAGCGGCGGCGGTGGCGGCGGCACCGGCACTGGTCGTCATAGCAACGCAGTCTCAAATCCGGTGGCATCTGCCTGGCCCTGCCACCTTTTAGGATTTCTAAAGCCTCGCTCACTCCACCTCGTTGTTTTCATTGGGTTAACCCTTTCCGACATTTCCTAATCCAGAACTCCTCTCCCTCTCTCTTTGGGTTAACCCAATCCTACGTTTCCTAATCCAGACAACTCTCTCTTCTTCTTTCTTGGTGTTTCCTATCAACCCAATTCCACATTTCCAAAACCAGATCTCTCTTTCTTCGATCTTTTCCTTCAGTTCCTCCGGTAGGTCAGAGCCCACAAGACGAGGCCAGGGAAGAAGATACCGTACACCATTACGCTCCTAAACAAACTTCATAAGAATGAAGGAGACTGCAAGAGACCATAAGGTCTACAATAGGCAGTTCCATGTCCCTTAGCACCTGCCATTCCCATCCATAAAGTTGTCTAACAGTTTCTTAAAACAGCCAATTCTCAACAATAGTATCCTTGATCAACTCCATTGTCTAAATGATCCCATTCACAGCTGAGGGAAGCATCACAGCTCAAGACGCACTTTATATATTTTATTATGGTTAATGACAGGCGGTGTCCTGTGAAGGGACTGGTCACTTCAAGAAGGCCTTTGAAGGTGGAAAACCCTTTCGGAGGACGGACAGGTAGTGTGAAGACTTAGTTGATCCCTTTGCGATCGAGGAAGTACCGAGGAAGTACCAGCGGATGCCAGAGAATGCCAGAAGATGCCAAATGGTACCACAGACTGAAGGAAACAGAAAAAAATTATAATCATTGTTTGATAATAATATTAACGATTAAAGAAAATAAGTATATAAATTAAAGAAAAAGACAACCGTACATATATAAATAATAATAATAATAATAATAAATAATAACAACAACAACTGAAGAGAAGTAAATACGTAAAATACAGAAAACCCAATCGTGTCTGGAGAAAAAAATATACGAGTATAAATTACTACAAGAATAAAGATAACATCAACGATAATAAACAAAATGGCAACAGTGAATAGTCCAAACAGGTTTACAACCCCTTCCCCAATGAGACGGTGCCACGGGCTGAATAAAATCGTCTGACGACGGCCACGAGGGAAAAGTGCAGCCCATCACGGTACGTCAACCCAATCCTAGACTCTTGTCCTTCGCTCCCACCTGCTTTAATTACATTCACCATTTCCTTTTCAGCGCTGTGCTAAGCTGAAATGAATTCGCCTTGCGTTAGTCAGTATAAAATATATTAGGCGAGTCGATGTCTGCTGAGTCGTCACTATATATATATATATATATACATATATATATATATATATATATAATACACACACACACACACCAAACTGCTTCTTCCACTTACATAGGAGGTAGCCAGCCACACCCATCCATCACCTGTTTGTTTCCATTTTTAAAATTCTTCCATAAACACACACACACACACACACATATGTATTTATTATATATATGTATATATATATATATATTATATATATATATATATATATAATTATTATAACAATACATAAACAGAATAAAAATAAACTTTTAGCCTAACGAGTATTAAAGGGAGTCACCGTGAGACAGGGTAAGGTTGTAGCGCCACTCTAACTTCATTCAAGAGGAGGGGGGAGGAGGAGGAGGAGGAGGAGGAGGATAGCCGCCTCCCACTCAAAACGTGACACCACCTCTACCCAGGGCCTACAGCACTCGGCCATTAAGAGTTAAGTATTTACTCCCTCTCCCAAGCAGTCGGGGTCCTCCCAGACCCTCAGGTTCGGGAGAGAAGCGATGTGGTTGCTCAGAGGTCCAGACGGGTCTCGTGAGCAACCCCCCCACACACACTAAAATAAATATTATATATACATATATATATATTATTTATATATATATAATAAAAATAAAAAGATAATATAAACAAATGTGATTAAATAAATAGAAGAATATAAAAAAAAAAAAAAAAATTACCCGGTGCCTCCTGGGAGGCCTCGTCCTAAGGATAAATTATTACAATTCAGTTCAGACTCGGTTTGGACCTGGGGAGTCTGCCCAGAGAGTACGGGGGATGGGGGAGTGGGAATGTAGGGTTTAATTAAACTTCTAGCCTTGAGGACAATATCGCACCGAAGAGCTGAGTCACATAGGTGGAAACAAGAAGAGGGAAGGAGACCATAAGGCCTACACTAGGCAGTTCCATGTCCATTACCACCTATCATCCACATCCAAAACGAAGAACAGCAGGAGTTAAAATAAATCAGCATTTATTTTTCTCTTTGATATTAGCCCCCAATAAGAGGACGCTATGTTACTCTGGTCCGTAGAGGTGCCACGAAATTCCCTAAAGCACGGACTATATAAAACATACAGTCAATAACCCATTCGGAGCTAAAAATAGTTTTATAACAAATGCTACGCTAACACCTATTCATACTCTCCCAAAAGACTAAACAAATAACTAGTCATAAAAAGATAAATAAAATAAAATAAAATAAACACAAAGAAGCAAGTAAACAATTGAATCCTATCCAAAGAAAGAGAAACTCAGTGGACCTCATCTTTCGTCTTTTCCATTGATAATTCATAAGTTCCATCCCCTCAAATCCTCAGGTTTATTCTGTTAATCCCACTTCTTCCTTCAGCATCCCTTCCGAACCTATTCTCCTTCTCCTTGCGGGATTATCGGCTGGAATTTATTGTTCTCTTATTTATACATTTCCTATCTGAATCTCGTGCATTTTGTCTTTGGATGTCGTATGTGAGTATTTATCTAATTGTAGTATATAGGAAAGGAACAATGCTAGTGGAGTCCTGTCTCTTGCCCTTCAACTATTATACTCAGCTTCAAACTGCGTGTGTGTGTGTGTGTGTTTGTGTGTGTATAAGAAAGAGAGGGGGAGAGAGGGAGAGAGAGGGTGGGAGAGAGAGGAAGAGGGAGGGAGGGAGAGGGGAAGGAGAGGGGAAGGAGAGGGGAGGGAGAGGGGAAGGAGAGGGGAGGGAGAGGGGAGAGAGAAGGGAGGGAGAGGGGAAGGAGAGGGGAGGGAGAGGGGAAGGAGAGGGGAGGGAGAGGGGAGAGAGAAGGGAGGGAGAGGGGAAGGGAGAGGGTGAAAAAGAGATAGGGAGATAGAGAGCGAGAGAGCGAGAGAAAGGGGGATTTACAGATTTTTTCACACATTTGGATCACGTACTGGACTCGTGATCAGCAGCTTTCATCCTCCCGGTTGAGAACTCAAGAATTCATAAAGCCCGATCTATGATTTAACGCCGTGACCTTATACACCCCACACACCCAACCACTTGCTCTAGAGGAACAGTTACAGATTGTACTGTAAATCGAAGCATTCACGCTGTGGGCGTGGTGGCCCGTGTGTGCGCGCTTGCGTGTGTGTAATTCACCATGTTCTTGGATCACGTGTTGGACTCGTGATCGACAGCTACCCTCCCAGATGAGATCTCAGAGTTCATGCATGACCAATATATGGGTAATACAGTGACCTGACACCCACACACACCCAAATCCCCGCCCACGATGGTTGGGGTAACGGCTCGCACCGCAGCAATACTGAAATTATTTCAGCCCTGGGCGGGATTCGAACTCGAAGACCGCTGGGTTAACAGTTGCGAACGCTACCACTGCGCCGTGTGTGTGTGTTTTCTTGGGAACATATACAGTATTTGATACAAACGATGACAAAGATGAATTTCAATAGAATTTCGATTTTTCATTTTCTTTTTTCCATGAAGTATACTGTGAGCAAACTGGTCAAATTCATGTCGATGTTCCTTTCTCAAATTCTGATTCGTGTCGATTGTTTCCACGTGTTATATTAAATACATTTTGTCAACATTAGATTTCATCTTCATGTATGAAAAAGGGGGGGGTTACACTTGCAGATATCAAGTTGAATATCGGGTTATCGGAAAAAGGCAAATATCGGTAGTATCGGGTTGTTGATATCATATTTACACCATCGTCCTTTCTACTACTACTATTATTATTACTGATGATAGTAGAAGTAGTAGATTAATTGAAGTGGTAGTAGAACTTGTTGTAGCAGTGATGATAGTACAAGTAGGGGTGGTCGTGATAATAGTGATTATAGTAGTAGTGGTAATAGTAGTAGTTGCGGTTATATAGTCGTGCGGGGATGGCGGTAGTGATGGTAGTATTACTAGTAGTAGTGTAATAGTGTCGATACTGTCATAATTATTGCCCACAATATTGTCTTCATACCTACTTGCCGTTTCGCTGTCGTTTTTATTCTTGTTAATATTATCTTCAACTGTGTATACATTGTGACGAATGTGGATAGGAGGTAAAGGGAACACGGGCTGAGGGAAATACTTTTATTCCTGACTAGTTTCGCCTGAGTGGCTTCTTCAGAGAAATATAGTTTGAAGTCAAGTTGGTCAATATATATATGGCATAAAAAGGAAGTGGCAAAGTGTCAGGTTGGTCCCCCACTCGTCCTCATCTGTCGGTGTGACGAGCTATCGCAGCGGGTGGACCAATTATCCTCCTGTTGGTATTCGCGTGGATGAAGCATTGACACAGATTTATTTTATTATTATTTTATAAGTAGTTTACCAGATTGAGTCAAGAATAGAATTATTCTCAAGTAGGTCCTTTCCCGAACATGGTGACGTAATGTTTTTCCCTCGATATCTTTGACGTTTTGACCGTACATGTATACTATTCGACATAATGGTTTGTGACAGAATGACAAAGGTTAAGTTATGTTATGTTATGGTTGGTGCAGTAACTGAAAGTCGACAACGGGACCTATTGGGTGACAATTCTATCTTTAAGCAAAATCCATCCCACAAGCAACCAATAACACAAAATATACCACCACATGACTTATAGTACGAAAAATACATACATACATATATAATATATATATGCAAAGTAGGCCACTTGGAAAAATAAACTAACAAAGCAAAGCGCACTGAAGATGTAATATACGAAAGCGCTCTGCTCCGTTAGTTTCTTTTTCCAAGTGGTCTACTTTGCATAAGTGAACACACGTACCCGTGTTCTTATTAGTATA
>NC_134790.1:32723198-32728198 GCF_046742065.1 Oratosquilla oratoria
AAAGGAACAAATTTTATGTTCCAAGGAACCTCTACATAAAAATCCTTCATTCTTTCCTTCTCTTTTATAAACTTCTCATAAAACAATACATATTTCTGAGAACTGGCTGAACCAAAGCATAAATATTTTCTCTAAGTTTGTTGATAATGCAAAAAATTACAAATACAAAATGAAGAATACATATGAAAAAAAAAAAAAAAAAAAGCATTTCCCTATAATTACTTAGTTTATTTACCACTATTACTCATGTATGCTTTACCCTCTTTCATAGAACCCTAGACTTCCGGGAATCCCTGCTTGAAAAATGCTGGTCCAGAGAGTAGTGTTTGTTAAGTAATCTGTGTGGTTACATTTTTGCATGGTATTGTGGGATTCAAGATGTAGGTTTTGTAAGACATGTAAATACTAAGCTGTGGTTCTGGATTTCTTGTTACAAGGACTTATGACAAGTATATGCATGTGGAGGTCCTGAGATGGGCATAAGAGGTAATTATCTCCCTGTTCTCCATCTTCAAAACCTATCAACACCCTGTTCTCCATCTAGAAGTACAAGCCTAAGGAGATACCATTTGGTCTTAAGACTGGACCTAAGATCTCTTTATAAACCTCATATTTCCTAGACCTTTCCACATAAAGAGAGCTCACAGCAGGCAACTGCTTCCCTCCTACTACTATAAGCCAGACATAAAAATGGTCCCAAACTACAAAACGGAAAATAGGTCAATGTTTCTTTCCAGGTAGACCTGCAGGAGGGAGCAAGAAGTATTGTTGATTACTGTGGGGCAGTGGGTTTCCAGTTAGAGAGAGGGAAAAAAAAAAAAAAAAAAAAAAAAAAAAAAAAAAAAAAAAAAAAAAAAAAAAAAATAATAATAATAATAATAACAATAAAAAATAAATAGATAAATAAATAAAATAAAATAACATGACCATCTATGTAACATGCACACACCTATACATATTACAATCAATGAACAAGCCCTACATCCACATGGAACTAGAATAAAAGGGAATAAGCTTTTTGGTACACAGACAATTACAGAACTGCCAAACCACCCATCACTTAGCCTTAATCAGGATATCTAGATGACAAGCAAGCTTCTCACCAACAGCCATGATATCAATACCATGCACCTTGTCTCCATACAATTGTTCCTGCAATGTCACCAATAAACAGATTTATCTAAATCTTCCTCCTGACCAAGTGTCATAGGCCTAATTGATTTAGCAACATCTGAATTCCTAGCACAACCATCAACACTAAATTTTGCTTCATACAGTACTTTAGTTTTGGCTTAATTTCACAAATACTGGAAACTTTATCTAGACCAAAGTCATCATAAACACTGGTTAGTGATGACTCACATCAACTTTATATGTTCAAGATCCAAGCAAAGCTTGGACTAGCTCTCTGTGAGTGTTCACAATGGGAGAATAAACAATGTCCCATCCACACTGGTATGTGCCACTGGTCATTTCTTGAATCAGTGGTCATTAGCTGCTCAGTACAGGAATTCTAAATGATGAGATTGACATTTGGATAATCAGATTTTGCCCATTTCACCAAAATATAGTGATTGGTAGTATATTAAAAATAGTATCAAGTGTATACTCAAACTCGTCACCACATAGAAAGCACAGAATAATATGTTAACTTGTGCTGCACTATTACAGGGTACAATAATAAAATTGTGGGATATTTATTTAGCATGAAAAGACCATGAGAATGGCTGTACACAGACTATGTGTGGCAGCTTGGTACATGGGCAGAGTACATATAACAAGATTAAAATTGTAGCTCTGCACAGGCACAAACTAATGCCATGAGTGTCTACCTGGTGGGTGCAGCTGCTCCACAGAGGGACAAATACACGAGACCTACGGAGGTCTGTGAATGTGCGACATCTCAGAGTGTGGACCCTGTGAATGTGGAGGACCTCCCGACTATTTCTTCATTTATAATCATAACGAAACTCTGAAGACACTCCAGTAACACTTCCCTGCCTGCACATGGTTGTTCAACATCCAGCAATCAAACAGTATACAAACACAGAATAGGTTTGGCAAGTTTCCATATGGTCCAGATGTAATAATCCAGAAGACAGATCAATTGTCTTACACAGCCCAACACTCACCAAATTCACACACTACAAAATCTCTTCCCTGAATGATCTCTGGGACAACCTGAGAGCTATGGGTCTCATGCAAGAAATATCCAAGACATTGGACATATATAAGCTCCACAATGTCTTGTTAAATTTTGCAAAACTTACCTTCTCCCAATGGTGAGGTGAAGCAGGTGCATTCCCCACTTTTTAAAGATGGAAAGGCATTTCACTATTTCTTACCTGAAAAGAAAGGTTAAACTTATCTAATAATTGCATGTATGTATGAATGCTTGTAAATATGTAAATACAAATAGCTTTCACCCAGTATAAGTGGCTGCTTTGCTCTGTGGGAGAAAAAGACATACAAGGGGGGAGGGGGTTGTCCACCCCCAATCATTTGCATCTGCCCAATTTAATTACCTTTACAACACACACTGGGATGTAATGGTAATATTCTTATCTCCCCATTAGATAAGTAAAAGAAAGGACAAAGCAGTGTCCTATGAGTGGTATTAAAGAAAACAAAACACAGCAAAAATGAGGGACAGTAAAAAATTTAAGTGGCTTAGCATTCCTGTGAGGATATTTGTCTCCTAACATAATAAATGCTTTGTGACTGGTTTGTACGGGTGCTACTTAAGTCCCTAAAGTATTTACTTTACACCTCTATGCAGCCCATATGTGGAATGAAATAAAGTTGTATAGATTTTTCATTATGAAATATCTTCTACTGGGTATGTAAAGGCATGAAATCAAACTCCCCAATCTCTTTATACTGGACCATACCAATACTGTTTCTTTTTATCATATCATCCCCACTTCTTGTGGTATCACTCCCATCACAGGTCATGGGTCTTCCAAGGGCCAGCATACACCAGAAAACCCCTCTCCACAACTGAATAAAATTGATTGGAGGTAGCTAATAGCTATACAGTTGTTATTGTTAAGCCATTGGCACATGCGTGAATTTTGATCATGCTCCGAGTTTTGATTGGTGTTCCAGGATCTTCAGCGGATCTGTGGGTTTCCTGTGAAGATTGCTGACCTGATGTCTTGTTTATACCCTAGGACCAGAGGAGGCACATCTGTCTTCTTGTTAATTCAGGAGTGGGGCAGAGGTGTGAGACATGGACAATGACCAATGAATTGTGGAGGCACCTTGACATCTATGCCTTTGGAGAATTATGGTGTACCCCAAGTGCGTCTTCACAAGAGAAGAGAATAATTTGTGAACTTGAACTCTGACTATATGGGCATATGGCACATCTCCTCTTGTTACCACTCACTGAGTAAAAGTGCAGCACCTCATCACTAGAGGTTTGAACAACCAACAAAAGTTGCATCACAGTGAAAGGGTTAATATATTAGAGGGTCTAAATAGTATCAACCTTTTGTTCCAAAAAA
This sequence comes from Oratosquilla oratoria, assembly GCF_046742065.1. Lineage (NCBI taxonomy): Eukaryota > Metazoa > Arthropoda > Malacostraca > Stomatopoda > Squillidae > Oratosquilla > Oratosquilla oratoria. The sequence goes on from NC_134790.1 coordinate 32,726,708, forward strand.
GGTTTCATTTTGCTGAATAAAACTGCATGGGAGCAGCTAGGATGACAAAATAAAATTGTAATCACCATGAAAGAAGTAATCCAATTACCAGGAACTTGACATAATTTCTAAACTCTTTTGGTGCACAGTAGGTTTACCCTCAGCTGAATATAACTAGACTGCAGCAGCTTGAATGACCAACCAGTCATAAGTGTAGCAAAAGGATTAGCTCATACACATGAAGCTCAACAAAGTTTCAACTCTTTTGCTCCAGATGAATTTTTCCTCAGCCAAATAAAACTTGAGCAACCAACTAAAGTTAAAATCCAGCAAGATTTAATCCATAAATTGGATGTTTGGCACAGGCTTTAACCTTTTGGTACAGACAGGTTTCCCTCAAGGGAACAAAATTGTATGGGGGCAGAGAGAATAACCCTTCAGTTGTAAACTGCAAAGGCTCAATATATGGTTTCTCAGAACTGAGCCAAATTTCCTGCACAATCCTAACATGAGAAGGTGAATCCTTCTCTCTGGTCAACCTATCATCACCCATATACACCAAGATATTCCCTAGTGATGACAACCTACTCTTCCTCCTACAACACCACTACTCATTTCTCTCCAACCCAACATCACATCCTTCACCATTATTCCTGTGATTATATCTTTGAAAACATCCTTATTCAATTCTGGGCTGTTCTATTCAGATTCCATGTTTTCCAAATTCTACATTAATTCACTACGAAGTACCCGAGTAAAAACCTTTTCTAGATAGGAGGTGCTAAGATGGGAGGGAGGGTGGAGGGGTGTGGAGTGTTTTCGGGGATGAAATGGGTGGGAATGTTTTTGTACCTTGTCCTTTTTGGCTACCCCCCTGGTTAGGGGGAAAAAAGCCTTGGTATATGTATGTATGTAGATACAAATATACACGTTTACCAAAAGAACATCAATAGTATTATATTTATTGTACATTGACTTCATGATCGAGAGCTAAAAACCTGGACTTGTACATTATGACAAGATTATTGCAAGCCTGGAGTTCATATAGTGCTGAATCTCTTCATTCAAGTTTCTTCTGATGAGGGGACTCTTAAAGTATATATACCCACAAAAGATTCAAAGGATGGTTTCCGAAACATCAAAAGAGACTGATTGAGGTTGCTGACCTTAATGAATTTCTAATGGACTTTGAATATCTCAGAAGCATCAGTCATGGAAGCTGTGGCTCCAGCTATTCTGGAAGAAGAGGAGGTAGATGCCACGCTCAAGGCTGTACACACAAGGTTCACTGTCAAAAGACACAAGTGATGACAACCAGAAGGTATGCACCATCAAGCAGGCCAAGGCATTCATTATGTGCATGATTTTTGCACAATGCTGTAGCTACCACCATCTCCAGCAGACATAGAAAAAAGTCCAACACATGGTATCAAAATACCTCACCACCTGAAATGCTTGGGCCCTGTAGCAATAAAAGCTCTGACAAATACCTTCAGGCATTCCTGGTTGCAA
>NC_134790.1:32730698-32753198 GCF_046742065.1 Oratosquilla oratoria
TATATTGTCTTCATAATCTCGGGTCACTCTCCTGTCCATGACAGATCTTCCCTGTGTTGTACAGTGTCAGCGTGATTCTATTTCTGTCACCATCTGATTGAAGAGAGGCAATTGCTGCATGTCAGTTCCCCTTATGTGAAAAAATGGAGGAAAAATAACTGAAGCTAACTAAGAGATCCTGGGTCCAGTCCTAAGAATGAATGCCAACCTCTCTAGGCTGCTGCACCTCCACTGGGATGCAAGGATATTAATGATATCTGAAAATAAATTGTGGAGATGTAATTCTCTTCAGTGTCCATCTTGCTGGACCACCTTGAGCATGCTCCTCCAATCAACGAGTCAATCAATCCCCTGGTCTCTCTTGCAGAAGACTTCCTCCATTACTTTATAATAAAAATGATAAACATTCATTTTCAACAGAATATACTATGTTGTTTGAAATGCTGATATAAAAAGCAGTCACATCTAATAAAGATGAAATATCAAATTATAAGTGGGAGTGCATTACCTAGACATGAGTTGGATATTAGTACCAACAATATGCCTGTTTTTGAAAGGCAATCAGTGTCACCCTTTTTCTTTCCTACATTCATATTTTTTCTATGAAAATAATTTCCAATAAAAATATTGTCAAGCAAAATAACAGCATTGCTTTATGAAATAATTTACTAAAATATATGTTAATGGCTGAACTAAACCCACCCACTCACAGGAACTAAGATGGCGAGGATGATTAAGGAAGAACTATGCAATGACCTTTCTCCTTAGTAAAGTTTGTCCTAGGTTTGGTTACATTCATTACAATAATTTATAAATTTCTTAAGGGTGACAAAACAATGGTGTAATCTCTGGAGAATCAAACTAAATAATATTTTCGGGTATTTGTTAAGGACGGCACATGAACCTTGGAGATCCACAAAATATGATTTCCTCCTCACCTCTTTTGTACTAAATGCAACAAATAAATCTAAATCTCAGAAATTAATAACTTGTGGCAAAAACATTATGGAGAAGATCCCTTTGTTTTATTCAAACAAGTTTAGTACCAGTAAGACATTTATGTTAGTAAATTATTTGCACCAACATTAACAATTACCCGTTATTATTTCTCAAAAGTATTAAAAATGTTTTCTTAAACTAGATATTTCTTGGATAAAGAAAAATTAAATTGTCTTAGCCTTAAAAAATTAAAAAATACCCTTAAAATACTAAAGCAAAATATATAAATTTATTATAAGCATAAATAATACCAGTATATCATCATTCCACAGTTGTCTACTCTGGAAAGACAATAATTTGTACCTCATCCACATATCAACACACTTTTTCACTTAAAGAAAAAAATTGTTTACATTCCACAACGAATCCAAGGGTACTATTATTTATCTTTGCCTAACAACAAATTGAACACGATTCTGGTGCTCACTTGATTTCTAAATAACAGAATATACATAAACAAATATTTCAGGTGGTTGGAAGGTCACGTACCTGACATAGTACGAGCCCTGATGCCTAAAACATGTTTTTTGCGAGGCCACTTGACAAGGATGCCCGTGGGTTCACGACACACCGGGTTCCCGATGCACAAGGACGACGTACACACTTCTGCTGCGCCTCTGTGCCCCAAGGAGTGGCAGAACGATGCAGTTTTAACAAGGAAGGGAGAGTTGATAGGGCAAGTGCCCAATTGCGGGCACAACGGTACAAGAGCTGCTCCAAGCTAAGGTGTTTACGTCTTCCGTGCACACCCGCTTAAGGTGACGCCACGGCCCCGTACCTCTTCACTACAAGTACTGCCACCTTAAGATACTTGCTCCTGCACTCACACTACTCCAATCACACGTCTTCTCACTTATAACTCTGATAAAAGGTGAAGTGGCTTGATGACAGGCCACTACGAAAGCGGACTGTCTCGGCCCCACATAGTAAACACAACCCAGCCTCACCTCACACTGACCCAGGCTTGACTTGATCTCGTCAATTCAGAATATATATATATCCTGGGGAAATATTTACGTCAGCATGTCACTAAACACTTTAAATATGAAATAACAATTTTATTTTCATCTTACAAGATCCCGTCTGTACGTAAAAATCGTTACAGTGGAGAAAATTCTTCCACCAAGTTACCACTCGACTGTACACAAGCAGACTGACAATTTAAGTAGTGCATTGTGGGAGTCAGGACGCATGCGCAGTGCGCTCCGCTTTGGCGGCCACTTCAAATGTGCACCGTTTCGAGCCAGCACGTCAATACGGAAAGTCGCCGTGTGGGTACCGGGTAGGCATTCTCCCTTATGTAGACTATTTATTCCCATCGGCTTACATTTCCGGTACATTTTATGCATTCGAGTCATTTTGCAAAACAAAACAGTGGAACATATTGTACTATTTCTTTCTTAAATTACACGTGAATGAATCTGTCAAGTTGCTGACTGTTCCAACGCCTCCTCTCATCGTACAAATTCGAAGCGTCTGGGTTTCATTGCAGAAATCGTAGGCGTGTCTGAGTTCCAGAGCATAAGGCGTAGGTGTGAAACCGAGTCTGGTGGCATGTGGTGACGATGTACGGATTTCTCGAGAGACAAACTGATAATATAGCCTGTTTAAGTACAACACGCGGGTGTGTCTGTTCTTCCATTGCATGAAAACCAAGCGCATGTCAGAAAGCATGGTCACACATGGTCCCCGTGGAGTTTGATAGAAATATTTAATTCTACCTCTAGATGCAGGGATATACATTTTATTAAGATATCCTTTTTTTATTATAAGAGATATAGGCATTTTTTCTACATCTAAGAAAGTGCAAATAGTCTGTTTTTATTGGTAATCACAAGTGCACATTAGATAACGTTGTAATCGATCACTTCACTTCTTACGCTGATGTTTATTTATAATTTTGTATGTTTTACACGTTTGTGCATATGTGCATTTATGTTTTCTTTAAAAAATTTGTAACCTTACATCTTCTCAGTGGCGTCAGGTGACCCGGTTAGATATAATGAAGGGCGACTTCTGGGCATGAATGTTGACATTGCATCTAAAATTTAGTTGCAAAATTTTTTAATATATTCTAGCGGTTTTTATGTTAGCTCAGGGTTGGCTTTGATTTAAAGATTATTAAGAACATTACGACAAAGAAAAATAAAGCATAATATTAACAGATATCAGGATCCTGTGGCTGCTTATTCTTACCAAGAAACTCAAGTACTATAGTCATATTTATCCATGACACAAATGTTGTGGTGGCTCGGGTTCCATCCCCAACACTTATCCGTGATTATTTGTCCTGGCTGCCTGAACATATGGGGCGCAGTTGACGGTTTTGGCAACCATTAAGTGCTTTTTGGAGTAAAATTGTCAGTTCAGTGGAAATTATGGCTATTAACAAGAACCCTTTTACAACCAGAGAGAATTTTTTATTCCTGTTTTTGTTAGATAGTATTATTATTATAATCGTGTATCAAAATTACCTGCATATCACAGTGAATTATATAAAATCTGGGGAGGTAATAGCAACGAGTCAGTTTTTTGAATTATATTCAAATGCCTGTTATGTTTACAATTTCCCGCGCGTTTCTTCCACCAGCATAATGGATGTGGATAAGTGGGATCCTACTTTTTATTGAGAATTATATATATATATATATATATATATATATATATATATATATATATATATATATATATATATATATATATATATATATATATATATATTTGAACTTGGTATAGAAAAGAGATATGTCAGTGCAACTTCGAAGATCTTGTTACTGTTCTTTTCAGAATTGCTGTTATTGTCAGTAGTTACTTTTAATTTACCAAGGCTTTTTCCCCCTTACAAGGAAGGTAGCCCAAAAGGGAAAGGCATAAAATCATTCCCACCCATTCCATCCCTGAATACACTCCACACCCCTCCACCCTCCTTATCTTATCACCTCCTGGATGACGGGTCATCCCTGCACCTTGTCCACTGCCCTGGGTCAGAAGCAGTGTCGCAAGACACAACACAGTATGTATGTATATGTGTGTATTTTTAATTTGGTACATTCTCAAGCCTACATGTGATGTTCAAGAACTTCCTTATGCAAAATCACATTATTACAAAGAGATTATAAATAATTTTCCCAATGAAAAAATATATGAAAGAGCTATCATAGTGCCAAAACATTCTAATAATTTAATAACACCCAAAACATGAAAAAATATGTTTACTCATAGATGCCTGTTTACTAATTCTTACGAGCGTAATTGCAAATGTCCATTACAAATTCAATGTATATAGTATTGAAGCTGATTGATTTCTCTAATGGACATCATCAAACTTGCAGACAACGATTAACGTTAGAAAGTTGGACATTTTCGTCCAACAAAGTTGGAGGTATGTCCTCCAACATACCTCCAACTTTGTTGGAGACTGTCGATTTCCTCCGATTAATTGACGGAAATGCTTCGGTGCGAAGGTTATTTGAGGCAATTCAAGCTGTGTTGCGGTAACCAGAACAAAATTGATTTGAATAGGACAAATTTTCTTTTAAAAAGTAAATAGGCAAGGACTGATTTACCAATAGAGTGGTTAACAAATGGAATAGACTTAGTAACCATGTAGGGAGCGCTGAAAATATAGGCTGTTGAGGTTAGATAACTTTACGGATCGGAGTGGTAGGTGGCAATGGACATGGAACCGCCTATTGTAGGTCTCTTGCAGTCTCCTTCATTTTTATGTTCTTAAAATATATTCAGTGCAAGGGCGTACGAAGGAATTTTTGTGGTGGGGGGGGGCAGGATATTTTTAGGGGTGGGAGACATAATTGTATATAGATAATATGGTTAATGATATCTGGTTATATCAAGATATACACTTCAAATTGGTCTTGGGCGTATACTTACATTATCTACATGAGATACATTTTGACTTTCAAAACATACACTGATATTCTACAACTTAAAAAAATAACGAAATTATACGTGACGAGCGGCAACTTTTCAAACGAAAATCGACTAAAACAAATGAATCTGTTTTTCCTAAAAAAAAAAAAAACGTAGACTCGGAGGTGACTTGATACATGTCTTTAAGATTCTAAAGAGAATTGACAACATTAAAAGTGACAAAATTTTCATGCTGAATGAGAATAAGGCAAAAATAATGGTTCCAAAATGTCAGGAAAGAGATTTAATTCGAAAGTGTGTAGAAAGAACTTTGCCAACCGTGTAGTTAATGAATGGAATAAACTTCCTGCAGAGGCAGTGCAATGTAGTTCAGTTCGAAGCTTTAAGATTCGTTTAGATAAACACCTAAGCAAGATGCTGTAATGCCTGCTATTTATTTTATATTATTTGTTTATTTGTTTGTTATTATTTGTCTGTTTATTGCCATTTGCTTGATTATAATTTATTATTTATCTGTCATATCATTATTATTTACTATTTACCTGTTTGTTTATTATTTAACTTTGCCTATTTATTGATTTATTGTTATTGTTATCTATATTATTATAATTTTTATCTATTTATCATTATCATATATTTTTTTGCATTCGACCTAGTTATGGACCAAAAGGTCTCCTGTCGGCATGATCCCCCCTTTGTAATCCTTTGATTTCTAGATTGGGGTAGCTGCCCCCCCATGCCCCCCTAAATTGGATGAATTCTTTAAGCAAGAACAAAATGCCCCATCCGGGGTGTTCGGTGTGCTCCATGCGTTCTTTGAGTACCGTTCGGCAAAACGAGTTCGTTGGCCAGATTCAAATTCAAATTAACGGACACTAAGGGACCGTTATCACTGCCTGTGCGGAGTTGATACCCGCTTTCCGTGGGTCTCTCCCCAGCTGAATGGAACCATTGGCCACCAGATGGTTACATAAACAATACTCAGATTAATAAAGTCCTTTGACGACAGGATGCTATTATATAACAAAGAAAAATTAATATAACGTTGTCGATATCCAGTATAACTTTATTTTATTCGTTTACATATTTATGAAAAAGATAATGGGCTGTGGAGGTGTCAAGGCATAACTAATTACATTATAAAAAAAAAAAAAAGAATGAAATACCTGACTTCAGAACCTGTTTTACTGGCCTACGACATCAATTTGAGCTGTGAGAGAAAAAAGGGACCCACTCGGAAAGAATTCTATTTTTGCACATCCTTTTGACCTCCCGTTTCCAAGTGTAATCAGGGCTTGGCTGAGTCCGTTCCTACTGCCTTATACGAACACTGATTGAGCCAGAACAAATCGTTAACGTGTTCAGACACACCCGGGATATGCTACTGCACGGCATCTCCCTCTCCCTCCCTCTCCCTCTCTCTCTGTTCCTACTATCGATCACGGGACCATGGCTGTTCACACTATCGATCACAAACCCATATTTTTCCACACCATCGATCATAGAGCTAGGCCTGTTTGTTCTGTCGATCACAGAGCCAAACATGTTCGTGATATCGATGACAGGAATATGTATACTCGATTAGAGCCAAGTTTGTTCGTACTTTCGATCACAGAGACAGCCCTATTTGTATTATCAATCACAGAACCATACTTGTTCGTAGTATCGAACACAGAACCATACATGTTCGTACTATCTATCACAAATCCAGACCTGTTCGTAAAACAGATCAGATGTTATCTGATCGTGATTTGTCTGTAAGCGTGTCTGTTTAAAGCCTTTGTTATTACAATCAATTGTAAATATGGTTTCTTAATCCACCTCGAGGTAGTGATAGACGAAACCATTGAGTACTCGGCTCTATCTCTACTGACGAGCGGACACTGAGATGAATAAAATCTACTGGCGGCAGTTCGAATAAGACGAAAAGGACCACCGGGTATGGAAGGGGATGGGGGTGTTCTTCGGATGAATGGAATCGTTGTGTATCAACCAGAATAAAGTATATGGCATAGAACTACCTAGTGTAAGCCTTATGGTCTCTTGCAGTCTCCTTCGTTCTTATGTGCTTATATATCACTAGGTTGAAAGGGTACCAAGGTTATTACTGTCATTACTATTGTTATTATTGATAATATAATTATTTTTATTATCATTATTATCTTTATCATCATTATCATCATCGTCAATTACTATTATTATGGTTATTATCATCACTATTATCTTCGTCACTATTACTAATACCATAACTAGAACTATTATAATAGTTACTATTGATAATATAACTATTACTATTATCATCGTTACTATTACCAATATAATTGCTATAATTATTATTATTATTATTATTATTATTATTAATTATTATTATTATTATTATTATTACTAATATAATTGCTATAATTATTATTATTATTATTATTATCATTACTATTATTACTGTAATTATTACTATTACTATTATCATTAGTACAATGAAGGAAAGTCTACGCGTGGCACCGGCGCCAAATGTGTCGTTGGCCCTGGCATCACGGACGCCAGCCACCTTCAATTCGGTGTCGCCTCGTACACGTTCGATTACAACAAGCTGCAGACGACTTTACTCAGCTGCTGTGAGATCCCCGGTCTCAGAACCAAGCGTGTCTGTTTAAAGCCTTTGTTGAGTACTCGGCTCCTCTACTGACGAGCGGTTCACACCAGGGACCTCCCGTCACCTAAGTGAAAGTATCAGGTTGTGGTGTATACACATATAAATGGAGCGTAGCCGTATTGAATCGAGAGCAAACGTCGTGACTAGGAAGTTTGGTCCGTATTCTCTCATAGCATAAGGGTAAAAATCCGTATGATGTATTTTTATCGGGGTTTTTGATATTCGTTCAAAAATATTATTCTAATTTCATTCATCTGTAAACACACACACACACACATGCACACACACACACACACACACACACACACACACACACACACACACACACACACACACACACACACACACACACACACACACACACACACACACACACACACACATTCATACTAATTTCTCGGATTTTTTCCTTGTAATACTAGATAATTTATTATATTTAGTCATAATATTTTTTCTTCATATTTCTTCCATGGAGTCATTTCATCCTCACATGAAAATATGTGGATAAGACAAAAATATTTCCTCTATTTAGGTTCTAGAAAGATCTAATCTGGGGAGGAGGAGAGGGGGTTTCCCTGGGGCGGAGTGGAGGGGGGGGGCCCTGAAGAGGACGAAAATTCTCTGAGGAGGACGAGGATCCCCTGAGGAAGACGAGGTGGTGGTCCCCTGAGGAGGAAGAGGCGGGGGTCCCCTGAGGAGGGAGAGGGGAGGGTCCCCTAAGGAGGAAGGGGGCGGGGGTCCTCTGAGGAGGGAGAGAGGAGGGTCCTCTGAGGAAAAAATAGAGGATCCCCTGAGGAGGAAGGGGCGGGGGTCCCTTGAGGAGGAGGAAGAGGGGGTCTCCTGAGGAAGAAGAGGGGACGGTACTCTGAGGAGTGAGTGGGGACGGTTCCCTGAGGAGGGAATAGGGGAACTCGCCGAGGAGGGAATAGGGGATCCTCTGAGGTGGGATGGGGTTCTCGTGAGGAAGAAGAGGACCAAGTTGCCCCCAGGGAGAGGAGGAGGAGGAGGAGGAGGAGGAGGGACGTCCCCTGCTGCTGCTGCTCAGAGTTTCCATCATCGAGTGGAGGAGTGGAGTGGCTTGTCGCTGCCTCCTCCTCCTCTTGTTTGTCCTCCCAAAAGCATTTTCTCATTCCTATCTTGTTTTTCTTTCATTAGATCTTTCTCTCTCTCTGCCTGCCTCTCTTTCTGTCTATCTGTCTCTGTCTGTTAGTCTGTCTCCGTCTGTCTCTCTCTGCCTGTCTCTCTCTTTGTTTGTCTCTCTCTGCCTGTCTTAATCTCTCTTTGACTGTCTCCCTCTCTCTCTGCCTCTTGTCTGTCTCTTTCTGTCTCTCTCTCTCTCTCTTTGTCTCCCTCTCTCTCTCTGTCCCTCACTCTCTGTCTCTCTATGTCTCTCTCTCTCTCTCTCTCTCTTTGTCTCCCCCTCTCCATCTCCCTCTCTGTCTTCCTCTCTCTCTCTGTCTCTTTCTCTATCTCTGTCCCTCAATCTTTGTCTCCCTGTCTCTCTCTCTCTGTGTCTCTCTTTCTGTCACTGTCTCTCTCACTTTCTGTCTTTCTGCCTTTCTCTCTCTGTCTGTCTGTCTGTCTCTCTCTGTCCCTAACTTTGGTGAACACCCACGATTGTTCATACTGACACCCAAGATTGTTGACGCGAACACCTCTGAGACGAGTGTTATCTTAAACACCTAAAATTGATCACTTGAACACCTAAGGTTGTTCACATTGACACCCAAGATGGTTCAATGGAATACCATTGAGATAACTCCCCACGTGAACATTTAAGATTGTTCATGTGAACACTTCCGAGATTAATGTTCACTTGGACGCCCCCGGAGACAATTATTCCTTCACACTTTACGATCTTGATGCAATTACGGTGCTTCCGAATGGGGCACACAGGAGGAGCTTCTACCACGAGAGAGAGAGAGAGAGAGAGAGAGAGAGAGAGAGAGAGAGAGAGAGAGAGAGAGAGAGAGAGAGAGAGAGAGAGAGAGAGAGAGAGAGAGAGGGGGGGAGGAATGGGGAAGGGAGAGAGAGTGGGGAGAGGGAGAGAGGGGGGATGGGAAAGGGAGAGAGTGGGGAGAGATAGAGAGAAAGAGAGGGAGGGAGGGAGGGGGAATGGGAAAGAGAGAGAGTGAGGAGAGGGGGAGGGGAATGGGAAAGGGAGAGAGTGGGGAGAGGGGGAGAGAGAGAGTGTGTGGGGGGGAGAGAGAGAAAGAAAGAGAGATGGGCTGAATACAAGAGAGCGGTGCAGGTAAGGAAGAAAGAAGGAAAGAAGGAACGGAAGGAAGGCGGGAAGGAAGTAAGAAAAGGAGAGAAGGAAGTAAGAAAAGGAGAGGAGGAGAAGGAAGGGAGAAACGAATGAAAACCGATGCGGAACTGAGAGTGACATTTGATGGCGAAGAAGAAGAAGCAATTGTTCACAGATGGAAAGGTCAACGGGGCAAGAGTTACTCAGTGAGAGAAAGAGAGTAAAAGAGAAAGAGAGTGAGAGGTAGCACACCACTCCTCTGATAGGAATTGCTATAGTTAAATATGTGACGGAATACTAAATGTGTACTACATTATAAATATATATGTATGTATATATATATATATATATATATATATATATATATATATATATATATATATATAATGTGTGTGTGATTCACCATGGTCTTGGATCACGTGTTGGGCTCGTGGTCGACAGTTATTAACCTCCTGGATGAGAGCTCAGAGCTCGTATGACCGATCTATGGGTAATACTGTGACCTTACACACACACACACACACACACACACACACACACACACACAACTTCCCGCCCACGAGAGTTGGAATAACACCCCCCAGCGCAGTGATACTGAAATTATTTCAGCCCTGGGCGGAAGTCGAACCCGGACCGTCGTAGTGGCAGGCGAGAACTCTAACCACAGCGCCACGAGGTGTGTGTGTGTGTGTGTGTGTGTGTGTGTGTGTGTGCACATAATGTTTGTGTGTATGGATTTATATATGAACTACAAAATATGATAAAAACGTAATTGAAATGAGCAGCGAGGATGGGACCAACAATACTGGGGCGAGAAAACAGCATAAAAATGGCGACGCGACGCGCCAAATTGTAAACAAAATTCGACGACCAATATCAAGGCTGGCTTCAGGCGGTATCACACTGGGCTATTTTTCCTCCGACTGTTGGAGCAAATTTGCAGCCCGCAGCTTTCGGGAAGGAATCTGATATGCTGGAGGAAAAATAATTTTCCTCCAGCATATCAAATTATATTCTTTGTTCAGAAAACGAAATAATTTGCCTGAGTGATTTTACGGCGGAAAAGGGTCTGGGGGTGGGCGGAGCCACCGATTAATCGGAGGTCGGAGGAAAAATAGCCCAGTGTGATAACCCCTTTAGGATATGTTTGCAGAGGCCGGCCGGCTTCAGAGGATCTTCATCTTGGTTTCTTCCCTCTCTTTCTTAACACACACACACACACACACACACACACACACACACACACACACACACACACACACACACACACACACACACACACACACACACACACACACACACACAACTCGTGGCGCAGTTGGTAGAGTTCCCGGCTCCCACTACGGAGGTCCGGGTTCGAATTCCGCCCAGGGTTGAAATAATTTTAGTATCACTGCGCTGCGGATTGTTACTCCAACTCTCGTGGGCGGGGAGTTGGGTGTGTGTGTGCGTTTAAGGTCACAGTATTATCCATAGATCGGTCAAACGAGCTCTGAGCTCTCATCCAGGAAGTTAATAATTGTCGATCACGAGTCCAACACATGATCCAAGACCATGGTGAATCACACGCATATATGTATATATACAAGGTATGTTCAATAAGTAAAGAGAAAATTTCAGGAGAGGCATTAAATATCATTCAATCAAAAAAGCAACTTCATTGTGAAGTACACATACATGTTGTCTCTAAAATGAATAATTGGCACCTCTCTATGTTTTTAGGTTTGAGTGCAGCATTGTACTGTATGTTGTGGAACCAGTTTGATCTGGTTTGCCAGTCTGTCAACACTTGGCAAGATACAGGGAAATGTGGAACAACATTATCCCATCAGATTCTGAGTTAAACTTAAGAAAAGCAAACAAGAACTTATGGAATGTTAGAGGAGGCCTATGGAGATGAACTGATGAGTAAAGCAAGTTTCTATAGGGGTTTAAAAGGTTTTCTGAAGGAAATGAACAGGTTGAGGATGAACCCAGGTCTGGAGCACCAAGCAGTGCATGTAAGAAGGAAAACATTGAGGAAGTGCAAAGGTTAGTGATGCAAGACTGTTGAAATAACTGTGAGGATGATATCTGAAGCTGTTGGTATTAGTATTGGCACAGTGGATACAGTTCTGACTAAAGATCTGAAGCTCCACAAAGTCTGTGCCAAGCTCGTGCTAAAGATTCCCTCCAACAACCAGAGACAGTTTTGTATGGAATGTTGCACTGACATTCTCAATATGATAGCGGCTGATTCAGGTTTCCTGAATAAAGTAGTGACTTGCAACAAGAGTTGGGTGTTCACCTACAACCCTGAGAGCAAACATCAGAGTGCCCAGTGGAAGCACATGTCATCCCCCAGGTCCAAGAAGGCAAAGATGAGCAGGTCGCAAGAGAAGGCCATGGTCATTCCTTTCTTTGACTCCAAGGGGCTCATTCACATTGAATGGGTTCATGAGGGTCAAAACATCAATAAGAAGTATTACTTTAAAGTTCTGTAAAGGTTTAAGGAGAAGATGAGGAAGAAGAGGCTGCAGCATTGGTATAGTGGTGTCGTGGTGGTTCCATGAGGACAATGTCCCATGCCACAGGTCAACACTAGTGACTACGTGGATGGCCAACAGGGGAATGAAAGTGTCACAACACCCACCCTACAGCCCTGACCTAGCCCCTTGCGACTTCTTCCTGTTCCCACACATGAAAAACACTGTCATGGGAGACAGATTCCAGTCAACACAGGAGCTAAAAGAGGCATCGGAAAATTACCTGAAGGGACTACTGAAGAAGGGCTTTGAGGAGGTCTTTCAGGATTTGGAGTGACATCTGCAGAAGTGTGTAGATGCGAGAGGCTATTATTTTGAAGGAGACAGCGTTTTGTAAGCTTACGAAAATAATAAATGTCTCCTGAAATTTTCACATCACATATTGAACATACCTCGTGCATTGTCCATAGGTAACAGTGAGTTCGTTTGAGTAAAAATGGCTTCGGTTACAATATTTCATATTTTCAAATCTCCAAATATCAAATTCCTTTTCCGTCATATATAGCAAACCTGAAAGATAAACTAAGAAGTTGTAAAGCTACATGAATGTTAGACATAGTGTCCAAATGTTCACAGAGAAGTCTAGATTTCTGTACGCTAAGTTATATTCTAGTTATTCAACTGTAGGTTAGAGGTAAGATGTAGGAAGAAAAATACTCCAGTGTAACTTAGATTTTTCCTTTAAGGCTCTTATACTAGGCAAGTTGAGAGACAAGTCAAGCGTGCAAGTTACTTGCCGTGTGTAAACATCTCCTTGACAAAAAACTGGGCAACCTGCTGCCCAATTCTCTTTATCAAGCAGATGTTTACACACAATAAGTAATTTGTAGCAAGTAACTTGCACACTTGACTTGCCTCTCAACTTGGTCCGTGTAAATGAGGCTTTACCACCTCTGCGCGCTATTGTCCCCTTGGATAGAAGCGTTGGTTATTGCCTCGGACGCTCGGAGGTATGCAGTGCTCTGAGACCGCAATTACGGAAAAAAATAATAAAAACAATTGTTTGACAAAAACAACATGAGAGTTTGTGGTCACAAGTCGGTTTTGTTTATGTTTTTAACGAGACGCGTGGCCCTCTGGCGGCAGAGGTGAGAAATAGTCTTACCGCCTTCAACAATGTCGACATGATGAAGACGACGACGATGATAATTACATTGTTACTCAGAATAATAACAAAGAACGACTTAAATAACAACACAAATGATAGAAATAGCATAAACATTAGTGGCATTAGTTTCAACAATAATAGTAGTATCAGCTGTCGTAATGTAGTTATATAATTTTAGCAACTGTGGGGATATTTTTAGTATTAATAGTAACAATAATAGTAATAAAACTAACGAATAATATAACAGAAATTGTAGTACATATAATAAATGTGGGGACAGTTGGAATATTCGCTGTGAAAGTAGTAAGGCGACATGACGTCACTCTGGATAAAAAGTAATTCTGAGCTAATTTATCAACTTCGACTAAAATATTATTATTTTAGGTTCATCTATAACCCAAATAACATTTATACCATACATTAACAAACTGAGTAATACATTAATCTTATATATTGGGAGAATGAACAATGACTACAGCAAAACTCCAGAAATAATACGCTATTTCAAACGACATTTTTTTTTTGTCATTCGAATGTACATAAGCTGAAGATGAGTCCCCTTTGATATGACACACGTTTATTTTTTCGTCATTAAAAGAAAAAGAAGAACTAGTAATAACGATAATGTCGGCAATTTAACAACAGTGACAGAAATTGTCGTCATTAAAGAAACAATACCCCAGTATTCATTCCATTGTATATATACAGCATATTAACACTAAACACTTTTCGTGTTTTTGCATCGTTTCTACGTCATTCCATTGTTATGAGGAAGACCAGGAGAAGACTTACCATTTTATTACCACATACTACCACGTCCTCTCCTACTATTGTACACACCACCATAAATCCACAATACTACACAAGCACAGAGGACTACATGGGGTATTTACTAAAATATTTATAGACTACAAGGACCAGTCACTTTGCATTCTTCATGTTGGAAAAAAAAAGGGGGGGGGTCTCTTTGACCCCTTGGGAACCCGTGGTACTCTGTAATTTGGACCTTTCCCGGAATCACGTGGAGAGAGAGAGAGAGAGAGAGAGAGAGAGAGAGAGAGAGAGAGAGAGAGAGAGAGAGAGAGAGAGAGAGAGAGAGAGATAGATAGATAGATAGAGAGAGAGAGAGAGAGAGAGATAGAGAGAGAGAGAGAGAGAGAGAGAGAGAGAGAGAGAGAGAGAGAGATAGATAGATAGATAGATAGAGAGAGAGAGAGAGAGAGAGAGAGAGAGGGGGGAGAAAGAGAGAGAGAGAAATTCTTGTTTTTGTTTATATAGATTTATTACGATCATAGAGCGACAAACTTAGTATACAGTAGTAGGTAATTTCTCTATATACATAATATGTGTGACGCGCAGGTCACGTTACTACGTACAGTGAAGCTGTACGGCAATAATAAGAACATAGGAAAGAATGAGACTACAAGAGACCACAAGATCCACACTAAGCAGTTCCATTACATCCTGCAAGGGGAAATATATTGGTAATCAAGGTGAGGTAAGCTTTAGCATCCACCAAAGTATGGGTGTCGAATTAGGACAGTGTCTAGATTATTGTCAGTTGAGAGAAAGTGACACATGTACAGTATTAAGTCTTGGCTTTGGGGCAATAGGTCTCTTATTGAGGGACATTCGAGACAGTAGTGGTGGAGACTGTTGGCGTTGGGACTGTCTCATAGCTTCCAGGTGGAGTAGCGTGGTACATCCTCTGCCTCAGAGACTTGACACAGCGGTCTGTAATCCAGGCAAAGCTGTGCAGTCACGATATTGTGTCTGCAAACGAGGTGTCCGTGCTTGCGATACCTCGGGAGAGAGAAAGGGAAGTGGTCCTAGTGTTGTATTGATACGCTTTGTGTGCGCTCTGCTTTCGTGGGGTGGAGAGTGGTTAGAAGAGTACCTGAGTGTATGATTTTCTTGTAGCAGACGGGGGAGGGTGTGGCATCATCGGGTAGTGGCATACAGTCATTTTTGGCGAGGAGATCTGCCTTTTCATTAGCAGCGATTCCAACGTGGAAGGGAATCCACAGAAAGCTTATGGTGAGAAATTGTTCTTGAGTTGTGACTAGCTGTTGTAAAATGTGATGGATGAGGAGGCGGTGTGTGGATTGTGAAGACGAGGGTGGACTGGGAGTCCCACATCATCATGCCTTTCAGTCGCTGCTGACAGAGTAGGTTAACAGCCACCAGGAGTGCCTGTAGTTCGCAGTATGTAGAACTGGACGAGTTGGGTAACCTGAGACCATCCCAGCCTCCCTCAGGTGGCTCCATATCCGGTGAGTGGACGGCGCAGCCCGCGCTACCGTCTGGCTGTAAGGACCCGTCTACGTAGAGATGGTGAGCGGTAGGGACGGAGGAGGACACTGCGGTGATGTGTCCCAGGGCTAATTGTTTCTGGAGGAGTGGTGGGTCTATTTTTGAAGTGGGTGTGAAGGTGACGTGAGGTTGTGGAATTCTCCATGGAGGCGATCCGTGATCAACCTCGGCTACAGGGACCTCGATGTGTAGGAGTTGCAGGGTGGAACACACTGTTAACGAGGGTGTGGACGCCGGGGCGCAGCGGAGGGCAGGGTGCGGCGGGGTCAAGTGAAGCTATTAAGACATGGGAATAGTGCGGGGTCAGAAGGGGTGAGTGGAGGCACTTGACGCTGAAGGAGATGTTAGCGAATATTCTTTCAATAACTGAAGGAAGATTAAGTTTGGTCTGTATGTTTACTACTCTGGTGGAGGTGGGGCATCCCAGAATGTACCGCATCACTGCTCTGAAATCTTTCTAAAGGCACCAATGAGGTCTTGGAGAGTTGACCAAGGACTGGAGATAGTCTATGACTGATCGAATGAAGGCAACATAGATGGTTCTTGTCAAGCGGATGGATAGTCCAGCGGCATTGTTGGTGAGCCATTTAAAGGGGATAAAGCGCTGTTCTAGCCAGTGGAGACCTTGGATATGAGATGGATGCGTTTCCGAGCAGGTATGGCTGGAGTGATGCGTATTGGCGCTCCCAGGTACAGGTACTGTGCGCAAGGCGGGATGACACTGTGTCCAGTAGTGAACACTGGCAGTGTTCCGGGGCCATTAGGAGAAAATACTCGGCTCTTTTCCGAGGAAAGGATGAGGGCACAGGAGGATGTCGACTCGAAGGAGTGAAGGAGACGCTGTAGGTTGGTAGCAGAGGAGGAGTGCACACAGATGTCGTCAGCGTAGCAGATGACATGTGCCGGGAATGTTGGGGAGAAGGGATATCAGGTGGTGCATCAGGACGTTAAAGAGGGACTTAAAACCCTATCCTTTAGAGTACCAAGTTCAAATTCTCTGGAGGTACTGATCGTTCCCTGGAATAGTACACGTGAAGTCCTGCTTGAGAAATATCCACGGATCCACCTCAGGAGATTGCCTTGGACGCCAAATTCTACGAGCTAGTCGAGAATAATCTCCCTGTTGGCTACGTCGAAGACACTCTTGAGGTCAAGAAACCATACCACACTGGTTAGGGAGAGGCGGGCATTAACAAGCTCATGAACAAGCTATATAAATCATTTGTGCGTCCACATTTGGAATATGCTGTTTCCGTATGGTCACCGAATCTCATTAAAGACACTGACAGATTGGAAAAAGTACAACGGCAAGCCATAAAACTGATTCCAAATATCAAAAATAAATCATACGAAAATCGACTAAAACATATGAATCTGTTTTCCCTAAAAAGCGTAGACTCAGAGGTGACTTGATACAGGTCTTTAAGATTCTAAAAGGAATTGGCAACATTATTAGTGACAAAATTTTCACACTGAATGAGAATCCGACAAGAAATAAT
Organism: Oratosquilla oratoria; assembly: GCF_046742065.1. Taxonomy (NCBI): domain Eukaryota; kingdom Metazoa; phylum Arthropoda; class Malacostraca; order Stomatopoda; family Squillidae; genus Oratosquilla; species Oratosquilla oratoria. The sequence goes on from NC_134790.1 coordinate 32,747,932, forward strand.
GGCCTCAAACTGTCAGGAAATACATTTAATTTGGAAGTGGGTAGAAACAACTTCGCCAACCGTGTAATTAATGAATGGAATAAACTTCCTGCAGAGGCAGTGTAGTTTGAAGCTTTAGAAATAATTTGGATAAACATCTAAGCAAGATGTCGTAATGACTGCCATTTATTTTATATCATTTGTTTATTTGTTTGTTATTATTTGTCTGTTATTAATTGCTTGATTCTCATTTATTATTAGTTTATGTCAATTTATTACTATTTACTATTTACCTGTTTGTCTACTATTTAACTATACCTATGCATTTATTTATTTATTTTATTTATTATCTATATTATTATAATTTTATTCGTTTGTTTATTTATCATTATTATATATATATATTTTTCGCATCCAACCTAGTTATGGACCAAAAGATCTCCTGTCAGCATGCTCCGCTTTTATAATCCTTTGTAATCCTTTGTAATAAAGGTCCATCAGGCAGTGGTGTGTGCTCCTCTGTGGTAAGAAGCCATACAGTTGCGGTGATAGCTTATCCTGTATTCGAAGCATAAGTCTAGTGAGAAATATACGTTCGAGGACTTTACAGAAACAGGAGGTAAGTGAAATAGGCCTGAACTTCTCTGTGTCAGGTTTGGGGATGGGCACAATGGTACTAAATGTCCAGGCGCAGCAATGGATTGCCAAGAACTTTAAGGAGCAGGTGGAGGACTTGATAGGTGATGCCATCATTCCCTGGAGCTGTTGTTTTGCTTGTGACAAGAGCACGACGCAGCTCGTCCTCAGTGATGGGTACGCTGTCATCTTAATCCGTCCGTAATAATGCAGTCATTAGACCCAGGATGAAGATATTCATGTGGGTGAAGAGTGCCTCTTGGATGGGGACGGGAAGATTGCTTGTCTGTATTTGTTCAGACCAAGTACTTAGTAAGTTCTGTGCATATTGGGCTGGGTTGTGATGGGGAGCACTTGATGGTTTCTTCTTGATGACTGTTTATCAGGTGCCACATGGAGCCAACGCTGGTCTGGTGGTTGATGCTGTCAATATATTTCTTCCACGATTCGGTATGGGCACTCTGCTGCAGGGCAACGAGGTCATCTCTGGATGTCTGGTACTGGAGGAGATTAGCAGGTATTGGCTGCCTTTGAAAGACGAGACCATTTCTCTCAGCCTTCTTTTCCGCCTGTAGGATGCATCGGTTCACCGTCCAGGTGTGAATCTCGCGGCATCTTCTGATGTGTGGCCTTGTGACGCAACGGGTGTAAAAATCACGTGTTGAAACAACGAGGGAAGAGTATAGGTTTTCAAGTGACTGGAGATCAAATGTTGGTAGAAGAGTGGATATGTAAGAAACGTAGTTGGGGCAATACTTCAGAGGAATGGAGATGCGGAGGCGGGTGTTAAGAGAAGGTCCACTTGGTAGGGAGTATAGGAGCCCAAGTGTGATGTGATAAAAAAAAAAGAGAGTCTGTATGGGAAAACAATTAACGTGTGTCGCTACTAGACCAGATGTGATGATGTGGTCGAACGTGCCTCCTCAGAAGTGTGTGGCACCCCCAGTGGGCCAGTGAGTGAAACGGTGGCGGCTGTTATGACTCAGGCTGGAAAGATGTTTGTTAACCACAATGGCATACCAAGTGCCCAAGCCACAACAAAGTTAGAAGGGGGATAAAAACGTATCAGACATTTGGTATGCCAAAAAGACAGAGGACAGTATTAACCATTTAATATTTCAGTATGAAATATAATCAAACATACAACATGAATTAACAAAACAATAATAACATTAATCCTAACACACAATAGGAATAAACGGTGAATGAGATATGTAGAGGGTTTGAGAATGAGTAAGACTGAAACCTGGCACGTCGAGTCGTCGGTTGTCCAAGCAATGATTTCTTGAATCCAGAGGGGCGAAGCGGGCAGCTAGCAAGAAGCGAGTCTGTCGAGTGTGGGGAATGCCTAGCATTATATAGGGGAACTAGGCTGACTTCTTGGCCAGTGATTGGCTGAGGGTAGTCATCCAGACAACTGCTGAACTACCGCTTGGCTGCGGAGCGACCGAAGTTGGGGGTGGAGGAGGAGGCCGACTGCTTGTTTCTTCGGAGTAGGATGGCAGTGTTGTAGGAAGGGTGTCATTTAGGTGAATGGGTACTTTGATACCCGGATGGGGTACCGTGTCACCTGGCTAGGGGTAATATCGTGACACGGCGGATGTACTCGAGGAGAGGTAGCCCACTGCGGTTCGGGGAGGGGGGAGACATCTAGGACAGGATGGCGGGCGTTGAAGTCCTCCATGTAGATCACACCGTGAGACGTGGGTGGGGGGGGGAGGGCAAAGATTTATTTTTCCTGGAGCAGAGTAAACATTGCAGTCTCAGCTTCCCATTCCCTATGGATATTTCAGAGTTGAAATGTCACGTTATCATAGATAGAACAGCGCAGGAGTTAATGGGGGGGGGGTGAAAGAGTTAATGTAACTTAGGAGGGCATTCCTGACATGATGGACATATGAGACGTAGCCTGAGAGCGGAGGTGCCTCTGTCTCAGGATCGTAATGGTCAACAAAAGTTTCTCGGATAAATATAACTTGTGGTTGGTGGTGGCCTATATAGGTCTTAGGGGAAGTAATTTTCGGATAACTGTTGATGCCACAAGCATTCTAAATGGCGATGTGAAGTTTCATCTCGTTAGCAAAGTCTGCCTTTGGGTTTACAGGTGGCTGGCGGAGATGATGACGTGGAGGTGGTGCTACTCTAAGGCGTGTATCGTTGTGGTTTGATAGATATTTGGTTACTGAACTTTTTTAACTAACTGGTGAGGGCCTCCAGTTTCTCGGATAAGGTGGCGACAATTGTAATGACGACTTGGTGGGATTTGACAAGCGTGGCTAGGGTGCGCTCTGTAGAGGCTTGTTGTACGGCGAGGCTATCGATATAATTTTTAATTACGTCAAAGCGCGTTGTAATTGCTGTACAACATGCCGTTAAGTTGGTAACGGCCTCGCGGAGGGCAATTACTTGCGGCGAGTCAGGCAGGTTTGAGGGTGTCAGCGGTGGAACGGCTCTTGGGTGCGACCAAGCGGGTGGTGGTGGTGTGTATACAGTCTGGGAGGTGGCTACCTGAGCGAGCTTCATATATCCGTGCCATACATTTACTCCGGGTTCGTGACAGCGGCATTTCCACATGGATGAATTGGGAGTGGGAAGCTGGTCGGCTGTATAAGCTTCATTAGTGGTGGTAGGCTGAGAGGGAGTGCGATGTGGGCAAGTGTGGGAGGGGTGAGTACCTGCACACCAGCCACATTTGTCAATGGAAGCATTACAGTACTGATATATATATGTCCAACACCCCAGCATTTGAAGCACCAAGGCTGTTCATCTTTCATCCTTTGGAACTCGCCCGGTGGTAGGCAAGGAAGGAAGCTGAAGTGATGTTCTGTAAGCGGTGGTTGAGGGTGGCTCCAGACAATAACAAGGCGGTTGATGGGTGTCCCGTGTTGGTAGAAGCGGCGCACGCTGTATACGCCCGGAAGATTTTTTTTGCTAGGGAAGGGTCAACGCCGACAGGGTAACGGGTGACTAGATACGTGGAAAATTTGATCGGGTCCTGAACATTGAGTTTCAAGAATAAGAAGTTACCCTTCGTGGCACTACCAATACTCTCGGTACGTCTACGTGAAATATACACATACCTAGAGGTGTCAGCAGACATTTTCACTTCAGCTAACTCCGGATCGAGCCTGAATGACTTGGTAATTTCAACAAGCCAGCGAAGTTCCGTACCCACAGTCGGGTTCTCACGGAAGATGAGTTTAACACAAGCAGTTCTTGGGGCGAAAGCAGGCGAAGTATTGGCAACTAAGGGAGGTGAACTGTGGGGGAGAGGGTGAAGGTGAGAGAGGGAGTTATCGAAAGCCATGGGATGGGGGTCCTCGTCGTGCCTGAACGACTTATGAGCTGGAGAATAGGATTCGCTCGTGTTCGAAATCTGGTCCACATATCGTTTGGTGGCGGTGGTGTGGGTGTGGGTTGGATCTGGGGGTGGCGGCGATGGAGGCGGCTGCGGTGGCGACTGCGGTGGTAGTGGTGGCAGTAGTGGCAGTGGTGGTGCGGTGGCGGTGATGGGCTGGGTAGCAGGGAGCAGTGGGTGCCATGGTGTGGTACCAACATGTTGCTCGTGGATTGGCAATGAAGGCCAGTGATGCTATGTGATGTCCTCGTCTTCACTGAGAGCGAGGTCGGCATCAATATCGGTGAAGGTGGGCGGTCCAGAATAAGACATATTGCCTGAGCAATATGGCAGAATGTAGGCAATTGAAGCTAGTGGGGCTACAATGACGTGGGTATGGCGTTAAGACACCTCATACTCCTCGTACTGCGTATGCCAACACGGACGGAGCACTGGACATTCTTTTTTTTTGCCAAGGATAGGATATTCTTATGGCAGATATTGACTTATTCCTACATCCCTCAAAACTACTTATACCACAAAACTGACGTCTGGTTGCTTACTGTTATGCTCAGATAAGGTTGGAAGACAGCAACTCGCTGAGTCTTCCATAATTTATTCGAAATAGTAGGTCAATTGCGGTTGTGTTTACATTCAGAATCAGCAAAGGCTGATGAGAGAGAGAGAGAGAGACAGAGACAGAGAGAGAGAGAGAGAGAGAGAGAGAGAGAGAGAGAGAGAGAGAGAGAGAGAGAGAGAGAGACAGATAGATAGATAGAGAGAGAAAGAGAGAGGGAAGAGGAGGATAAGGTTATATGTAAACTAATTTTAACAAGATATAAAAGAGGAAGACGAACAACAGGCCAATGAAGGAGGAGAAGGGGAGGAGGAAAAGGAGAAAGGGGCAGGAGGAAGAGGAGGAGAAAGGGGGAGGAAGAAGAGGAGGAGAAGGATGAACAAAAGTAGGAAGATAATGAGGAAAAGGAGGAAAAAGAGGATGATGAGGAGGAGGAGGAGAAGAAAGGAAAAGGAGGAAGAGGGAGAAGAGGAGGAGGAGGAACAAGAGGGAAAAGAGGATCAAGTAGGGGAGGAGGAACAGGAGTGTGAGGAAGAGGAGCAGGAGGGAGGAAAAGGAACAGGAGTGGGAAGAGGAAGAGGAGGAGGAGAAAGAGGAGGAGAAAAAGGAGTAGGTGGAGATCTGGGCACGGAGGAACTCTTTCTTCTCTGACGGAGGTGTCGAGAGGGAGACTTGACGGAAGGTCGAAGCGCGGACAATAGGCCGAGGAGGCGCTGAAGGGGCATCTAGACGAGGAGG
>NC_134790.1:32758198-32813198 GCF_046742065.1 Oratosquilla oratoria
AGGGAGTGAACATCAAAGTATGTTAGAAGACACAAGGATAACATTAAATAAGATAATGGAAGATGGAGGAAGAATAGTTATAATGGGCGACTTTAATTGCAAAGAAGTCTGCTGGGAAGAGATGAGAGTAAAGGGTGGAGACGGCTCATGGGGAAATGTTCTACTCGAGATGATTATTGACCATACAATGACACAGTGGATACAGGAGAACACTAGGTATAGAAATGAAGAAGAACCATCTAGACTAGACCTAATAATCACATGTGAACCTAGAATAGTGGAAAAGATTGAATATAAAACACCAATAAGTAAAAGTGACCACATATTGATTGAACTGGAACTAAATGAGGAGAAAAATATGAAAAGAAATGAACAATATAGAAAAAGAAGAATGATGTATGAAAAAACAAACTTTGATGAAATAAGAGAATTCTTTCAAAAAGAAAAATGGGAACGAATATACAAAGAAGAAAGAACAGTGGAAGAGAAATGGAATGTTTTGAGTGGAAAAGTATGTCCCAAGACAAAAACAAGAAAAAGAATATGTAAAGTGCTGGTACAACAAAAGTTGTAGGGAGTTAAAAGACAAAAGAAATAAAGGTTGGACAAAATGAAAAAAAAAAGACCTGAAAAATGGAAAATATATACTTGTTATAGAAATGAACATGTACAAGTGCGCAGAGAAGAAAAGAGAAAATATGAAAAAGAAGTCACAAAAAAATGTAAAGATCAACCAAAATTAGTTTACAGATTTGTAAACAACAAACTGAAAAACAAACAAGATTTGAAGAAATTAAGACAAGGAGGAGTTGAATACACAAAGGAAACAGAAATGGCGGAAATTATGAACAAGCATTTTAAATCGGTGTTTACAAGGGAGAACATACAACCTGAAGAGATCGAATGGGAAGAGAAAGTCCCCCGTACGAAAGAAATAGAAATAACAAAGAATTAAATAATGAAACACTTGAGTAACCTTGATGTCAGAAAATCGCATGGACAAGATGAAACAGCAAACTGGATTTTGAAAGAATGCAGGAATGAACTGGCAGACAAAATACATAGCATAATAAACAGTTCCTTGAAAGAAGGAAAAGTTCCAAAAGATTGGAAAAGAGCAAATATAGTACCTATATATAAAGGGGGAAATAAAGAAGACCCTACCAACTATAGACCAGTCTCTCTAACAAGTACAATAGCAAAAATTTGTGAAAGAATTATCAAAAGTAGATGGGTAAGGTACTTAGAAAAAAAAAAACGTGCTAAATCCAAGGCAATTTGGATTCAGACAAGGACGATCATGCGTCACCAATTTAATATGTTTCTATTCAAGGCTAATAGATATAATACAAGAAAGAGATGGATGGGCTGATTGTGCATTTCTAGACCTAAAAAAAGCTTTTGACAAAGTACCACATAAGAAGTTACTTAAGAAATTAGAAACTGCAGGAGGAATACAGGGCAAACTGCTTAAATGGATGGAAGACTTTTTGCAAGAAAGAAAAATGAGAGTAGTGATAAGAGACAAGCATTGTAATTGGGATGAAGTAATAAGTGGTGTTCCACAAGGAACTGTTCTGGCCTCAATAATGTTTGCTATATATATTAATGATATGGATGAAGCAATTGAAAGTTACATGAGCTTCTTTGCAGATGATGCAAAACTGTTAAAAAAAGTGAACACGGAAGATGTGAATCACTACAGAGTGATCTAAATAAAGTCTGGAAATGGAGTAGGAAGTGGGAGATGGAGTTCAATACTAAGAAGTGTAGTATAATGGAATTTGGAAAAAGAAAGAAAAAGAAAAAATAATAATAATGATAATAATAACAGGATCATATAAATTGGGAGAAGAAAGTATAAAAAAGTTGAAAATGAGAAGGACCTGGGAGTCATTATTATGAATAATATGTCACCTGAGAAATTTATAAACAAGATTTTTGGAGAAACTTATAATTCAATAAGAACAATCAAAGTGGCATTTACATACCTGGATGAAGAAATGGTGAAGAAAATACTAATCACTCTGATAAGACCAAGATTGGAATATGCAGCAACGATGTGGTCACCTAGTCAAAAAAAAAAAAAAAAAAAAAAAAAAAAAAAAAAAAAAAAAATATATATATATATATATATATATATATATATATATAACAAAACTTGAAAGAATACAAAGAGCAATTACAAAATTGGCACCAACACTCTCAAAACTATCATATGAAGAGAGACTAGCAAAACTTGAGCTACAGACATTAGAGCAAAGAAGAGAGGAGATTTGATAACTATTGTGGCGAAAGAGCATGAATGAATGTTGCATAGTGTGCCTGGATGGTAAGTATGGACGTGACGTGATTTGTAATGTGTGAGTGATGCGTGATTTGGAGAGAAAGTAATGGGGTATGTAGGGAGGGTATGCGTGAGGGGACGCCAAGGGGCGGGGGGTCCTGGCATCGCCCACGATACCCCAACTAGCAGCAGAGTAAGCCTAGAACCGGTGTCAAACCCACATGTAAAATCCTCATATTCGTTAGTTAGAATAAAGTGAAGAAAGTGACACTCCTACCTTTCCCCGACCCGGACAACTGTAGGCGTGAGCTATTCATCACTCGTGACAAAAATGATGACGACCCATGTGTAATAGAAAAGGTGAGTTAATGTCCATTCGTCCGTAACACTATTTACAGAATCATGAAAGGAATAGAAATTATTGATAGAGAGGATCTAATAAAATAGGATGATAGAAATACTAGAGGACACGGAAAGAAAATCAAGAAAGACAGTTATAGAAGAGATCTGAAAAAAAACAGCTTTCCTCACAGAGTAATAGACATTTGGAACAAGTTAGATGAGAAAGTGGTGTGTGCAAAAGCAATACATGAATTTAAAAACAGTTTAGATAAAATGAGATATGATGACGGGATCCCACGAGCATAGCTCCCCTTTCCGTAAAATACAACTAGGTAAGTAAATTATATATATATATATATATATATATATATATATATATATACACGTATATACAGATATATATATATATACAGATATATATATGTATATGTATATATAATATATAATATATATATATATATACATATACATATATATGTATATATATATACATATATATACATATAAATGTGATTTACTAATCATCAGCTGAACCTTGTCATTATTTTGATTAACTCTGGTTTACCAGCATTTCTATCCAGTGGACAAACTCCGCATTTGTACATTGTATCATCCTTTTACTCCTGGTTTTCCTTAATTGGCAGCCCCAGAATTAATCCTGTAAGTCGACGTAAGCATTTAAACCTATACATTCAAGACTCGCATATGAGATATAGCCCATCCTTGTCTATCCTTCATCCGTACTTATTTCTATTTAGAACTGTGCAGTAAAACGGAAAAAAAAAGACAATCAAAACTACAACTTCCTAAGATAATAAAAATGTTTCATCTTCACTCGAGCCTTGTACCTAGCTTGGAAAAAATTTCATTGAAAGTGCTACCGCAGATAATTTGTTAATCGTTTACAAATTGATTAATATTCACATTCCGTGAGTTATGAAGGTAACATCACGAAGGGAAACGAGTAGAGAAAACGGGGCCATCAGTAGACAAAATTTTGAGAAAGAATGGTTTGTATTGGAAATAAAGAGGGCTAACTTTAACAATACTCAATTATTTAAAGGTCAACTGAGAAGGTTTTCGATTTAATTATTTTTGTTATTTCATGTATGAGAATATAACTTATAGGTTCGACCACTAAAATACACGCTTCTAGCATATTATAGTCTTGATTTTATCCAAATAGCATCCAATTAAAAGTGCCTAATACCAGACGAACTTTTCAATGTCATAGTTACATTTTCTGCCTCCAGGACAATTGATGACACCAGGATTGTTGTTTACATTCTCGGACTTGTCTAGCGACAAACACGATGGCGATTTCACACCGACTGAAGAAGATTTACCGGAGTTGGATGCTCTCTCGTATTCCAATGTGGATACGGTACAAGGATACATGTACGAACCAATTCGGATATCCAAACAAGACTCAACTGACGAAGAACATATCGAGAGCGAGGAATCTTCAGAGGATGAACTCCAAGAACATGCAGGAAAAAAAAAGGCCTGATGAGTTCGTCGGAATGCATTACCGCATGCACTCTTTACATACATAAATGCACACCACCAATCACACACTATACCAGACTAGACACATGATTTTGTTGGTTTGTCATCAGACGTGCAGATGAAAGTTTGAAGGCATGAAATGGTAGGCCTAATACCTAGCAGACGTTGATGGGCGTGGCTCTACCAGGCCCCATCAGCGCTGGTTTTGATTTTATTTTGTTGGAAAAAATCCACACGACCGCCAAAATGACCACGTCCACAGTGCATGGATAGTTCATCTGCTCATGCAACGAATTTTGCATGGTTAGGCCTATGACATTCATGCCATAGGCCTATGAACAAACATAAGATATATATATATTTTTTAATTAAATTTTCTAACATTTGCTCAGCTTCTTATTCTAGGTAAATTTTTAGAAGTGCACACCTACGTGATATAGCAATAGAAAATTAATAATTTAATCAATTATAATACATTAACGTAATATGTTTTGTTCTTGGCGAAAATAATAACAAAAAAAGTTGATAATACCGATTCACTAACGAAGGAAGTCGCGGCGGGTGAATGATACGCCATGTTTGTTTTGATAGATGCCAAGGTCGAAGAAATGAAAGGATGATAAATTCGTCTGTTCTAACCTAGCCTAACCTACCCTACGTAACCTAAGTTGTATTTAGTAATGCGATACCTGTAATTCTAAACATCCGGGTCTTCGTCGTCGTTACGGACGATGACGCCCTGATTAAGTGCTCGATCGGACTGCTGGGAACAGAGTTGTTGCATAACTTGAAGGAAGCCTTACTGTCTTTGAAACAGCGCTTATCAACGTCACCTGGAGTTGGAGAACATTCGGTGCACACCGTGAAAGCCATCGTCTAACTGACATTGACTGGACAGGATAGAACATGGCGTCTCGATGCTATGTTCACAGCTTTGCTTTTAGAAAGCTTTTTCGTTACTTATTTCCGCCAAGAAAAACGTATATTACGCTGATGTATTATATTTTGCAAAATTTATTAATTTTGTAATGCTATATCGCGTAGGTGTGCACTTCTAAAAAATTACCTTAATGTAGCCGCTTGACGTAATAGCTATCTCAACCCCCGGACCCCCATTTCCTATTGCATGGCCTTGCTAAAATTCATTAATTTAACTATTTCCGGTGCAGCTGTGAACATTGTGTTCCACAGCGAAAGAGCAGAGAGAGGTTGTGTTGCTCTGATTACAGCGCAATCCAAGAAAGGAAAGCCTTGAACCAAACGGATACCAGTGCATCACCCAGCACCCAAGATTTTCAGTAGTCTGCCTGAATCCATATGCTCTTGAACTGAAAATGAATAAGTTCTCTAATCACGAGGGCCGATTAGGAATGACCAACCTACGCACAAATGAGTGAACCAATACATGTGCATATAGCACCGCAGTATTTCAGTTACATCCATACTGTCCATTGTTGAGTCACATATAAGTCCAGGTCTTTTAATCTGAATAGTATTGCTGAAATTGTGGTAGCAGTCGTGTTTTGAACTAGATACTAATAATCTTATACAAAATTATTTTTATTCTTAAAATATGTATCAATATCAGTATCAAATCAGACATCCTAAATCCATTGCTGAACAAAGGCCTCCTTCATAGCATTCCATGAATCACACGACCGTGCCATCCTCTGCCACGTCACTCCTGCAAACTTCTCGATCTCGTCTATTCATCTTCTATCTGGTCTCCCTCTTCCACGCTTCCTATCTCGCGGCGTCCACTCTGTAACACACTCCATCGCTCATCAGTCGTTCGCACTAACTTACCTGCCCAATTCCACGTCTTCTCTTTTACTGCCCCCACAATATCTTTCACTCTAATCTGCTCTCTCACCCAACTAGCTCTCTTTCTGTCTCTGTGTTATTCCCATCATTGATCTCTCCATTCTCCTTTGTGCAGTCCTTAGCTTTGTTTCCGTCGCCCTCGTCAGCTTCCAAGTCTCACCCCCGTAGATTATTGCCGGCTGAATGCATTGATTGTAAACTTTACGTTCCAAACATAAAGGTAGAGAGCCTCTCAGGATTTTATTATACTTACCAAACATTTTCCAACCAATTGTAATGCGTCTTTTTATTTCATTATCATGATCTTTCGTCATTTTCACCATCTGACCTAAATAATTATACTCTTCAACTTCTTCAAGACTCTCACCATCAATTACAATCTCTTTGCTTTGAACTTTCGTGTTTGAACATTACTTTGGTTTTACTCTTATTCATTTTAAACCTACTTTGAGACTTTCCTTGTTTAGATCGCTCAGCATATCTTGCAAGTCTTCTGCTCTTTCTGAAATAAGAATAATGTCATCCGCAAATCTTAGGTGGTTCAAATATTCGCCATTAATCTTCAAACCTTTCTTTTCCCAACTCAACCTTCTGAAAATATCTTCCAAACAAGCTATAGATAATTTGGGTAAAATTGCATCGCCTTGCCGTACTCCTTTCTCGATTTTGATCTTTTCTGTATCTTTATGTAGTCGAATTATAGCGGTACCTTTAGCATAAATCTTTTCTAAAATTCTTACGATCTGTTCGTTTGTACCCTGTTTGCGTAGCGAGTTTAGTATTGCTATTTATTCTACCGAGTCAAAGGCCTTCTCGTAATCTACAAAAGCTAAACACAGAGGTATAATGTATTCTGTCGTCTTCTCGATTAGTTGGTTTATCGCCTGCAAATGGTCTAGAGTCGAATATCCGTTCCTAAAGCCTTCCTGTTCTCTCGCTTGGTTTCCATCTAAAACTTGACTTAGTCTATTTGTAAGGATCTTGGAGAATACTTATATACATTTGATAGCAAGCTAATCGGTCGATAGTTACTAAGGTCCTTCTGGTCTCCTTTTTTATGAAGCAAAATCACTATAGCATTACACCACGTATCAGGAACGCTTTCTTGACGTAAGCACTGGGTGTACAACTGAGCTAATTTAATATGAACTAATTTACTAGCGTCTTTCAACAGATCTATTGATATATACCAACTTCCCCAGGTGCTTTTCCTCGTTTTATAGTTTTAGAGCAAATTCTACTTCTTTCTTTGTAATCTCTGATACACTACTAACGTCTACACATGAATTTACTGCCTCAACTACGGTCTTCGACGAGTAAAGCTCTTGGTAAAATTCTTCTATTCTTTTTACCATTTTGTCTCTAGATTTATTTCTCCATTACTATCTTTCAAACATATCACTTGCTGTCTTCCTAAAGCATGTCTGCGCTCGGTCACTTTAATATTTTTACCTTTCCGAATAGTTTCCTCTATTTCATCCATGTTTCTCTTTCTTTTCTCTGATATCTGCCTTTTGTTGATAAGCTTGTTTAGTTCTACTTTATTTCGTCTCTTCTACTTTCAATCTGCATGTTCCTTCTTTTTTATTTAGGTCATTTGTAGCTTAGGAGTATTTCTTTTCTCTAACGTTTTTTGTACTTCCTACTTTCTCTGCTGACTTCCATATTTGGGAGTGTGTCCCAGAGAACATCTTACCAGCCAAAGGAATAATTTCGGGAAAAAAATAAAGGATAGGTGTAAAGACTGGAAAGTGCATTGTAGCAGCTAGGAGGGAAACAAAAAGCAAACAGAACTGATATTCTACCACGGAGTAAAGAGTATTAGCAAAAATCGCAAAGAAGTTCACCAAGATGGAGAGTGAGAGCCGTTTTAAGTTATGCCATGTTAGTGACAGATACTAATTGGTCCGGCAAAGAATTCCAAGTGGATGCACATCTTATATTGAAGAACCTTCTTCTTAACTCAAGTTAGTGCCTTGTATGAGCGATTTTAAACTAGTGCCAGAGAACACAGGAAGAAGGAAAAGAGTACCTGATAGAATAGGAGAATGTCTATGAAAAATCTCTAAATAGTTAATTAAATCATGTCTAAGTAACCTATCCTTAACTGAACACATGTATAATACTATTTGCCTCACCGAGTAGTGCAAATTTCCCAGACTACGAATGCGTTTAGTCCATCTAGGTTCCACAAATTCAAACAATCGAAGATCTAGCGTATAACCTGTATTCCATATCGAAGAACCATATTCTGATAAAAGGCGAATATACAAGATGTATAATGGGACAGTAAAGGAAGCTTCACTATTAATTGTAGCTAGAATAGCCCAGCATCGGAACTCTTAGGGATGAAGAGGTCATCCAAGATAAAGCCAGATGGAGAAACATGCTGGTACCATTGACAGGCGTAACGCCTACTACTGGGAGCTGAAATAAATAAAGAGTAAGAATTAACTTGCAATAAGTTGGTGAAATATCATGGATGTGTCTATCATTACTCATAAGTCAGATGCGATTTCTTTCGTAGGGATAGGAGAGTAGTTTGAATAATACTATTGTGATTAATCGTGTTCCAAAATATTGACTTCTTGATAAATCTTAATAGAATACATTTATTTGAAATCGTTTTCAAACCAAAAGGACATGCACTAGGGTATTGTAACCACTACTAACCCTATAACCAAACGATATGTCGCACGCACGACATGTGATCTACCATGCCACACAGGATATCATCAGACACAGGCACAGGTTAATCCATATTTACTGTAGCCCAAACAGTACTGCCAATCCCATGCTGACCTACACACATTCCAAAATCACAAACAAGCATACATCACACTCGCGCGACCCTACCAATAAATGTTTCCCACTAGACATGTCATTAATCATACCTATACATCTACCCAACTACATAATCATAACTAAAGCATACACAACGTCAAGACACATTCACTAAAACTGACTATATCCATTGTACTACAATTAACTTACAAACATTACTGTAGAAAGAGATCATGTAAATGTCAACAGGCAACGCGTGTCGAAAGAAAAACCAACTTTACAAGAAATCTATTATAAGCAAGTCCTTGACAGACGAAAACAAATACAAAGCGTACAAAAACAAACTTACAACAATTTAACGGAACTGCGAAAAAAAAATACTATGACACACTGCTTGAAAATTATAAAGGTAATTTAAAAAAGACATGGGAAGTATTAAACAACTTAACTAGGCCCAGCAATAATAACACCGATGAATTCAAAGACATTATTAAAAACGGAAAAACTAAAAAAGAAGTGGCAAACGAATGTAATAATTTTTTCTCCCATGTAGGACCTAACCTCGCGAAACAAGTAAAAACAACACATCAAACTTATGAGACCTTTTTGAAACACCGAATAAATAACACTACGTTTTTAAAACCCGTCACGGAAAACAAACTTTTGAACATAGTAAAATCAATGCAGAACAAGAAATCACTCGATTGCACATAACAAATTATGCCTATCATCAAAAATAATTTTCTGACAATATGCAATAAATCATTTGAACAAGGAATATTTCCAAATGCAACGAAAATAGCAAAAGTAATACCGATGTTCAAATCAGCCGACAAATCAAGTTATAAAAACTATAGACCAATTTCACTATTACCACAGTTTTCCAAAAATCTTGAGAAGTTATTCTCAATTCGCCTTGACTCATTTATAAAAAAATGACGTCATTTACCACAGTCAATATGGATTTCAACGAAATCTTTCAACGTCAACAGCAGTAATGGAATTAATTGAAGAGATAACTAACAATATAGAACAAAAGAAAAAGACAGCCGGCATATTTATTGATCTAAAAAAGGCATTTGACACAATAAATCATGAAATCCTAATTCGAAAGGCCGAATACTATGGGCTAAGAGGTAAGGCAAAAAAGTTATCCAAAAAACAGGAAACAATATGTAGCCATTGAGGAAGAAAGATCACATATTTTACCAGTTACATACGGAGTACCTCAAGGTTCAGTTCTAGGACCCAAACTATTCTTACTATACATTAATGACATTACAAATGTATCCAACCTTATGAAATTTATACTGTTCGCCGACGATACCACCATTCTATGATCCGATATAAATTCCGACAAACTGATTAAGACAATTAATGAAGGATTATGTCAGCTATCTAACTGGTTTTCAGCCAATAAACTATCCTTAAATGTATCAAAAACTAACTACCTACTTTTCTACAAAAATAATGAAAACACTAAGCCGATCAAAACAAATAACGAAATTATTGAAAAAGCGTCCGTCAGCAAATTCCTAGGCGTGTATTTAAACGATCAACTTAATTGGAAACATCATATAAATCACGTGATAAATAAGATGTCCAAAACTTTAGGAATAATGCATAAAATGAGAAATATCCTCAATGAAAATACCCTACGTACCATTTACTGCAGTCTACTACTACCACACCTAAACTACTGTTCAGAAATTTGGGGTAATACTTATCAAACTAATCTTCAACGCATAATTACCTCACAAAAAAAAGGCACTGCGTATAATCTACAATGTAGGTCGTTTAGAACATACAAATAATTTATTTAAAAAACTAAATCTACTGAAATTCGTGGACTTAATAAAGTACAAAACTGCCATTGTTTTGCACCATATCTACAATAAACAAATGAATCAAAACATATTGAAATTTTACTCAACTTACGAAACTCGCTATGCGACTAGGAATACAAATGACTTCTTTAAAAACTCAATACAGAACAACCAAAAAAGGCCAATGCTTATCTATTATAGGTGTTAACACATGGAATAAACTTGAAAAGGAATTACCTAAGACAAAAAGTTTATCAACATTCAAACGATATTTAAAAAAGCCATTAATCTACAGTGGTGGGCAGCGATAAATTTTGCGATAAAGCGATAATGTAAAGCGATAAATTAGTCCTATAACGATAAAGCGATAAATTTCCAAGATACCTTAAAGCGATAAGCGATAAATCCTGCGATAAATACAAAAATACTCAATTTTTGCTACTTATCCATTTAAAAACCTCTTTTTTAACTTAAAACACCATATCTGTTTGCCGCGTAACAATGAGCCTGTAACCTCCCGCCGTAACGGTTTTTCGTCTTCTACTTTATCGCTGGATTTATCGCGGGAAATTTGAAAGCGATAAATATAAGCGATAATTTTTTCCGGTTAAAGCGATATTATCGCTTTACTTATCGCAACGCCCACCACTGTTAATCTATAAGTATTAGTATATTGAACATTTCAGGTCCACTTCATGATTGTATTCATGGAGAAACTGTCATGTACCGCCCAAGTCTGCCTTTTTTTTTTTTTTTTTCCTGCAGGTGACGGTGACCCGGATCCGCGCAGTAAGCAATTATAGTCCCATCAACAATCGACCTGACCTCTCACCTCTCACCTGACCCCCACATGATGCGATGCTCACACGTGACCCCGATTCCTACGTGAGGTCGGAGTTAGCAGGCGTCGTGTTACATCTCACTGAAAAAAAGAAGAATATATATATATATATATATATATATATATATATATATGTGTGTGTGTGTGTGTATGTATCTATATGTATGTGTGTGTGTATATATCATACTAACATGTAACAAATATAAATTAAATAAAAATAATTATTTCCCCATAAGCTTTGCTTCACGCTCTCCCTTTTCAACAAGTAATTTTGTAAAAAAAAAAATGTATATTTGTATGTATAAATTGTATTTTATTTTGTTGAATAAACCTTAACTAACTAACTAACCCCACGCAGAAATGCTGATGAAGGCATTTCTGTGTATATATGTTGGCGACTGCGTCGCCATATTGGGATTCTCCCAATTATCCACGGGACTCTCCCTATAGAGAGATTACCCACGGGACTCTCCCCATATAGGGATTACCACAGAACTCTCCCTCTGGGTCTGTACATAATCATCTGTTTAATAAATAAAAGCTCATCCAGCTGGGTTTACCTCAAAACCATTCAGAGCTCCGGAAGACTTCAACTCGACGTAGCCACGCTCAAATTGGTGATGTAAACGATATACATACGTTTACAGTGTGTCTGACTACATGTGGCGAAGTCATTGATAATATTAGTTTGTATCGAGCGTTATCTTTACATACAAATGAAGGTCATAATTATATACCATAGGGAGGTAAAAAAAAAGGCATAAAATCCACTCTAACCCATTCCATCCCCACATACTCCACTCCCATTCACACCCCTCCCTCCCTCTTCCCTTGGCTCCTCCTAGATGAGGGGTCATTCCTGCATCTCGCCCAATGCCCTGGGTCAGAAGCAGTGTCACAAGGCGGCACATAAAAAGCAAGAGAACAAAGATTATGTGTAATATAATTAATGTAAATTAGAAAAAGAAGTAGAGCCCTGGGGAACTTCACTAACCATATTTCTAGTGTTACTATGATAATGGTTGACCACCACACTTGCATTGCGATTGTGCAAAAAGTCCTTAATTAATCCAGTTGAGGCCACTCCCTCTGATGCTCAATGAGTGTAATAATCGTGTAAATAGTGTAAATCAATTGTAAGTAGTTGTGCGGATTATGAATGAAATTGTGGGGAGCAGTGATTGTTCAACTACTGTTGATAATAGTCCCACACAGCAGTTATGATTTATAAAATGTCTCAAACTAAAAAATTTCCATTCGTGAATTGAACGGCAATAAAAATTCTACATGTCAATATGCTATCGCCAAAACTGGTTCATTTGAATTTAGACTATGAAAACTGTACAGTCATTAGCCAATATCATAAAAGTTAAAATTCCAAACTCAAGACATGTAATAAAAATATTCTGGCCTGCACATTTCCTTTTTCCATTATTTTACACACAAGAGATTCTTCGTGAGTCTTTAAGTTAAATTTATTATATAACCTCTCCTTTTAATCCTTGGAGTATTTTCGTACATATACTTCATAGTTGTTATACATTGCAGATTATATTTGCTATAATAATGACCAACATGAAAAATATGTGCACGTATCCTGCTCCAGAAATATTGTCATCGATCACGTAGGAAACGTATGTTTTGTTTATGTTAGTAAGAATCGTAACCATCTTGCACTTACTTCAAAATGAAGAAAGACAAAAATCAAATTGATTACTATTCTTAGTAATATCTGAAGAACATACTGCATTGACAATTGATTCTATTTAAAGCCATTATTGATACAAGATAATTGGGAGAGCGAATTTTGTATAACTTACAAAAATTGTAGATGATGTAAAACTTTCTTGTGGAATGGCTTGGACATTTCATAAATTTTGAACATGAAGCCAGTTTAGATGATTAATTGGAAGAATCACGAAAAGAGGTGCTACAGCTTTATTTAAGTTGAAAAAATTAAACTGGTAAGTTAATTTACTAGGTATGATAAACTACACAATGTAGACTAGTCACTCTAGACTAGTGACTAGTTACATACGATATTTACTAGTAAGTAGCTTGATGGTTCCCAGTTTCATGCTTTTTTGCCATCACTCCTGTTTGATGTGTGCAATAGTAGTTTTATATATGGTGGAACCACAAATATTGTTTCTAAATTATCACTCGCCATATTTCTTGTGAGTTGTGTCTTTACTTTGTCTTTGATATGCTATCCTAGTAGTGGTTTTCAACTTAGGGTTAACTCACCTGGTTAACTCATCCATTTGGGCCATAACAACCAGTGTCCATATGAGGCTGGTTACAGGAGTGATAGGCCCAAAAGTCACAGATGGATATGTTAGTCACACATTGTTGGTTACCTGAAGACTGCAGGTCTTCTGCAAGAGAGATCAATGGCAACAGGGGTCTCACTAAACGCCGACCAACGCCGACCGAAGCCGACCAAAACCACACAATGATGGTTTTTGCTCAAATGCATAATCTATATATAAAAATAGCATGTGGTTGCATTATTTGACCTATTTTCTTTAAAATGTGTGATTTCCATGTAAAATCATCAAAGAGAAGTTACGTTTTTATCCTCTGCAAAATTACCAACCGGCAACCAACGCCGACCAAACCCAAACAATGACGGCTTTTGCTCAACTGACAAAAACGTAACTTCTCTTTGATGATTTTACATGGAAATCACACATTTGAAAGAAAATAGGTCAAATAATGCAACCATATGCTATTTTTTATATATAAATTATGCATTTGGGCAAAAACCGTCATTGTGTGGTTTTGGTCGACGTTGGTCGGCGGTTGGTAATTTTGCAGAGGATAAAAACGTAACTTCTCTTTGATGATTTTACATGGAAATCACACATTTTAAAGAAAATAGGTCAAATAATGCAACCATATGCTAATTTTTATTTGAAATTATACATTTGAGCAAAAGCCGTCATTGTTTGGGTTTGGTCGGCGTTGGTTGCCGGTTGGTAATTTTGCAGAGGATAAAAACGTAACTTCTCTTTGATGATTTTACATGGAAATCACACATTTTAAAGAAAATAGGTCAAATAATGCAACCACATGCTATTTTTATATATAGATTATGCATTTGAGCAAAAACCGTCATTGTGTGGTTTTGGTCGGCGTTGGTCGACTTTGGTCGGCGTTTAGTGAGACCGTGGCAACAGATTGATTTGTTGATCAAGCATGCAGGACTACTACAAATCAGTTACAAACTGTGACTGGTGGAGTGTACCCTTAAAATTAAAAAGAAATTTAGCATAGTTTATAAAGACTATAAATGCCTTAAAGGTCAAAAAGTGTTAAATGTATTCAAGGAAATGATTAGCAGGAGAATAGTTCTAGCATGAATAGCTGGAACTGAAATTTAGCTTCAGATACGTTGGAAGCAAGTAAACATTTAGGAGGGATTGAAAAGTGTCATAAGAAATAGGTATCTAGGGATAAATGAAAAAAAGAAGAAGAAAAAGATATATTATGCCTACAGCACTGCATGGAGCAGAGAATTAGAATTTGAAGGAGCCAGGAAAGAAGAGCCTAAACATGTTTTAGAAGCATGGTAGAAATTACAGGTATAGAGTAAGTAATATGGATATGAGGCAGAGTGTGTAGGTGGAAAGAGACCTGTAGCAGATAGGGTGGATCAAAGAATACTGGGATGGTTTGTGTATATGGAAAGAATAATAGGTAAATGTTCAGTTGTGTACATGGACGTGATATAGCGTTAAGAAATTAATTATTAATTTTGTAAATTATAATATATCAATGTAATATGCAATTTTCTTGGCAGAAATAAAAAGCAACAAAGTTGCTAAAACAGATTTCGTAAGTAACGAAGTCACGCCGGATGAATGGTATGCCATGTTTGTTATGATAGATGCAGACGTCGAAGAAATGAAAGGATGATAAATTCGCCTTACCTAACCTAACCTAACGTGTATTTAGTGAATCGGTACCTGTAATTTAAGGTCATCCGGATCGTCATCATCATCGTCATCACAGATGTTGGCGGCCTGTTCAAT
This sequence comes from Oratosquilla oratoria, assembly GCF_046742065.1. Classification (NCBI taxonomy): domain Eukaryota; kingdom Metazoa; phylum Arthropoda; class Malacostraca; order Stomatopoda; family Squillidae; genus Oratosquilla; species Oratosquilla oratoria. Next base: position 32,773,649 of record NC_134790.1, read on the forward strand.
CACTCTTTCTGATTGTGGGGTATATAGATTTTTTCATAGCTTGAAGGAATGCATGGATTTCAGCTCCATAGCATTCCTTCAAGAATATATACCTCGTGAAGTACTGGCAGAAGTACCAAGGGCGTACACCAGGCCTCAACTGGACCAGGCAGACAACACTTGACAAATGACAAGATGGTGTCCTGATCCTATGCTAGCGACTTCGTTCGTTAGCATATTGGCTTATAGCAAGGTATTTTTTATCTTTATTTCCGCCAAGAAAATTGCATATTACGTTCATGTATTATACAGACGCTCCTCAACTTATGTTTTAGTTACGTTCCGAACGGCCGAACGTAAGTTGAAAATGAACATAAGTTGTTACTGTACTATACATCCGTAAATTCTATTACTGTATCTTATAAAACACCCCTAAATCATTAATTATACATGTAACATTGTAAAATAATAACATTAATTTCCAATCAATTAAATTCAAGCAACATAAATTGAGATGGTGGAGGAGGATGAGGATGAGGCAAGGCACGTTCAGTCTGTCGTTTGTGCCATGTAAACAATGGACGCAGCGTCATGCGTAAGTATCGTTTGAACTACGGAGAGCGCGCTAAACTAAAAAATTCACTCAAAATTTTTTTTTTTTACAATTTTTTTTTTACAGTCAGTTCAAACGTAAAATCGAAAAAACGTAAAATGAATGAACGTAAGTAGAGGAGCGTCTGTAATTTACAAAATTAATATTTAATTTTCTAACGCTATATTGCGTCCATGTACACAACTGAACAAATACCGAATAATATTTTAGAGTGAACATTACTACTTTACATCTAACCTGTGGAACATTATTAGTGTCTAGATATAAATTTAGTGACTAAACTATGGTATTTTAGGAGTGAAGCACTTAGTAAAATTCTTGTAGTATTTTTTTTTTTAACATTCTGTATCTACATTTGATCATGTCTATTTCTCTGTTTCAGAGAAATCATCTGCTGCCTCTCTAAAGTTGTTCTGCACTGGACCTTTTTAATAATTTTACCTTTCTGAATAGTTTCCTTTGTATAATTCCAGTTTCTCTCTCTGTTATGTTCATTTTTGATTTAGTCTACAATATGTGACCATTTTCATGTTTGCGAGTGTCTTGGTAAAAGTGTTTTAAAATATTTCAGCTAGGAATGATGAATTCTGAATTCTTTCAAAATCTGCCCTTGCCTGAACTGAAGTGGAGCAAGTTTATAACTAAGCAGTGTCGACTAGATGCTATTCGAGGGTTAGAAAAAGTGCGGCAGGGAAGGCTATCAAACTCCCAGTACATCTCTAGAGTCAAAACGAGCATAGCTGAGACACATATGGTCACAGATAGAATATTTCAGCAGAAAGAGCAAGTATGGAATGAGTGTGTTTAGGTTTCATTATTTTGGATGATTGCAAAACATTTTGATTATTGCACAAGGAGATCAAGGATTTTTTTTTAGTTTAATTACTACCGTATTTTCCGGCTTAAAACGCGCATCGGGTTATAATGCGCACCCATGCACTTCGTTATCTCAGTACACAGATAGCGCGCACCGACGTATAACGCGCATGCCCGATCGCATTTGTCTATAGCGCAGTTTTACCTCGGTATTTATATCATGTGAACGAGGTTACATGGAGAAGTATTTTTCATTGGCTAGAGCCACCGCTGGGAAATCTGTTGATTTGTCACTAAATTAAGTGTCAGTTTAGGCATCAATCAGGACACAACTAAGAAAAAGTCGGAACTACATGTACCGGTATATGACTCATGTTGTGCGTTGGTCCCTTATTACTTTGTAGCTTTGTTTGGAAATATGATCTAAAAAAGTTTATTGAAAGTAAAATATACAGAAAAATTTCGGGATTTTTACAGAAAATGTTCATTTTATATCTTGAGGAAATAATTCGTCTTTACCATTTTTTTTTTTTATTTAATACTGAAACAAACTACAGACTGTTTCGTTTTAGCTTTGAACCTGCAATGACAGTGGTGAAATAGGACAGTCTCTCATCGAGGTGACGTTTAGTTAATATAACTCCCGAAAGAGGGTGTTGTAGTCAGGTGTTTGACACGATTTTATGAACAGCCGCAACGGAATTTGTACCATACCTAAAGTGAAGCAACAAAGCCAACAAAAAATTCAAACTAAGATGCTGTGAACATGGGCAAATATCATAAATATTGATCATATTTCATGGTGTTTAGGCCTATTTAAACATGAAAAATAAGATTCGATAGATACCTACCTATACCAAATATTTATATACGGTAGCCCATGCCGGCTTATTCTTTCATGTCACCATGGCTGTTCTTCTTGTTCTCACGGAACGTCACGGAGAAGTGTGCCTCCCGACTTTGTGACGGCCAACATTGTCACGTTGTTGTGAAAAAAAAATTACACACACAGCCGCAGAATTTTTATCGTAGGCCGTAGATAATGCGCACCACCGGATAACGCGCACCCCCCATTTTTAGGCCCCTCCAACGGAAAAAAGTCGCGCACTATATGCCGGAAAATACGGTAATGAAAAATACATTTACGTAACTTAGCTAATTATGAACTAGTTGAAATTGAACTTATTAGTTATTTGGCACTGTAATCTCTCAGACTTTATATGTACAATTGTATCAAAGTGTTTTATATATACTTATACTACTTTGGAAAAAGTGTATTTCCTTTGAAAAATATATTCAGGCCTCATGTATTGCACAAATAGAGCTACAACTGTGATATTTTTGGCAGATTGGTTCTTCACATGTAACTCATGCTGATCTTGATAGTGTAGATAACCAGTATCTATTATGTGGTATGAGTGATGGAGGAGTTGCCATTTATGATGTCAATTCACAAACTGCTGATGGGGAAATTCCCATTGTTGGATTGGTTCCTGGTGGAAGAAGAGGGAGCCACAAAAATAAGGTAAGAGTTGTTTTGTTTCAAACATACATCAAAATGAGGAAGACTTAAACTAAATTAGTAATAGAATTATACCAGCTAATACAAAAAAATCTATAGAAGAAAGCTTCTAATTGAACAACAATGGTATCATTTAATTATCCCCAGCCTCATGGCAGGTGGCAATGGTCTTTGAGCCCTCACAATTATTTCTCAAGAGAGAACTCCATGCTATGTTAGTGTGGACTATTTCTTTGTTGAGGAAGGAATGTCAGCGATCCTTATGTGAATAAGAAGTGGAAGTTGACAGACATGTTATGACAAACTAGATACCCTCTAGGGTTTGTTCTCTTGGGATCAGTTGTGGGTTCTTATTTGTGGTGGTTTTGCAGGAGGGACATCAGAGAGAATCATCTCCTCACTTTTCATCTTCAGATCTCATCAACATCCTGATCCTCATCTAAAAATGTAGCTCTATGTTCAAAGTCTCTGTTAACTTTGACCACCTTTCTTTCACTTTCTGAGAGCTGACAATCAGCAATTTTTCTCTCTTCCTCCTCCTACTAGTTAATGACAGGAGCAGCCAGTTGTTATTTTTAAGGATTTATTTTGTGTTGCTCAATAGGTTTTAATGTGTATAAACTGGGAGAGTTTTAACTATCCTCCACATAGGGATGATGGCCAATTCATAGTACTTGTGTACTTTATACGCATTAAATGGGATTTAATGTCCCCTATATCAACACCTCAGTAAAACAAATATTATTATACTTTATGTAGAAAAATTAAACTTTATGACATTTATCATTTGTTTATTTGTTGCTGATTTATTTGTTTATTTGATGCTGGGTATGTGGAGGCTGCAGGTCTTCTGCAAAAAAGATGGACTTGCTTATTTATTAATTTTTTCTTGTAAGATCCTCATTTTTCACATCAGGTTGACTGTGTCCAGTGGTATCCTGCTGATGCTGGACTATTTACAACCTCCTGCCAAGATGATCGGTTAAAGGTGTGGGACCCAAACAGGATGAAGCCTGTGGATCAATTTAAGTTGGACTGCAAAATATGTCACCATCACATGTCACCAGTAGCATCTAAACATTCTTTGATAGCTGCAGGCGGAGACTCAGGTAGTATACCCGTAATCATTGTGCTAATTGGCATACATCACCTTGCTTTTGTCTCGAGCACTATGGTGGGAACAAGAGATCTTTTCTTCCCTGAAGTGCTAAGATGAGATTAATTAATCTGCTGGCCTGGGTCTCTCTTGCTAAAGACCATCCTTCAGGTAACTGGCAACAGCCTCCAGGTGGGACCATAACACTCAGGGAAGATATATTGTGTTGTTGTCTGGGTCAATGAAGTGGCCCTCCTGTGAATGGCTGTGTCTTGCTGCATTCCTTCTAACCCAGGGCGATGGGCGAAATGTAGGGATTATCCATCATCCAGGAGGAGCCGAGATGAGAGGGAGAGAGGGGTAGTGAATGGGGATGGAATGGGTGTGAATAGAATTACACCTGTTGACTTTGGTTACCTCCCTTGTAAGGGGGAAAAGGCCCTTAGTATATGTATGTATGTCTGGGGATTGTTAGTGTGAGGGATTGTAGTTTGAGGTGTTCTGTGTCCTTTATGTGGTGGTTGTGTCTGGGGCAGTTTGAATGTGTGGCGAGGCTTATTCTGTTTTGGTACTTTCAAGCTGGATGGTGTACTGAATGCAGGAGTGCCAGTGTAGTTCTTGTCAGGTGTGGGAGGGATTTATTTTTTGGACCTTATGTCTGGAAGTTGTTGTTGGAGTATGGAGTCTGGCAGTCTGAGATGCTGAGACAAAAGTTGGGACTGAATGGGTTTCATTTATTTTTAATATGGCCTTGTGTGTTGAATTGGCTACCCCCCTTGAAACAGGAAAGGGCTTTTGTTGTGTGTGTATGTGTGTACATATGTGTATTTACCTAGTTGTATCTTATGGGAAGGGGAGCCATGTTCATAGTGTCCCAACTTTGTATCGCGCAATGTCTAGATTGCTCTTAAATTCGTTGACGTAAATGGAGTAGGAAACACAGGAGTCTCAGTCTGAGTTTATTCCTGACTAGTTTCGCAGGTATGCTTTTTCAAAGGAATGACCTTCCTTTGAAAAAGCATACCTGTGAAACTAGTCAGGAATAAACTCAGACTAAGACTACTTTATTTCCTACTCCACTTATGTCAAGCTGTCAGAATGTCTCAACATTTAAATTCGTGTATGGTTTTTATGCACACTATTGTTTTGTCCAGTTTGTTCACTCTGTGTGGAAAACTGTTTTTTTTTTCAGGTCTCTTCTATAACTATCCTTTTTGAGTTTTTTTCATGTCCTCTTCTGTTTCTCTTGTCCCAATTTAGTAAGTCCTTTCGTGATTCTGTAGATGGTCAATAGGTTATCTCTTTCTCTTCTTTATTCGTAAGTCGGTAATTTCAGTTTAGCCAGTCTCTCCTCATATGACAGGTTTGAAAGTGCTGGGGCCATTTTCATGGTTGCTCTCTGGATTCTTTCAATTTTCTTTATATTCTTTTTGGTACTGGGTGACCATAGTGTCACAGCATACTCCAGTCTAGGCCTTATTAGTGTGACTAATATTTTTTTTAACCATTTCTTTGTCTAAATAGGTAAAAGCCACCTTTATTGATCTAAGCAAGTTGTAGGATTCTCCGACAATTTTGTTTATTTGTTTATCAGGGGACAAGTCATTTGAGATAATTATTCCCAGGCCTTTTTCAGATCCCACTTTCTTCACTTCCTTTGTTTCAATTGTATATTGTCCTGATATTCTTTTTTTTTTTTTTTACTTTTTCCAATCTCCATTATACTACATTTCTTAATGTTGAAGTCTTCTTTCCACTTCTGCCTCCATTTCCAAACCTTGTTTAGGTCTCTCTTGTTCACTTCTTGTTCAAGTTTTGCCAGCCTCTCCTCATATGATAGTTCTGAGAGTGTTGGTGCCAATTTCGTAATTGCTCTTTGTATTCTTTCAAGTTTTGTTATACATTTTTTTGTACTTGGTGACCACGTCGTCGCTGCATACTCCAATTTTGGTCTTATCAAAGTGACTAGTATTTTCTTCACCATTTCTTCATCCAGGTACATAAATGCCACTTTGATTGATCTTATTAAGTTATAAGTTTCTTAAAAAATTTTGTTGATATGTTTCTCAGGGGACATATCATTCATAATAATGACTCCCAGGTCCTTCTCTTCTTTCATTTTTTTTATTTCTTCCTCTCCCAATGTATATGATCCCACTATTCTTTTTTGCTTCTTCCAAATTCCATTATACTACACTTCTTAATGTTGAATTCCATCTCCCACTTCCTATTGAGATCACTCTGCAGTGACTCACAATCTTCTTCGGTGCTCACTTTTTTCAACATTTTTGCATCGTCTGCGAAGAAGCTCATATAACTTTCAATCCCTTCATCCATATCATTAATATATATAGCAAACATTATTGGGACCAAAACTGTTCCTTATGGAACTCCACTAATCACCTCATCCCAATTGGAACGTTTCTCTCTTATCACCACTCTCATTTTCCTTTCATGCAAGAAGTCTTCCATCCATTTAAGTAGTTTGCCCTGTATTCCTCCTGTAGTTTCTAATTTCTTTAGCAATATCGTATGTGGCACCTTATCAAAAGCTTCTTTCAGGTCTAGATGTGCACAGTCAGCCCATCCATCTCTTTCTTGTATTATATCTATTAGTCTTGAATAGAAACACATCAAGTTTGTGACACATTTTCCCCTCTCTCTTTTTTTTTTGTTTATGGAAAGAAGCAAAGAAACTCCGAAAGACAAAGAACCAGCAAAAAGATGCTTGGAAGAAAGCAGAATAGAGACTACAATTGGTGTCATTTGAAAGAAGACGTGTCTTTCTCAAACACCAAGGGAATACCAAAAGTTTGAAAGAGGTTTTCTTTTGGAGCTTCAAGGGGAAGGAAATATGCATAGAGTGTTAGAAATGGATAGAGAGCCCAGGTATAGAAATAATGAGAAATAGAGATAATGACATTTTGGATGAATTATTAGAGCTTAAAAGTGAGTATAAAATAATGTACAAAGTAGCTATGCTAAGGAAAGCCAATGAGGAGAATAATAGGGAGATAGATGGCTTAAAAAAGGAATTAAATAAATTAAAGGGAGAAAATGAAAGCTTGAAAAGTGAATATAAATAGGAATGAGTCATTACAAAAGGAGATAAAAGATCAAATGCAAGCAGTGACTGAAAAGGTGGAAGAAAAAAATCAAAGAAAATGACTTACAGGAAATAAAGAAACAGTGGAAAGTTGAACAGGAATGTCAAAAAGTATCCTTTAAAGAAATAATGGAGCAACAGGTCAAGGAGAATACCAAGGAAATGGTGATACAAGTAATTAAAGAGAAAGGCAACTTAGGGACACAGTGGATAAAAAAGATGCATTGCAATCTATGGCATTAAAGAGAAGCATGATGTACCTAGATATTAGAGAGAAAAGGAGAATAAAGAGATCGCTAAGGAAATTCTGAAAAAATTACAAGTGGAAGGACAAGGTTTGGATAGGGAAATCAAGGAGACCTATAGAATGGGTAGATACTGTAAAGAAAAACAATACAGGCCACTGAAAGTAAAGCTTAGATCATAAGCAATTGCAGAAGTGCTATCCAGAACAACGAAATTAGCAAATAGTGAACAATACAGAAATATATGGATAAAAAAAAAATGAGTGAAGAAGAAAAAAGAAAAAGAACTTTTTTCTAAGTGAATAAAAAAAAAAAAAAAAAACGAATAAAGAACTGAAACTGAAAAGAATGATTTCTTTTTGGAGAGTGGTGGACCTGAGGCTGAGAAAATGGTATATAAGGAAAAAGGAAATAAAGCAGACAGAAAAAGATGAGAAAGGAAATTAAAAATAGCTTATACCAATATAGATGGAATAACATGAGGAATGAATGAATTAAATGATTATCTGGTCTTAGAAAAACCAGACATAATGGGAATAGTGGAAACTAAATTAAAGTGTACTCTACCACCCAACACTGTGGGATAAGGTTTATACAATTGATTGACAAAGAATAGAAAGAATAAACAGGGTGGCAGAGTATTAATTTTGACTAATAAAGATTTAAATGTAACAAAAATAACTGAAGGAGAAAATAATGTAGAATCAATTACGATATAAGTTGAAAGCAAATTTATGAAGAGAAGAAAATTTGTAGTGGTGTATGTATCCCCCAGAACACAGTCCTGGACAGAAAGTGATCATTCCAAAATATTAGAAGTTACAAAATATGAATTAACTAATATACTGAAGGACAGAGGAAATATAGTAATTATGGGTGACAGTTCAAAAGAAATATGTTGGGAGGAAATGACAGTGAAGGGTGTAGAGGAACTCTGGGGCAACGTCCTACTCGACATGACCATTGAATACACAATGACTCAGTGGATAAGGGAAAATATCACATACAGAGGTAGTGAAGAACCATCAAGGCTGGAATTAATACTTATGACAGAGCCTGATATTGTCAACAAAATTGAGTACAAAACTCCAATAGGAAAGAGTGACTATGTACTAATAGAATTTGAGTTGAAAGAGCAAATGGATCAAAGCAGAAATGATAAACATAGAATAGGAAGACTAATGTACAACAATTTTTTTTTTGAGAAACTCAAAAAATCCTTTTGCAATGCGAACTGGGAAAATTCCTAAATGAAGAAACAGGGATGGAAGAGAAATGGAATATGCTAAAAGAAATTTATAATGAGTGAATAAATACGTACCACAACAAAAAAAGGAAAGAACATACATAAAAATCTGGTACAACAAAAAATGTAGTGATGCTAAGAATAAAAGAGATAAAGCTTGGAAGAAATGTAAAAAAGACAAGAAAACAAGCAAATGGCTAATGTACATCAAACTAAGAAATGATTATGGAAAAATGCGCAGAGATGAAAAGAGAAACTACAAAAAAAAAAAAAAAAATAGAAAAATGGAAGGAAGAACCCAAACTATTTTACAGATATGTAAATGGCAAACTAAAGAATAAAGAAGAAGTAGAAAAGCTGCGCCAGGGTAAATACGAATATACAAAAGAACTGGAAATGGCTGAAATTATGAACAACCACTTCAAATCAGTATTCACAATAGAAAACTCACCTAACTGTGAGGAAATAGAGATATATCCCCCTCAGTGAAAGAAATAATTGTAACACAGAAGGAAATCAGCGACCAAATCAAAACCCTTGATGTCAGAAAATCACATGGTCCAGACGGAATTGCAAATTGGATACTGAAAGAATGCATGGAGGAATTAACAGATAAAATATACAATATAATTAAATTCTCACTTCAAGAAGGAAAGGTGCCACAGGACTGGAAGAATGCAAACATTATATGTACCAATTTATAAGGGAGGAAACAAGGAAGATCCATCAAATTACAGACCGGTCTCCCTGACAAGCACAGTAGCAAAAATTTGCGAAAAGGTCATCAAAAATAGATGGGTTAAACATTTGGAAGAAAAAACTATACTGAATCCAAATCAATTTGGATTCAGACAAGGAAGATCATGTACAACAAACTTGATCTGCTTCTACTCGAGATTAATAGATATAATACAAGAGAGATGGTTGGGCAGACTGTGCCTTTCTGGACCTACAAAAGGCATTTGATAAGGTACCACACAAGAAACTAATAAGGAAAATAGAGTCAATAGGTGGCATCAGAGGAAAATTATTGGAATGGATGAAAGACTTCCTGACTGGGAGGAAAATGAGAGTAGTAATTAGAGATAAATTCTCAAATTGGGAAGAAATGATAAGTGGTGTCCCGCAGGGATCAGTACTGGCCCCGATCATGTTTGCCATATACATAAATGACATGGATGAAGGAGTAGAGTGTTATATGAATTTCTTTGCAGATGATGCAAAAATACTAAAGAAAGTAAGAACAGAGGAGGATTGCAACTCATTACAACAAGACTTGGACAAGATCTGGAAATGGACTCAAATGTGGGAAGTGAAATTCAATATCAAGAAAAAGTAAAAACAGAATTTCGAGAGATTATGAAATTGGTGAAGAGGTCAAAAAAGTAAACTGGAGTGATGATCAGCAAAGACATGACACCAGACAAGCATATTATTTAAATAGTCGGAGAAACCTACAATTTATTGAGGTCAATAAAAGTGGCATTTGTCTATTTGGATGAGGAAATGATAAAAAAGTAATTAACTACACTAATAAGACCAAAACTTGAGTACACAGCAACACTATGGACACCCAGTACCAAAAAGAATATAAAAAATTAGAAAGAATACAAAGAGCAACAACAAAATTAGCACCAACTCTTTCCAAAATGACATATGAACAAAGACTGTCCAAATTAGAATTACCAACTCTGGAACAAAGAAGGGAAAGAGGAGACCTACTAACTATCTATAGAATTGTGAAAGGAATGGAAATCTTAGATAAGAATGATTGATTGAAATGGGACAATGGAAAAACAAGAGGATATGAAAAGAAACTAAAAAAAGATAATTACAGAAGATATATGAAAAAAATAGCTTCCCACACAGAGTGATAGATACTTGGAACAAATTAAACAAAGAAACTGTGTGCAAACACTCTTCAAGATTTTAAGAAAAAACTTAATGCTGAAAGATACAAAGATGGGTCACCACAAGTATAGCTCCCTTCCCGTATAATACAACTAGGTAAATAAATACATGATCTTCCTTGTCTAACTCCATACTGCCTCGGATTTAGTACATTGTTTTTTTCCAAATGCTTTACCCATCTAATTTTGATAATTCTTTCACAAATTTTAGCTACCATACTTGTAAGACAGACTGGTCTATAGTTTCTTCATTTCCCCCCTTATATATTGATACTATATTTGCTCTTTTTCAATCTTCTGCAACTTTTTCTTCTTTCAATGAATTGCTTTTTAGACTATGTATTTTGTCTGTTAGTTCATTCCTGCATTCTCTCAAATCCAGTTTGCCATTTCATCAGGAACATGTGATTTTCTAACATCGAGATTACTCAAGTGATTCATTATTTCATTCCTTGTTACTTCTATCTTTTTCATAGGGGGGCTTTCTCCTCCCACTCGACATCTCTAAGTTGTGTGTTTTCCTTCGTAAACACTGATTGAAAGTGCTTGTTCATGATTTCTGCCATTTCTATTTCCTCTGTGTATTCAGCTCCTCCTTGTCGTAGTTTCATTAATTCTTGTATGTTTTATAATCATATATGGTAGGTTGTCTCTACCCTTCACTGTCATCTCTCCCCAGCAGATTTCTTTACAGTTAAAGTCACCCATTATAAATATTCTTCCTACATCTTCCATTATCTTATTTAGTGCTATCCTTGTGTCTTCTAACATTCTTGTGTTCTCTCTCTTCCCATGAAGCCATTTTAGGAGGCACATAAATTACCACAAACTTTCTACTCTTCTTGTCCCTGTCCTCTATTTCCATCTTAATCATTTCCACTCTATTCTTTCCGTATGTAACATTCCTCACATTTATATCCCTCTTAGTCAGGAACATAACTCCACTACCTTGTTTTACTTCTCTGTTTCTAATCCAATAATTATATACACCATGTCCTACACAATTCCCGTTATGTCAGGTTCTTTTTCCTTCAGATAATCATTCAGTTCATTTAAGCCTGTTGTTAATCCATCTATATTTGTGAAAGACACTTTTAATTTAATCTCCATCGTGTTTTCTGTTTCCCTTCTGTTTTTCTCTATGAACCATTTCCTTACTTTCATATCCACTACTCTCCAGTAGAATTTCTCTTTGACTGTTATGTTCTCATTTTTTTTTCCTTAGCTTCTATTCTTTTTGTTTTCTCTTCCTCTCTTTATTCATCTCTCTTTTTATCCATACCTATTTATACTATTAATTTTTTGCTGGTTTCCCTGTTTTTGATAAGACATTCTCTGCTGTCATTTGTGACCTGAATTTAACCTTAATTGGTCTGGTCTTGTCTATATTGTATTTCCCCAGTCTATATATTTCTTCAATTTCTTTCCCTATTTCTTGTTCATCTTCTTGAACTATTTTTAATACCTTGTTTACTTTTTCCTTCTCCTTTACTCTTGTAGTCCTATTTGGATTATGCTTCTCTTCCATTCCTAATATAATTATACATTTCTTTTTATCTGCTAAGTCTCTTACTATATTCTCCTTCTCTCTCATCACTTTAATAACTGTGTCCTTAGTTTCTTTCATCTGTTGTTTCACTACATCTCTAAATTCAATTTTGTTATTCTCTTGGACTTTTTTCCAACCACTTACCTTTTTATTGTGGGCTCTTTATTCTCTTTATTATTCCTTTTTAATTCCTTTTTCTCATCTTTTACTTCTCTTTACTTTTTAATTCTTCTATTTCTTTAGTTAGGTTTTGATTTTCCTCCTTTATTTCTTCCAGTTTATCAACTCTTTGTGTAACTAGTGCGAGTTGGCTAAACCTAACCTCCCATGCTTCATTAATTTTTGTTAGTTTCTCCTCTAGACTTACTAGTTGGGGGAGGTTGTCATTTCCTTCAATAAATCCATAGAAGTAATTATCTCCTCTTTCCATTGAGCTGCTCTTATCTATATTCCTACTCTTAATACTTTTGCTCACCTGTTCGACCTTTGCTGTGTCGTCTGCACACCTTTTGTTTATACCCCTTCTGACTTTCAAGGCCAGTTCCTCAACTTCCTCATTTTCTTCCATTTTTCTCAATAATGCCTCCCCTTCTTTTTCTTCACCTGCCCACTACACCATGAGCTTTCCCCTTCCCTACCAATACAACACAGGTACTCCCTCATCACTGAAATCCATGAAAATTGCATTTTTTTTCTGGAGTTCCAATCTTCGCCATCAATCCAACGCGTGTATTTACCTAGTTGTATTTTACGGGAATGGGAGCTATGCTCGTGGTGTCCCGTCTTCATATCTCATTTTATCTAGACTGTTTTTAAATTCGTGTGTCGTTTTTGTACACACCACATTTTCATCTAACTTGCTCCAAACGTCTATTACCCTGTGGGGAAAGCTGTTCTTTTTCAGGTCTCCTCTACAACTGTCTTTCTTGATTTTCTTTCCATGTCTTCTTGTATCTCTACTATCCCATTTTATTAGATCCTCTCTATCAATAGTTTCTATGCCTTTCATGATTCTATAAATAGTTATCAAGTCTCCTCTCTGTCTTCTTTGCTCTAATGTCTGTAGCTCAAGTTTTGCTAGTCTCTCTTCATACGATAGTTCTGAAAGTGTTGGTGCCAGTTTCGTAATTGCTCTTTGTATTCTTTCAAGTTTTGTTATACATTTTTTTTTTGTACTTGGTGACCACATCGTTGCTGCATACTCCAATCTTGGTCTTATCAAAGTGATTAGTATTTTCTTCACCATTTCTTTGTCCAGGTATGTAAATGCCACTTTGGTTGTTCTTATTAAATTATAAGTTTCTCCAAAAATTTTGTTGATATGTTTCTCAGGGGACATATTTATAATAATGACTCCCAGGTCCTTCTCGTTTACTACTTTTTTAATTTCATCCTCTCCCAATTTATATGATCCCACTATTCTTTTTTTGCTTCTTCGAAATTCCATTATACTACACTTCTTAACCACTTCCATACGGTGATGCCTACGTAGGCGGCATGAGGAGCAAGTGGGTACTCGATGATGCCGATGTCGCCATCTTGATTATATTTATTGTAGTCGTCCCTACGTAACTTTCATTCTCTATAAACTGGCTTCATCATATTTTCTATGGTTATCAAAATACACGGGTGAAAGAGAACGAACGATTGAGCACTTACTTTATTTTTTTAATGCAATTATTATGACGCAACATTGCACGTCGGGCAACTAATGCTGCCAGACATGCGATGTGCCCTGGAGTGAAGAGGTTAATATTGAATTCCATTTCTCACTTTCTATTCCATTCCCATACTTTATTGAGATCATTCTGCAGCAGCTCACAATCTTCTACGGTGTTCACTTTTTTTAAACAATTTTGCATCGTCCGCAAAGAAGCTCATATAACTTTCGATTCTGTTATCCATATCATTAATATATACAGTCGTACCTCGGTACTCGACCATAATCCGTTCTGAGGTGGTGGTCGAGCACCGATTTGTTCGAACACCGAAACCAATTTTCCCCTTATCACTGTCTTTCTTTGGACCCATTATTAAGGGCTAGAGCAACACGAAAAAGTTTAAATCTGGGAAGAAATACTCGAACAAACTGCGTACGTCTTACTCCGCTGGCGGTCTGAGTCGAACTGACGCTTACCCGCTGTTCGAGCTAGTCGAGTACCGAAAATCTGTTCGAGGTCCGATGCATTTTCTACTCGAATTTTTTGGTTGAGCACCGATTTGGTCGAGTATAGAGGCGGTCGAGTACCGAGGTACGACTGTATATAGCAAACATTGTTGGGGCCAGAACTGTTCCTTGTGGAACTCCACTAATCACTTCATCCCAATTAGAGTGTTTGTCTCTTATCATCACTCATTTTTCTTTCATGCAAGAAGTCTTCCATCCACCTCAGTAGTTTGCCCTGTATTCCTCCTGCAGTTTCTAATTTCTTTAGCAATTTCTTATGTGGCACCTTGTCAAAAAAAATTTCAGGTCTAGAAATGCACAATCAGCCCATCCATCTTTTTCTTGTATTACATCTATTAGCCTTGAATAGAAACACATTAAGTTTGTGATGCATGATCGTCCTTGTCTAAATCCAAATTGCCTTGGATTTAGTACGTTGTTTTTTTTCCAAATGCCTTACGCATCTAATTTTGATAATTCTTTCACAAATTTTAGCTATTGTACTTGTAAGAGAGACCAGTCTATAGTTAGTAGGGTTTTCCATGTTTCCTCCTTTATATATTGGTACTATATTTGCTCTTTTCCAATCTTCTCAAACTTTTCCTTCTTTCAATGAACTGCTTATTAGACTATGTATTTTGTCTGTTAGTTCATTCCTGCATTCTCTCAAAATTCAATTTGCCATTTCATCTGATCCATACGATTTTCTGACATCGAGACTACTCAAGGGATTCATTACTTCATTCCTTGTTACTTCTATCTCTTTCATAGGGGGGACTTTCTCCCAATCGATATCTCTAAGTTGTATGTTCTCCCTTGTAAACACTGTTTTAAAATGCTTGTTCATGATTTCTGCCATTTCTATTTCCTCTGTGTATTCAGCTCCTTGTTGTAGTTTCTCTAATTCTTATTTGTTTTTCTTTTTGTTGTTTACAAATCTGGAAAATAGTTTTGGTTTATCTTTACATTTTCCTATGACATCTTTTTTGTATTTTCTCTTTGCTTCTCTGCACACTTGTACATATTGATTTCTATAACTAGTATATATTTTCCATTTTTCAGGTCTTTTGTATTTTTCTATTTTATCCAAGCTTTATCCCTTTTGTCTTTTAACTCCCCACATCTTTTGTTGTACCAACACTTTACATACCCTTTTTTCTTGTTTTTGTCATGGAACATAGTTTTCCACTCCTTTATAAATTGTTGTCAAAATATTCCATTTCTCTTCTACTGTTGTTTCCTCCTTGTGTATCCTTTCCCAGTCTACTTTTTGAAAGAATTCTCTTATTTGATTAAAATTTGTTTTTTCATACATCAATCTTCCCTTTGTATATTGTTCATTTTTTTCCATGTATTTTTCCTCATTTAGTTCCAGTTCAACTAATATGTGGTCACTTTTACTTATTGGTGTCTTATATTTAATCTTTTCCACTATTTCAGGTTCTGATGTGATTATTAGGTCCAGTCTCGATGGTTCTTCCTCATTTCTATACCTAGTATTCTCTTGTATCCATTGCATCATTGTATATTCTATAATCATATCAAGTATAACATTTCCCCATAGGTCGTCTCCACCCTTCACTGTCAACTCTTCCCAGCAGATTTCTTTACAATTAAAGTCACCCATTATCTTATTTAGTGTTATCCTTGTGTCTTCTAACATATTTTTGTGTTCTTTCTCTTCCCACGAAGCCATTTTAGGAGGCACATAATTTACTACAAACTTCCTGCTCTTCCCATCCCTGTCTTCCACTTCCATCATAATCATCTCTACTTTATTCTTTCCGTATGTGACATTCCTCACATTTATATCCCTCTTAGTCAGGAACATAACTCCAGGCCTTGTTTTACCTGTTTCTAATTCAATAATTATATGCACCATGTCCTACACTGTTGGGTGGTAATGGACCTTTCAATTTTGTCTCTACAATTCCCATTCTGTTCGGTTCTTTTTCCTTCAGGTAATCATTCAGTTTGTTCAAGCCCGTTATTAAGCCATCTATATTTGTGTAAGACACTTTTAGTTTTCTGCTACTTTCATCGTGTTTTCTGTTTCCCTTCCGTTTTTCTCTGCTATGAACCATTTCCTCACGTTCATATCTACTACCCTCCAATGGAATTTCTCTTTGACTCTGTTCTTTTCTTGTTTTTTTCCTTAGCTTCTATTCTTTTCATTTTCTCATCCTCTCTTTCCTCTTTATTTTTCTTTTTATCCATACCTGTTTATACTGATCACTTTTTGCTAGTTTCCCTGTTTTTTTTTCTAAGTCTCTGCTGTCATTTGTGACCTGAATTTAACCTTAATTGGTCTGGTCTTATCTGTATTGTATTTCCCTATTCTATATATTTCTTCAATTTCTTTCCCTGTTTCTTGTTCATCCTCTTGAACTACTAATATCCTGTTTACCTTTTCCTTCTCCTCTTTTACTCTTGTGGTCCTATTTGGATTATGCTTCTCTTCCATTCCTTATATATAAATATACATTTCTTTTTGTCCACTAAATCTCTTACTATATTCGCCTTCTCTCTCATCACTTTACTGTGTCCTTAGTTTGTTCTTTCATCTGTGTCATTATATCTCTAAATTCAATTTTGTTGTTCTCTTGAACTTTTCTCCAACCCTGTACCTCTTTTGCTGTGGACTCTTTATTCTCTTCATTATTCTTTTTTAATTCCACATTCTCAACTTTTACTTCTTTTAACTGTTTTTTTTATTCTATTTATTTAGGTTTTGGTTCTTCTTTAGTTCTTCCAATTTATCAAGTCTTTGAATAATCTGTGTATGTTGGCTGAACCTAACCTCCCAGTGTTTGTTCATTTTCTCTATTTTTTCCTCAAGACTTGTTAATCGGGGGAAGTTGGCATCCTCTCCCTCATTAAATCCATGAAAATTATTATCTCCACTTTCTATTGTGTTGTTCTTATCTATATTTCTAATTTTAGTGCCTTTACTGATATTTTCGACTTGACCTGTGTCGTCTGCAGCCCTTTTGTTGACATTCCTTCTGACGTCTGGGGGAGCCCGTTTGTCTCCTTCCTCATTTCCTTCCATTTTCCTCAGTAATCCCTCCTTTTCTCCTTTTTCCTCACCTTCCCACTACACCACAGGCTTTCCCCTTCTCTACTAATACAACAAAGGTACTCCATCGTCGTTGAGATCCACGAAATTTTCAGTTTTCCTGGAGTTCCAAACTTCGCTGTCACTTTGACTGTTGTGTGTGTGTGTGTGTCTGTGTATATCTATATACCAAGGGCCTCTTCTACCATATAAGGGAGGTAGCAAGTCAAGGCTCGCACCCACTCCCACCCAATCCTCTCCCATTATTTTCCATTCATATTAGCTCCTCATGGATGGTCATTCCTGTCCGGTTATCCTATTCCAGCCAATGAAATTTGAGGTAGAAATTATGATATATATAATTATAATTTTTGTCTCAAATTTCATTGACTACAACAGTGCAGTGGCTAGTTCTGTTCACCTCCAAAATCACAATGAATTTTTCAGGAAGTACTGCACGGCCTTTGACCTTAGCAATGTGGCAGGGTATTTGTAATTATAAATCTTTAAAATGCATAGGTTGTGCTTTATAATATGGTAATGCTCTATTGTTTCACAGGGGATGTCATCTTATGTGATCTACGTACTGGCTCTTGTACACATCGTCTCCATGGGCATCAAGACGCTGCTTCAGTGATACAATGGGCTCCAAGAAATCAACACATTCTTGCCACAGGAGGGCGAGACCAAACAATACGATTTTGGGATGTTCGATCCAGCAGAGGATGTTTACAGCTACTTGACATGGACAATGCCAGTCCTGAGGTAGTGCACATGAGGAAGAGGAGAAAAATTCTAACAGTTGCTCACAGGAGTCGAGTGACTTCTCTCTGTTTCACGCGTGATGGACTTTGGCTTCTTTCTTTTGGTTATGATGGAGAATTAAAGTTGTGGAATTCCTCAACTGGAGAAAATGCAATGATTGAGTTTAGTGAAATTTATACAGAGTTGAAAAATAATGTGAAAATGGCTGTCTCATACCAGACAACTCCAGACCTTGTGTATCTTCCGAGTAAATCAAGAATTCTGGTGTATGAGCTCTTCTCGGGAAAATTAGTGAATGTGTTAAATGGACATTTAATGACTGTAAATGGTGTTGTATACAATCCAAGGAATTATGACCTGTACAGTTATGGAACGGATAGAAACTGTCTTGTTTGGAAACCAAGGTTGTTTGTAGAGACTCAAAATATAGAAGAAGATGAAATTGAAGATATTGTGCCCACGAAAAAAGCTAAAGGACCAACTTGTGATGACTGGAGTAGTGATGAAGACTGATGTGAATGTTATATGAACACTTACACACACAGCTCTGCGCTCTCTGCTGGGAGGGAAATAGCTGTTGATCATGAGTCCAACACATGATCCAAGACCATGGTGAATCAGACACACACACACACACATCGTCGGATTGACGGTGAAGATTGGATCTCCAGAAAAAAATGCAACTTTCATGGATTTCAGCAATGAGGGAGTACCTGTGTTGCATTAGTAGGGAAGGGGGAAATCTCGTGGTGTAGTGGGCAGGTAAAAAAAGGTGAAGGGGAGGCATTATTGAAGAAAATGGAAGGAAATGAGGAAGGGGATGAACATGCCTCAAATGCTAGGAGTGTAAACAACAAACGATGTGCAGACGACACAGCTGATGTTGAACAAGTAAGGGAATTAAAAGTAGGAATATAGATAAGAGCAGCTCAATGGAAAGTACAGATAAGAATTTCTATGGATTTATTGAGGAGGAAGATGACAACCTTCCCCAATTAGCAAGTGTAGAAGAAAAACTACAAAAATGATCAAATTATGGGAGGTTAGGTTTAGCCAACTTGCAACAATTTCATAAAGACTTGATAAATTGGAAAAACTAAAGAAGGAGAATCAAAACCTAATCAAAGAAGTAGATGAATTAAAAAGACAGTTCAGAGAAGTAGAGGAGAATGAGGAATTAAGGAGGAATAATAAAAAAAATAAAGAGCCCATAGTAGAAGAGGTAAGTGATTGGAAAAAAGTCCAGGATAGCAAAATTGAATTTAGAGATATAGTGAAACAAAAATTGAAGGAACACACTCAAGACACAGTTACTAAAGTGATGAGAGAGAAGTAGAATATAGTAAGAGACTTAACAGATAAAAAGAAATGTATGATTATATAAGGAATGGAAGAGAAACATTATCCAAATAGGACTGCAAGAGTAAGGGATGAGAAAGAAAAAGCAAACAAGGTATTTGAATATATAAAGAAGGTGAACAAGAAATAGAGAAAGAAATTAAAGAAATTTATATGCTAGGGAAATACAATATAGACAAGACCAGACCAATTAAGGTTAAATTCAGGTCACAAACGACAGCAGAGAATGTCTTATTAAAAATGATCAGTATAAATAAGTATGGATAAAAAGAGATGAATGAAAAGGAAAGATAAGAGGAAAAAACAAAAATAATTGAAGCTAAGAAAAAAACAAGAACAGAACAGAGTCAAAGAGAAACTCTATTGGAGAGTAGTGGATATGAAAATGGGGAAATGGTTCATAGTAGAGAAAAACAGAAGGGAAATGGAAAACACGATGGAGGTACCAGAAAATTAAAAGTGTCTTTCACAAATATAGATGGATTAATAACAGGCTTGAATGAACTGAATGATTACCTGAAGGAAAAGGAACCAGACATAATGGGAATTGTGTAGAAAAAATTGAAAGGTCCATTACCACCCAACAGTGTAGGACATGGTGCATATAATTATTGGATTAGAAACAGAAGTAAAACAAGGTGGTGGAGTTATGTTCCTGATGAAGAAGGATATAAATGTGAGGAATGTTACATATGGAAAGAATAGAGTGGAGATGATTATGATGGAAATAGAGGACAGGGACAAGAAGAGCAGGAAGTTTGTGGTAAATTATGTGCCTCCTAAAATGGCTTTGTGGGAAGAGAGAGAACACAAAAATATGTTAGAAGACACAAGGATAGCACTAAATAAGATAATGGAAGATGGAGGAAGAATAGTTATAATGGGTGACTTTAATCGTAAAGAAATCTGCTGGGAAGAGATGACAGTGAAGGGTGGAGACAACCTACTGGGAAATGTACTACTTGATATGATTATAGAACATACAATGACACAATGGATACAAGAGAATACTAGGTATAAAAATGAGGAAGAACCATTGAGACTGGACCTAATAATCACATCAGAACCTTAAATAGTGGACAAGATTGAATATAAGACACCAATAAGTAAAAGTGACCACATATTAGTTGAACTGGAACTAAACGAAGAAAAATATATGGGAAAAAATGAATAATATAGAATGAGAAGATTGATGTATGGAAAAATAAATTTTGATAAGATGAGAGAGTATTTTCAAAAAGTAGACTGGGAAAGGATACACAAGGAGGAAACAACAGCAGAAGAGAAATGGAATGTTTTGACAAAAATTGATAAGGAAGGAGTGGAAAAGTATGTTCTAAGATAAAAAAAAAAAAAGTAAAATGTTGGTACAACAAAAGATGTAGTGAGTTAAAAGACAAGAGATAAAGCTTGGATAAAATGGAGGAAAGACAAAAGTCCCGAAAAATGGAAAATATATACTGGTTATAGAAACCAATATGTACAAGTGCACAGAGAAGAAAAGAGAAAATACGAAAAGGATGTCATAGAAAAATGTAAA
This sequence comes from Oratosquilla oratoria, assembly GCF_046742065.1. NCBI lineage: Eukaryota > Metazoa > Arthropoda > Malacostraca > Stomatopoda > Squillidae > Oratosquilla > Oratosquilla oratoria. The sequence continues at coordinate 32,794,620 of NC_134790.1, forward strand.
GATCAACCAAAACTATTTTATAGATTTGTAAACAACAAACTGAAAAACAAACAAGAATTAGTGAAACTATGACAAGGAGGAGTTGAATACACAGAGGAAATAGAAATGACAGAAATTTTGTACAAGCATTTTAGATCAGTGTTTATGAGAGAAAACTTACAACTTAGAGATGTCGAGTGGGAAGAGAAAGTCCCCCTATGAAAGAGATAGAAGTAACAAGGAATGAAATAATGAATCACTTGAGTAATCTTGATGTCAGAAAATCGCATGGTCCAGATGAAATGGCAAACTGGATTTTGAGAGAATGCAGGAATGAACTAACAGACAAAATACATAGTCTGATGAGCAGTTCATTGAAAGAAGGAAAAGTTCCAAAGATTAGAAAAGAGCAAATATAGTGCCAATATTTAAAAGGGGAAACAAGGAAGACCCTACTTATTATAGACCGGTCTCTCTTACAAGTGCGGTAGCTAAAATTTGTGAAAGAATGATCAAAATTAGATGGGTAAAGCATTTGGAAAAAAACAACGTACTAAATCCAAGGCAATTTGGATTTAGACAAGGAAGATCATGTGTCACAAACTTGATGTGTTTCTATTCAAGACTAATAGATATAATACAAGAGATGGATGGACTGATTGTGCATTTCTAGACCTGAAAAAAGCTTTTGATAAAGTGCCACATAAGAAGTTACTAAAGAAATTAGAAACTGCAGGAGGAATACAGGGCAAACTACTTAAGTGGATGAAAGACTTCTTGCATGAAAGAAAAATGAGAGTGGTGATAAGAGACAAACACTCTAATTGGGATGAAGTGATTAATGGAGTTCCACAAGGAACAGTTTTTTGGCCCCAATAATGTTTGCTATATATATTAATGATATGGATGAAGGAATTGAAAGTTATATGAGCTTCTTTGCGGACGATGCACAAATGTTGAAAAAAGTGAACACTGTAGAAGATTGTGAATTACTGCAGAGTGATCTCAATAAAGTATGGGAATAGAGTAGGAAGTGGGAGATGGAATTTAATATTAAGAAGTGTAGTATAATGGAATTTGGAAGAAGCAAAAAAGAATAGTTGGATCATATAAACTGGGAGGGGAAGAAATAAAAAATGTGGGAAAGGAGAAGGACCTGGGAGTCATTATTATGAATAATATGTTCCCTGAGAAACATATAAAAAAGAAAACTTGGAGAAACTTATAATTTAATGAGAACAAAGTGTCATTTACATATGTGGACGAAGAAATGGTGAAGAAAATACTAGCCACTTTGATAAGACCAAAATTGGAGTATGCAGCGACGATCTGGTCACCAAGTACAAAAAAAAATGTATAACAAAACTTGAAAAAATACAAAGAGCAATTACGAAATTAGCACCAACGCTCTCAGAACTATCATATGAGGTGAGGCTGGCAAAACTTGAGCTGCAGACATTAGAGCAAAGAAGAGAGAAAAGAGACTTGATAACTATAGAATCATGAGAGGCATGGAAATTATTGATAGGATATAATAAAATGGGATTTTAGAAATACAAGAGGACACGGAAAGAAAATAAAAAAAGAAAATTATAGAAGAGACCTGAAAAAGAACAGCTTTCCCCACAGGATAATAGATGTTTGGAACAAGTTAGATGAGAATGTGTGGGCAAAAATGATACACGAATTTAAAAACAGTAGATAAAACGAGATATGGAGATGGGACACCACGAGCATAGCTCCCCTTCCCGTAAAATACAACTAGGTAAATACACAGAGCTGAAATAATTTCAGAATCACTGTGCTGTGGGTTGTTACTTCAACTCTTGTGGGCGAGGAGTTGGGTGTGTGCGTGGGCGTAAGGTCATAATATTACCCATAGATCAGTTATATGAGGGCTGAGCTCTCATCCAAGAGGTTAATAACTGTTGATCATGAGTCCAACACATGATCCAAGACTATGGTGAATCTCACACACACACATTTATCACCATTCATTCTTGTAACACTTACCATATTTCAAGAAATTCATCTTAAGAGCACTCTCTTCATCACTGCAAACCATATATTACTAGTCTGCTCCATGCAGTACAACTGGTGCAATCACTCCTTTATAAACCATTCTCTGCACACTCATTCCCAAACACCCATTTCTCAAAACACTTTTCAATGTGCCCAAACACTTGCTTCCTTTATAATTTGCTTTCAGATCCACTCCTCCATTCACTGCCGTATATGACCCCAAATACTTAAAACCCTCCATTAACTCAAGCCTCTCACCCCTTACATTCATATTCAACCTATCACCATTACGAATCTTTGGCTTACAGTAGTTCCTCCCATACTTGAAGTAATTGGACCACAGGTTGTTCAGGTTTGGGGAGTTCTCAGATCTGCACCCCCCCCCCCCACACACACACACAGTCTCCAGTCTACCACTTCATTGCTAAATTTTCAGTTTTAAAAGAAAAATGGTATATAGTACACAAATCATATAATAATGTTGGGGTTTGGATAATGGCAGTTTGGATATGGGAGAGTTTACAGTATATGCTGAAGACCGAGCCTGGAATATATGGGTGGTGGTGGTATGGAACAAGGCCACTATGGCCTGGAATCAACCAATCAATTGTTTCCTCGAGTTTCACAAAGTGGAAAACCAGTAGCCCCACAGTGGCTGGCAGTGGTCCTCAGACCTTCTCACATATCTTTGGACCGTTTTCAGTCTTGTATTAGTGTGGGACAATTTCTAAGTCACCAGCTAAAAGTGGTAGGGAAAGGGGAGCAGTAGCCTGTTGTCAGCTCCCCATGTGTGAAAAAGAAAGAAATACAGTCATTGGTCCATGCCAAGTCTACAAGGACCAGTGTTCAAAGAAAGACTGGAATAACTAAAACTAACAATGCTTTAAGAAAGAAGATAGGAAAATTAGGGTCATCTTAAATACTCTATGGGTGATCATCTTGCAGTTGCTATTGAACTGGATGGCTGCTGACATAGTAATGATCTAGGTTGCTAATTAGAGATTATGATTTTTTTTTTCTCATTTTTATTCGATAGAAATATCCTGGGATAGGTGGGTGTATGGTCTGATTGGGTCACCCCCCTTATGAGTGGGAAAGGGCCTTTTGGTATATAAATATATGAAGGAAATGTACCAATATTCATTTGTCTTGCCAGGATATGCAGATTTTGAAGTCTCCCACTTCTTCTTCAGTAGGGGTTGCAGTGGTGGATGGTGTGGACAGATGTACATAAGCCCATCCCAGGAAGGGTTAAGTACATTTTTCATACATTATGGGAACCGTGCCTCAAGGGCACTCTTGGGCATTTTTTTTGAGTATTTAATGTTGGCCTTATTTTTTCAATAAATGTGGCTTCGGCAGTTTGTAATCTTCAGTAATCACTTGTAGTGTGGGTGATGGTAAGAGTCTTCCTCAGGACTTCTGTTGATGGACTGATTATGGTTATGCCACTAACAAAAAAAAAAAAAAAAAATCTCTTCTAGTGACTTCTTACCCAAACAGGTGGTTGTGGCTGTAGGTCTCCTGCAAGAGACCTGGGGTAGTCAATTGATTGGTAGCCTTCTCTTTACATGTTCATTGTAGATCATGTCGTTGCCGATGGTTCCTTTGTTGTCTCCACTGACTGAGGTTACTTCAAAGAATCTCTCCATGGTATACTATATGCATACATACATGTACTAATGTCTTTTTCTCCCTTACAAGGGAAGTAGTCAAATTCAAAGGCATAAATCCGCTCCCACCCATTTCATCCCCATGTACTCCACTCCCATTCACCACCCCCTTTCCCTTTTTTCTTGGCTCCTCCTCGATGATGGTCATTCCTGCATGTTGCCCACTGCCTTGGGTCTGAAGCAATGTAGTAAGACACAGCATATCCACAGCAAGGCCACTTCATTTAATTGGCAACCCCCCCTTCTCTGTCCCTTCATGCAGAAAAGGAAAAGACAGGGAGAAATCCCTTCAGGTTGTGTCAAAATATTCACACACACTCCCCCCCCCCACTCCCATGTACCACAGCATAATCCATACACAACCATTATCCACTCACCCCATCTTCCCCTTTCCTTCCTCAACAGACATTTCCCTCTTTCCCAATGCCCCTTTTACCCCATCCATCCATCTCATCCTTGGTCACCCCTTCATGTTCACTCTCTCCACCTCTGCCTTTCACACCTCTTTTACTAAACTTTCTTTACTCATTCTTTCCATGTGTCCAAACCATCCCAATACTCTTTCATCAACCTTATCTCCCAACTTCCTTTCCACATTTGCTCTTCTCCTCACTTTGTTTCTCACTCTATCCAGCCTAGTAACCCATACCATACTTCTCAGGCATTTCATCTCACATTTAAACTCTTCTCTTATGTCCCATGTTTCTGTCCCATACAATGTTATCGGCACAATCACTCCATACAATCCCCTCTTAGCATCCATTCCCTAATGTCTATTTCTCATTACACTTTTTAATCCCCCCCCCCAGGCATTTACTTGCTTCTCTCAATCTACATTCTACCTCCACCACTCCTCCCTTTCCTGCCACATTCGCACCCAAGTATCTAAAGCTATCCACTTCCTCCAGTCTCTCCTTTAATACTCACTTCCAATTTGCTGCCATATTCTCCCCTTGTACATCTCATCACCTTACTTTTACCCACATTTATCTTCAACTTACTTCTTTCACACACCTTCCCAAACTCTGTCACTAACTTCCTTAATCCCTCCTCTGATCCTGCCACAAGTGCAGTGTCGTCAGCAAACAACAACTAGCTTATCTCCCATTTTTCTCTCCATTTTCTTTAACCATCTCCAATTCCTGGTGCATTACCCTTGCGTTTACCTCTTGCACCAACCCATCCGTGTACCATATACCATAATTAAGTCATTTGAGAAAACATCGTGAAGAGTTGTCCGATGTGATCAAACTTGTGGTGGGTATCTTGCAGAGTGCTGCAGTGAGAGCTCTTTTGGCAAAGGTAACAACAAAATTTTTCTTGTTGCTGTTACTAAATTTAGCTCTGGCATTCATAATTTACATTATTGATGGCCTTTGCAAAAACACAGGATTACAGTTGGTTGTCACTGGTGTCAAGTAGAATATTAGGAAAAGGTATTTTCCTTCTATCCTAGTTTCAGTGGTAAAAAACATAACAGAATTTTCTGTACATTTCTCGACTAAATTATTAAGATATAAAAAAGCATCGTAGGAGAGAAAACAGTCATCAACATATTTGCATATACCAAAGGTGGGTCACCACTGATAAGTATCTGCACTAGATGGTCCTGCGAGATGGACATCAGTCATCCCCATGCCACCCATCTTCAAAGCCCATCAACATCTTCATCTCCATTTGGAGGTATAACCCCAAGAGGCTGACACCTGGTCTTCAGACTAGGCCCTGGATTTTGAACAACTTTGCATCTCTTCCATTTTTTTCATACAAATGGTGAATATTTTCCTACTCATCTTTATGTTACTGCCTTACAGTACTGTCATAAAAGGTAGAATGCATTAACCATAAATGCAATTTTTTTAATGCAATTTTGATATCTATGGAATCGGCAGAAAGAGAAACCTTATTCTTAAGGTGGGTTAATTCTGTCTTACCATTATATTAAGTTCTTAACAGTCAGACAGTATTAACTCCTCATGTGTCTACATTATTAGAAGATATAATGCATTAACTATTTGCTTAACATTTTATGGGAATCTAACACCATAAAGCAACAGCTCTAAAGTCAATCCCTAGGTTTACAAAACTACAAGATACTTATATAAGTAGCAAAAAAAAAAAAAAAAAAAAAAGCAACTAGTATTCAAATCTTTACCATTGATTTATGCGAAACAAGGATTTTGGGGTTAATGCATTTTGAGTTTGTATGGCATAGTAAAGCAGTGACTAAAATAGTTCCATACTAATACAAAGTAGACATTGGTCCAAAATGTCCTCCCAGAAAGATCCATGGGAGGTTCCAAGCACCATTGCCAGATGCTATGGAGTTATGGGTTTTCAGTCATTGGAACTTGAAGCAACAATTAGGTATTCATGTCTTTTGAAGTGCTCTGCAAATCCTCTTATGCAAGAGTTAGTTACATAAAGATTATAGACAAAGAAAATTATGTGAATATATTAGATGAATTGCCTCAATTTTTATTGAGGGTCTGCAATTCCACTTCACCTGGCAGTGGTCCCTGGAAAGAAACATTGGACTTGTATGTGTTGTATTTATGTGGGATGCTTCTGTGTCAGTGGCTTGTGTAGGAACATACCAAAAATGAAGGAGACTGTAAGAGACCATAAGGCCTATACTAGGCAGTTCCATGTCCATTACTACCTGTCATCCCCATCCATAATGTCTAACCTTTTCTTAAAGCAACTGATAGTTTCAGCACTCACTACATGGTTAAAAGGGGATAAATCACCAATTGTCAACTCTTATGTGAAGAGGTGAAGGAATCCTAGTTGTTGATAGAGTAATTTTGGGTCTAGTCCAGAGACTGAGTGTTGGCCCCTCAGGGGTGCATCTCTTGATGGATGTGAAAGCATTGATGGGTTTTGAAGACAAGGGGCATGGAGTTATTATTTTTAATATTCGTATATCAGGGCCACCACTTGCAGGTACCTGTCCCTGGTCTCTGTAATGAAATGAAATACAGGAGACAAATCAATTTATACCAACACATGCATGCCCATAAGTTCATGGAAGCAAGTTGATACTGTACACATGTACACATTTCAGAAAGGGTGAAATTCACACAATATAGTTCAAAACAAACTACTCTGAATTTAAACTGAGAGAAGAAAGGTTGGTGTGTTAAGAGAGAAAATCTTGTAAGAAATAATTCTGAGAAATATATGAAGGTAAACACAATTTTGTTTTTACATTAAATTAATTCGTCCTTCAAGGAAGGAAATTTTTATGCTTTACAGATATGTGAATAGTACTTGTTCATATGGAAAAGGGAGGCTGAAACCTGTCTTTACTGCACGAGTAGTTTTCACTACCAAAGTCTCTTATTTTCTGCAATTAGTCTGAATCTGAAAGGAATTGACTGACAACAGATTGCCAAGGAAATTGCAAAAGTCTGCAATTATTTTTGCACTCATTCTTGAGCTGTGAATGTGCTTGTACTCATTGCATTAGCATCCAAGTACTCACTAAGCTGAGTGTGATGTATGTCCCACAATGTTTTTTTTTATTTATTTATTTATTTTTTTAGTTTCTCAAGTTCCAGGTCAGCTGCTACCGAAGGAGGTTGGGTGTGTGCATCTTTTCAAAGAAAATAAGTACTGTGAATGCTGTAATAGTTTATCTTGGTTATTACTATGAATACATTTGAAAAACTTTCAGCGTGGGATGTAGCTGAAGTATACTTTCTTTTATATACGAATTTCAGATTTATAATCTATTCTTTTGAAAAAATAAAGTTAATATATTTCAACGAGTTTTGATGAAAACTGTTGTTGCCTAGTTCGAGATAGTGCAGCTGGAATGACTAATACTTTCCGAGGGTGTACAGTACAAAGAACAATGAAAAAGATGAAAGTTGGTAAGACCTACGTTAGATGGTTATTATGTGTCATGTCAAATGAAAGGATAAGTTATGGTGGAATGGCTGTAAGATTGATTAATGCGTGTCTATGACCTGGAGGGTTACCAGAGAGAATGTCCTTGGAGGAACTCGCCCGCAGTTGAGGACGTCTTTACAAAATCGTCCTCAGGCTCACGAAAATGCCCTCGGTTGTGAACGTCCTCAGACGAAATCGCCCTCAGGTTCACGAAATCTCCCTCAGTCGAGGGCGTCCTTGGACGAAACTGTCCTCAGTCGAGAACGTCCTCGGACAAAATCACCCTCGGTTGAGAACGTCTGCAGGTTCACGAAAACGTCCACAGGTGAAAAAATCCTGTCGGATTCCATTTGGCTTTCTTTTCCAACATTTGCACTATGCAACTCAATGGTAGCCACATTTTGCATAAAGAAGTACCGAACATTCGACATGTGCATGTGCAACATTTTCTCAAATTTTGCAGGAAAAACACGTTTTTCTAAGACCAAAGAGCAGGTATGAAATGTTTATTCATAAAATCGGAAATTGATTCGCACGTAACTAATAATCCTAATGATTCTTTATTCACATTGAAAATGATTAAGATAGTGATTCTTTATTTACGACAGCAATATTTTCCTAAAAATTGATCATATTAATTATTTACAGTTACATTTGAAAACTTTTCATCATTTCTATCAATCCCTACATACTGCAGAATCCCTGTCCGATAAGGGGAATCGGATTTCGATATTTTCATAACAAATCGCTGCCTAAATGGTAGTATACAATTCTAAACAGTTCTTCAAATGTGTGTATGGTTTGCGCGCTTTGACGTCGCTTATTCTCTGTCTATATTGCAATTTTTTGTTTCACGCCAGGCATCGCCATCTTGTTTTCCTCAAGGTGGCAGCACTTTAGGCATTTCTCGCAAGCACGCTACTTACTTTTGCTACTTCGTTAGAGTAGAAACGACTTAGGTTGCGATCTTTTGTTTTTCAAGTCTCCAAATGTCAAATTACTCTAGCGACACAAAACGAAAAGCTGAACGAGGCGGTATGAATTCTACCGTGACCTCAACTCTTCACTTCTCGTGCCGTCCACCTGCGGTCTACCTCACCTCGCCTCTCGAGTGTCCTGTCCACATAAAAGGAAGGAGGCTCGGCTAAGTTCGGTTAGTTTAGTTTAGTTTAGTTTAGGTTAGTTTAAGTGTGTTTAGGTTAGGTTATGTGGTTGACTGTATGCTATAGTGTTAGATAGCCCTGGTAGACTGCATACTATAGTATAAACGAAGTAGATCGCATTATATAGTGTTTGATACCGCGGTAGATCTCGTACACCTCAATGTGATTAATAAAATATTTAGAAATAAGTGGTATATGGGAAAAGAGGTTTCCACTTTGTTTATGCTATGTGATGAATCCGGTTTAACGTCGTGAACCCTCCCTATCAGGAGGTTAGGACTGTGCCCCTTACAGAGGACTTTGTATCGTGGAATTTAATGAACCATGTCCGTGGTCCAACTCAATTGCTGTACTGTTCGAACTGCCGTCACCTCGACCTCCGCCGCAAGTAGCGACGCTCAAACCCACTCGGTCAAGGAGTGTCTATAAAAAAAATAATGGTGAACAACAAGAATGGTACTACATAAACCTGTAAAGAGCACATATGATCCTAAACAATAAACGTAACAAACAAATAGTAACCAAGGAACATTGATTAGAAGTGCATTGACAATGAACTATGGTAATGTACAATGTACTACGAGTATTACAAAGTACGGTATTACAGAGGGTCTTGCCCAGTGCTGCCATTATATGGAAATTCGTCTGCTAAACGGATTGATACGTCACTTTATGGAAGTCACGTGACCAGCGGAAGAATATCCGTAAAGAGTCGTTTGTTTATTTTATGAATGAAACTAACAAATGAAGAGCAATATAAAAATTGTCATTTTAAACCGTGTCCTTGTTTTACTAGCGGATTTAACGTGTTACTTGTCGCTGTCAGACAACAGAGGCTATGTCTGGAATATTTGCACGAGGATACAGTCGGAACAGATCCAGATTTTTTTTTTTGCAGATTCAAGGGATTCCTGCAGCATAAGCATTTTGAGGTGTCACACATTATCCACTAGCACTACATCTTATATTATGCGAGCATTATCCTGTATTACTCAAGATCTATATATAGATATAGATATATAGATCTTGGTATTACTATTACTATATTAATATTATCGTTGTTTCACACGTATGACTATGTAAATAGGTATGGTTAAATCACCCAGTCTTTGAAGATAGAAAACGAGGCGAGAACGCATACACACATCCATTTTTCAGATATGCCATCTAGTAATCGTATTTTTCAATACCCCTAGCGGAATATAATCTATTTCCCACTTTCAACCATTTGTGATCTTATAGATTTAAAAAAAAATATATTCCCTGCACATGAAACATTTGGTGCCAGTACCTTTAAATCGCTCATTTACAAGAGTATCTGCTTATTCTAGGCTTCTATGTCGTTTTCTTAAATATATGCATCGGAAAAGAAAGCGGCGGAAATATTACGTCAGTACCGGCTACGGGAAAGTCTCACCCAAGGTCTAAATATACAGGTCAGACCGTTAGAATTCTTCTGCGCAGCTTCTGACGTCATTTGGCTGAGTCCATTTTCTCTTTGTGATACACTGAAGAAAACTGATATAATTAAACAGCAAATGAGAGAACAAACCGAAGACTCAGTTATTAAAGTGATGAGACAGAAGGAGAATATAGTAAGAGACTTAGCTGACAAAAAGAAATGTATAATTATATTAGGAATGGAAGAGAAACATAACCCAGATAGAACCTCAAGAACCAATGAGGAAAAGGAAAAAGTAAGCAGTTTACTAGAATTAGTTCAGGAAGATGAACCAGAAATTATGAAGGAAATTGAGGAAAAATTCAGGCTCGGAAAGTATAGTACAGATAAGACCAGACCAATTAAGATTAAATTGAGGTCACAAACGACGGCAGAGAATATCTTATCCAAAACAGGGAAACTAGCAACAAGTGAACAATATAAAAAGGTATGGATAAAAAGGGAAATGAATAAAGAGGAAAGAGAGGAAGAAAAGCAGAAAAGACTTGAAGCTAAGAAAAAAAACGAGAACAGAACGGAGTCAGAGAAAGAGAGATTCTATTGGAGAGTAGTGAATATGAAACTATAAGGCAGTTCGACATACAAGAGAAAAACAAAAGGGAAACAGAGAACACAATGGAAGTGACAGAAAACTAAGAGTGTCTTACACAAATATAGATGGATTAATAACAGGATTGAATGAGCTGAATGATTATTTGAAAGAAAAAGAACCGGACATAATGGGAATTGTAGAAACAAAATTAAAAGGCCCACTACCACCCAACAGTGTAGGACATGATGCATATAATTATTGGATTAGAAACAGAGAGAAAAAGCAAGGGGGTGGAGTTATGTTCCTGACTAAGAAGGACATAACCGTGAAGGGTGTCATATATGGAAAGAATACAGTAGAGATGATTATGATAGAAGTGGAAGATAGAGATAAGAAGAGCAGAAAATTTGTGATAAATTATGTGCCTCCAAAAACAGCCTCATGGGAGGAGAGTGAACATAAAAGTATGTTAGAGGACACAAAGATAACATTAAATAAAATAATGGAAGATGGAGGAAGAATAGTTATAATGGGCGACTTTAATTGCAAAGAAATCTGCTGGGAAGAAATGACAGTAAAGGGTGGAGACGGCTCATGGGGAAACGCTCTACTTGGGATGATTACTGACCATACAATGACACAATGGATACAGGAGAACACCAGGTATAGAAATGAAGAAGAACCATCGAGACTAGACTTAATAATTACATCTGAACCTAGAATAGTGGACAAGATTGAATATAAAACACCAATAAGTAAAAGTGACCACATATTGATTGAACTGGAACTTAATGAAGAAAAATATATGAAAAGAAATGAGCAATATAGAAAAGGAAGAATGATGTATGAAAAAACAAACTTTGATAAAATAAGAGAATTCTTTCAACAAGAAAACTGGGAAGAAATATACAAAGAAGAAACAACAGTGGAAGAGAAATGGAATATTTTGACAAAAATTTACAAAAAAGGAGTGGAAAAGTATGTCCCAAGACAAAAACAAGAAAAAGAATATGTAAAATGCTGGTACAACAAAAGTTGTAGGGAGTTAAAAGACAAAAGAGACAAAGCCTGGACCAGATGGAAAAAAGACAGAAGACCTGAAAAATGGAAAATATATACTTGTTATAGAAATGAATATGTACAAACGTGCAGAGAGGAAAAGAGAAAATATGAAAAAGATGTCATAGAAAAGTGTAAAGATCAACCAAAACTATTCTACAGATTTGTAAACAATAAACTGAAAAATAAACAAGACTTGGAGAAATTAAGACAAGAGGGTGTTGAATACACTGAGGAAGTAGAAATGGCGGAAATTAAGAACAATCATTTTAAATCAGTGTTTACAAGGGAGAACATACAACCTGAAGAGATTGAATGGAAAGAGAAAGTCCCCCCTATGGAAGAAATAGAAGTAACAAAGAATGAAATATTGACACATTTGAGTAATCTTGATGTCAGAAAATCGCATGGACCAGATGATATAGCAAACTGGATTCTGAAAGAATGCAGGAATGAACTGGCAGACAAAATACATAGCATACTAAACAGTTCCTTGAAAGAAGGAAAAGTTCCAGAAGATTGGAAAAAAGCAAATATAGTACCTATATATAAAGGAGGAAATAAAGAAGAACCTACAAACTATAGACCAGTCTCTCTAACAAGTACAATAGCAAAAATTTGTGAAAGAATTATCAAAAGTAGATGGGTAAAATATTTAGAAAAAAAACAAAATGTTAAATCCAAGGCAATTTGGATTCAGACAAGGACGATCATGCGTCACCAATTTAATATGTTTCTATTCAAGGCTAATAGATATAATACAAGAAAGAGATGGATGGGCGGACTGTGCATTTCTAGACCTAAAGAAAGCTTTTGACAAAGTACCACATAAGAAGTTGCTTAAGAAATTAGAAACTGAAGGAGGACTACAGGGAAAACTACTAAATTGGATGGAAGACTTTTTGCAAGAAAGAAAAATGAGAGTAGTGATAAGAAACCAGCACTCAAAATGGGATGAAGTAATAAGCGGTGTTCCGCAGGGAACAGTTCTGGCCCCAATAATGTTTGCTATATATATTAATGATATGGATGAAGGAATTGAAAGCTATATGAGCTTCTTTGCAGATGATGCAAAACTACTGAAAAGAGTGAAAACTGAAGAAGATTGTGAATCACTACAGAGAGATCTAAATATAGTACAAGAATGGAGTAGGAAGTGGGAGATGGAGTTCAATACAAAAAAGTGTAGTATAATGGAATTTGGAAAAAGCAAAAACAGAATAACAGGAGCATATAAATTGGGAGAAGAAAGAATAAAAAAAGTAGAAAATGAGAAGGACCTGGGAGTCATTGTTATGAATAATATGTCACCTGAGGAACATATAAATAAGATTTTTGGAGAAACTTATAATTTAATAAGAACAATCAAAGTGGCATTTACATACCTGGATGAAGAAATGGTGAAGAAAATCCTAATCACCCTGATAAGACCAAGATTGGAGTATGCAGCAACGATATGGTCACCAAGTACAAAAAAAATGTATAAAAAACTTGAAAGAATACAAAGAGCAATTACAAAAATGGCACCAACACTCTCAAAACTATCATATGAAGAGAGACTAGAAAAACTTGAACTACAGACACTAGAGCAAAGAAGAGAGAGAGGAGATTTGATAGCTATTTACAGAATCATGAAAGGCATAGAAATTACTGATAGAGAGAATCTGATAAAATGGGATGACAGAAATACAAGAGGACACGGAAAAAAAAAAAGACAGCTATAGAAGAGACTTGAAAAAGAACAGCTTTCCTCACAGAGTAATAAACAGTTGGAACAAGTTAGATGAGAAAGTGGTGTGTGCAAAAACAATACATGAATTTAAAAATAGTTTAGATAAAATGAGATATGAAGACGGGACACCACGAGCATAGCTCCCCTTCCCGTAAAATACAACTAGGTACAACTAGGTAAACACACACACACACACACACACACACACACACACACACACACACACACTTTCGTCGGATGGACGGCGAAGATTGGAGTTCTGAAGAAAAAGTGAAATTTTCGTGGATCTCAACGCAAAGGAAGTACCTTATTGTATGTACAGGGAAGGGGAAAGCTCGTGGTGTAGTGGAAAAGTGAGGAAAAGGGAGAAGGGGAGGGATTACTGAGGGAAATGGAAGGAAATGAGGAAGGGGAGGACTTGGTCCAGGAGGCCAGGCGTCTTGTAAACAAGAGAAGGACCGATGATTTTGGTGAAGGGATTAACAAAAATGTAAAGATTAGAAATATAGATAAGAGCAGCACAATGGAAGGTGAGGATAATAATTTCCAGGGATCTAATGAGGGGGGGCGGATACCAACCTCCCCCGATTAGCAAGACTAGAGGAAAAACTTGAACAAATGACCGAACATTGGGAGAGTAGGTTCGGTAACATAGCAAAGATTGCGCAGAGAGTTGAAAAATTGGAAGAACTAGAGAAGGTGAACAAATACTTAACTAATGAAATAGAAGAATTAAAAAGACAGTTAAAAGAATTAAAGAGGAGAATGAAGAATTAAAGAGGAATAATAAAAACAACAAAGAGGCCATAGCAAAAGAAGCACAGGGTTGGAAAAAAATAAAGAAAACAATAAAGTTGCATTTACTGACATAATTAAACAGCAAATGAAAGAACAAACTGAAGACTCAGTTATTAAAGTGATGAGACAGAAGGAGAATATAGTAAGAGACATAGCAGACAAAAAGAAATGTATAATTATATTAGGAATGGAAGAGAATCATAACCTAAATAGAACCACAAGAATCAATGAGGAAAAAGAAAAAGTAAGCAGTTTACTAGAATTAGTTCAGGAAGATAAACCTGAAATCATGAAACAAATTGAAGCGATGTATAGACTCGGAAAGAATAGTACAGATAAGACCAGACCAATTAAGATTAAATTGAGGTCACAAATGACGGCAGAGAATATCTTAGCAAAAACAGGGAAACTAGCAGAAAGTGAACAATATAAAAAGGTATGGATAAAAAGAGAAATGAATAAAGAGGAAAGAGAGGAGGAAAAAATGAAAAGACATGAAGCTAAGGAAAAAAAAACGAGAAGAGAACAGAGTCAGAAAAAGATAAATTCTATTGGAAAGTAGTGAATATGAAAGTAAGGAAATACGACATACTAGAGAAAAACAAAAGGGAAACAGAGAACACAATGGAAGTGGCAGAAAACTAAAAGTGTCTTACACAAATATAGATGGATTAATAACAGGATTGAATGAGCTGAATGCTTATTTAAAAGAAAAAGAACCGGACATAATGGGAATTGTAGAAACGAAATTAAAAGGCCCACTACCACCCAACAGTGTAGGACATGATGCATATAATTATTGGATTAGAAACAGAGAGACAAAACAAGGGGGTGGAGTTATGTTCCTGACTAAGAAGGATATCAACGTGAGGTGTGTCACATATGGAAAGAATACAGCAGAGATGATTATGATAGAAGTGGAAGACAGAGATAAGAAGAGCAGAAAGTTTGTGATAAATTATGTGCCTCCAAAAACAGCCTCGTGGGAAGAGAGTGAACATAAAAGTATGTTAGAAGACACAAGGATAACATTAAATAAGATAATGGAAGATGGAGGAAGAATAGTTATGATGGGCGACTTTAATTGCAAAGAAATCTGCTGGGAAGAAATGACAGTAAAGGGTGGAGACGGCTCATGGGGAAATGTTCTACTCGAGATGATTATTGACCATACAATGACACAGTGGATACAGGAGAACACTGGGTATAGAAATGAAGAACCATCGAGACTAGACCTAATAATCACATCTGAACCTAGAATAGTGGAAAAGATTGAATATAAAACACCAATAAGTAAAAGTGACCACATATTGATTGAACTGGAACTAAATGAGGAAAAATACATGAAAAGAAATGAACAATATAGAAAAGGAAGAATGATGTATGAAAAAACAAACTTTGATAAAATAAGAGAATTCTTTCAAAAAGAAAACTGGGAAAGAATATACAAAGAAAAAACAACAGTGGAAGAGAAATGGAATATTTTGACAAAAATTTATAAAAAAGGAGTGGAAAAGTATGTCCCAAGACAAAAACAAGAAAAAGAATATGTAAAGTGCTGGTACAACAAAAGTTGTAGGGAGTTAAAAGACAAAAGAGATAAAGCTTGGACCAAATCGAAGAAAGACAAAAGACCTGAAAAATGGAAAATATATACTTGTTATAGAAATGAATATGTACAAGCGTGCAGAGAGGAAAAGAGAAAATATGAAAAAGATGTCACAGAAAAATGTAAAGATCAACCAAAATTATTTTACAGATTTGTAAACAACAAACTGAAAAACAAACAAGACTTGGAGAAATTAAGACAAGGAGGAGTTGAATACACAGAGGAAATAGAAATGGCGGAAATTAAGAACAAGCATTTTAAATCAGTGTTTACAAGGGAGAACATACAACCTGAAGAGATCGAATGGAAAGAGAAAGTCCCCCTATGAAAGATATAGAAGTAACAAAGAATGAAATAATGAAACACTTTAGTAATATTGATGTCAGAAAATCACATGGACCAGATGAAATAGCAAACTGGATTTTGAAAGAATGCAGGAATGAAGTGGCAGACAAAATACATAGCATACTAAACAGTTCCTTGAAAGAAGGAAAAGTTCCAGAAGATTGGAAAAAAGCAAATATAGTACCTATATATAAAGGGGGAAATAAAGAAGACCCTACCAACTATAGACCAGTCTCTCTAACAAGTACAATAGCAAAAATTTGTGAAAGAATTGTCAAAAGTAGATGGGTAAAATATTTAGAAAAAAAAAAAGTGCTAAATCCAAGACAATTTGAATTCAGACAAGGACGATCATGCGTCACCAATTTAATATGTTTCTATTCAAGGCTAATAGATATAATACAAGAAAGTGATGGATGGGCTGATTGTGCATTTCTAGACCTAAAAAAAGCTTTTGATAAAGTACCACATATGAAGTTGCTTAAGAAATTAGAAACCGAAGGAGGAATACAGGGCAAACTGCTTAAATGGATGGAAGACTTTTTGCAAGAAAGAAAAATGAGAGTAGTGATAAGAGACAAACACTCAAATTGGGATGAAGTAATAAGTAGTGTTCCACAAGGAACTGTTCTGGCCCCAATAATGTTTGCTATATATATTAATGATATGGATGAAAGAATTGAAAGTTATATGAGCTTCTTTGCAGATGATGCAAAACTATTAAAAAAGTGAACACGGAAGAAGATTGTGAATCACTACAGAGTGATCTAAATAAAGTATGGGAATGGAGTAAGAAGTGGGAGATGGTGTTCAATGCTAAAAAGTGTAGTATAATGGAATTTGGAAAAACAAAAACAGAATAACAGGATCACATAAATTGGGAGAAGAAAGAATAAAAAAAGTAGAAAATGAGAAGGACCTGGGAGTCATTGTTATGAATAATATGTCACCTGAGAAACATATGAATAAGATTTTTGGTGAAACTTATAATTTAATAAGAGCAATCAAAGTGGCATTTACATACCTGGATGAAGAAATGGTGAAGAAAATACTAATCACTCTGATAAGACCAAGATTGGAATATGCAGCAACGATGTGGTCACCAAGTACAAAAAATGTATAAAAAAAAACTTGAAAGAATACAAAGAGCAATTACAAAATTGGCACCAACACTCTCAAAAGTATCATATGAAGAGAGACTAACAAAACTTGAGAAACACATAAAAAAATTTTTTGGAGAAACTTATAACTTAATAAGAACAATCAAAGTGGCATTTACATACCTGGACGAAGAAATGCTTAAGAAAATACTAATCACTTTGATAAGACCAAGATTGGAGTATGCAGCGACGACGTGGTCACGAAGTACAAAAAAATGTATAACAAAACTTGAAAGAATACAAAGAGCAATTACGAAATTGGCACCAACACTCTCAGAACTATCATATGAAGAGAGACTAGCAAAACTTGAGCTACAGACATTAGAGGAAAGAGAGAGAGGAGACTTGATAACTATTGATAGAATCATGAAAGGTATAGAAACTATTGATAGAGAGGATCTAATAAAATGGGATAGTAGAGATACAAGAGGACACGGAAAGAAAATCAAGAAAGACAGTTATAGAAGAGACCTGAAAAAGAACAGCTTTCCCCACAGGGTAATAGACGTTTGGAACAAGTTAGATGAGAAAGTGGTGTGTGCAAAAACGATACACGAATTTAAAACAGTCTAGATAAAACGAAATATGAAGACGGGACATCACGAGCATAGCTCCCCTTCCCGTAAAATACAACTAGGTAAATACAACTAAGTAATACACACACACACACACACACACACACACACACACACACACACACACACACACACACACACACACACACACACACACACACACACACACACACACACACACACACACACACACACACACACACACGCACGCGCGCGCACGCACACACACAGACACACATATACACACTTATCAAATCTTTTTATATATCTATATTTTTACAGACTCTAAGGAATGTTCCTGTGACAGAAGGAGATAGAACTATCGGTTTTTCTCTTTCAGACAGATTAGACACTTTACATATTTACTTGAAACTACAGCGAGACGATTTTCTTCATCTCTTAAGCATATATCCCGACTGATTGGGAATAATGAAACGACAAATGTACTCACTGCATCGTGAACGTGTGAACCCTAGTCATGGCGACTGCACCGCTGTCGTCATTGATAAGACAACCGATAAGAGAGATAAAAGAAAGGAGAGAACGATAAAATGACCCGATATCGTTCCTATC